>NC_083894.1:2125454-2429090 GCF_032452875.1 Bos javanicus
AAACAAATAAAACATGAGGTTGACAACTTTTCTGACTATTGCCTAAAAGCTAATATCATAAAGGCAAAAAACGTGAAGAACAAATTTCCAAGCAAAACTACAGTTTGGCTAAAGCTTGACTGACCTGACACCTTCAACTTGTGGGACCATGAGGATAAGCGTCAATGACGTACTTGGAAGGAAAAAGATGGATTCCAGGTTCCTGGACTTGAAATGCCCTCAGACATGCTTTGGAGGTTCAGGTGCATCCCCAGGCCCACAGACCAGTGGCAGCATTGCCCTTCAGCCACTAACCAAGGTCTCTACCCCTTATTTTCTCTCCTTGGAAACCCAGGCCCCGGGTCTTTGTCTTAGCTTCTTCCTGCCCCAAGAGGCTGTGTGACCCCAAATTTCCTCATTTCCCTACAATATTATTCATCCTCTTGTTCGGAATTCATTCTAGTAGGGACTGAAACAATAGGAACTTGAATAAATGACTGGTGGTATTTCAAAAGTATATCACCAAAAAAGAGGGTGTTTGCTTGCGCTTCTTAAAAGTACAGCCTTCCTCCTAAGTACCGAAGTGTAAATGGACTGTAAACTGGGATCTATATCTGTCCAGAGATCTAAAACTTAAATGTGGAAGCATTTTAAATTGTTGTAAATTGCTGTGCTTGCTTTCAAAAACAGTTTATCACAGTGTAGACCTTTGTTGTATACAGAGGTCTGCTATCTATTCATTAAGCTACTGCTAAGTCACTTCAGTCGTGTCCGACTCTGTGCGACCCCAGAGATGGCAGCCCACCAGGCTCCCCCATCCCTGGGATTCTCCAGGCAAGAACACTGGAGTGGGTTGCCATTGCCTTCTCCATTCATTAAGCTGCATAGTACATATTCATTAGAGAAAAAGTATTCACAAGGTACATGGAGGCACTCAAAAGGGGGGTGATTCTGCTGCACCTGAACTCAATTGAGAGCCAACCCTGAGGGGACCATCTTGAGGGCAGGGCCAGTTTCCCATGAAGTCTTTAAGGACACAGTCTAGAACTAGATCTGGACTGGGTCCCAGACAGCTGGTGGCCACTCTGAGGAATGCACTGGGAAATGCTATTTTTTCACAAATAAATGATGGTCTACACAGCATACTTGATAAAATCTATAGGCAAAAATTAGAAAAATAAGTTGTGTAGTAAATGTGCTTAATACAGAATTAATATAAAAAATAAACGGGATTTCAAAAACAGTTGGCCCAGAAAGATCCAGTTTCTGGGTAACTGGATAAGTAGTAAAAAGACAGCATTACAACAAAAGAAAAATCCGATGTCTATGAATAACATAAAAGTGAAATGCATAGTTTTTTTTAAATAAAATTATAAGAAATTATTGGAAGACATCAATGTGGAACTAATAAAGACACATCACGCATGCCTAGGAAGAACCAGTTTCATAAAGGTGCCGAGGCTTCTGAAATTGATTTTGATTGAATCCAATCATATAAGAACCAGAGAAAGATTAGCTAAATCTGAGGTTATTCTTAAAGGGTATGGGGAGAAGCAAAAGGCTAATTACACCAACAGAGGTCTGAACATGAGATGTGGGGGTGAAGTCCCTCTTAGGAAGAAGGAAGTCCTCACTACATGGAAAATCTAAAAAGAAAAGGAATATATTTATTTCCATTAAAAATTTAAACTTCTGAGGAATGAAACAAAGCAAAAATACAAGCTACATTGTGGAAGAAGATCATTTCCACTGACATTACTGGCCCAGACTAGACATTAGGACCTAGACTAGACAAGAAATCACACAAATCTGAAACTGAACAGACAAACAAGGCTAATAATGTGATGCAAGAAAGGCAAAGGAATTGAAGAAGAGATTCAGAAAGAGGAAGTTAGGTATGCTGCTGCTGAGTCTCTTCAGTCGTGTCCGACTTTGTGCAACCCCATAGACGGCAGCCCACCAGGCTCCCCCATCCCTGGGATTCTCCAGGCAAGAACACTGGAGTGGGTTGCCATTTCCTTCTCCAATGCATGAAAGTGAAAAGTGAAAGTGAAGTTGCTCTGTCATGTCTGACTCTTAGTAACCCCATGGATTGCTGCCTACCAGGCTCCTCTGCCCATGGGATTTTCCAGGCAAGAGTACTGGAGTGGGGTGCCATTAGTTAGGTATACAAAGGGATAAATTCTTCAACCTGACTAGTAAGCAGGGAATAGCAACTTCAAACTGTAGTGAGATACAGTGCAACATCCAGCAAATCGCAAAAAAATTAAAAGGTTTGCTGAGGCTATTTCTTCCCAAAGGAACTCATCTACCCATTTAGATTAAGTCGGATCCTGCTGACAGAAACCAGGAGGGATACTGGTAAATATCGACTCTATTTGAAGACATTCTGGACACATCAGTCCTCTCGGACTATGCACCCTGGAGAAATGTATGCATGCAAGCTGTAAAGGATTTAGATAGATGTACTCGGAGCCCGTAATAGTGAAAAACCAGACAAATACTTTTATCACCAGGATAACGAGTCAATAATAGTACATTGTGTGTCAGTTCAAGCAAAAGAGTCTAAGATACACTGTGTGAGACCCAGTGTCACCTGTGTGGAGGAACCTGGGCTTGCTGAGGGTTGCAGTCAGCTGGGGCCAACGTCACAGAGCTCCCCAGGCTGGGGCTCCCTCCCCCTGGCTCTGGGGATTGGCAGGCTTGAGGGGCCTGCACAGTCTGTTTCTGGTGAAGGGCCTCTTTCTGGCCCGCAGGTGGCTGTCTTCTGTCCTCCCCAGTGGAGAGAGGGCCCTCTGTCCTTCTCTCCTCACAAGGGTGCTGATCCCACCATGGAAGCCCCACCCTCATACCTCATCTCAACATAAGTACTTCTCAAAGTTTCCACCTTATCGGGGTACTGGGCTTCAACATATGAATTTTGGAGGGAGGGAAGGCACAAACATTTATTCCAGAGGAGGAAAGCTACATGAATATATCATTTATTGCATATTCTAAAGTCAGTCATACATATACTATGGCTGTGTGTATAGGAAATTATTTAAAAATATTCATGGGAATAATAACTGGAGTTCAGCAGTAGGAAGAAAACAAAAAAAAGAGGTTGTCAGAGAAAAACCAGACATATCTGTTACATTTATTATTATTTTTAAATCTAAAAATATATATGGTAAAATAATAACATTTGCCAAGATATTGGAAAAAGTTTTACGGGTGTTTATTGTAACCGTATTTACCTTCTTTGGGTGGCTGAGATATTTCAATATATGAGAAGTTCTGGCAAGTGGGCCTCCTGTGAATGTAGCGTACATCCCTACCATGAAGGCAGTCAATCCTAGTAGAAGGTTGAGAGGATGATCTGTTCTTTCATCGAACTGCAGCCGTCAGATGTGAAAAATCTGTGATGGCAGAAGAGGGCCTGGGGGTTCTGCCGGTTGTACTTCAAAGCCCACCATACAGGATGCAGAAGTCCACCCTCCTGGGGTGTGAGTTCCTGGGGTGTGAGTTCCTGGGGCGATGAGGCACTGGGACTTGCTCCTGCCCCGAGCTGAGCTACAAAAGGCCCTTCCGGGACACCTGGGGCTTTGCTGTCTGGCCCCAAGTTCCTGTTTGCATACAAAGAAGGCATCAATTCTCACATTTTAAGGGAACAGAAGAGTGTTGTGTAACCAGTGTTAGTAACAAGTGTGTGCTTCTCTTTCTATACTCTGGAAGCTTGAGATTGCCAGTGTTACATGTCTGAATTAATATGATTAGTCATCTCTTGTACTGCATATTTAAAATCTGATTTCATGGTAACATAAAATAATCAAACATATTTTTAGTCATATGATATGCAAGCTGATTATGACTGAACTGACTTTTTTCTGAGAGAGATAAACCTAGAAATCATCTAATAAAACTAAGCAAAAAGGAGCAGTAAATGCCCTGCTTTCTAATTAAGTGATAATAGAATCTTCCCACTATTTTATGAGGCAATAACCCAGCTCCCAGTGGATGAACTATAAGTCTGAGGCCAACTTGAATATCCTAAGAATGGAGTAGATTATTTCCTCATAAAAGAGTTCCTCAGAACCATTACTGCTGTACAATTGTGCTGGCAAGCCCTTTTGTTCTTTTCCAAAAGCCAAATTAGAAGGTGAATAGACGTCTAGTCTAAGCTTATGTGTAGCCTGGGCCCCTCCCAGGGGCTCTGTACCTGTGCTGAGTGAGGAGTGGGGAGCCAATAAGGCCAGACCATGACTGAGAGCAGGTGCACTTCCCTGAGTGACTCTTCTCCTAAAGCCCTGTTGTTCTTTTAATTAGCATACAGCAGCCACATGAACAGACAAATCCAGTTGGTATCAGAAATCACATTAGTAGGGACTAGCAAAATTGAGGGCTTGGTTCTAGGTTAATATACATTTAGTCTCAGCCAAGTCACGTTTGGTTATTTTATATCAAGGCTTTATACATAAAGTGATTAAACAGAAAAATGATATCACCTTAAAGATGCTATAGGAAAAAATTAACTAATTAAGCTAGTTTATAAACAGTGAAAATACAGATTGTATTTATTTTCAGAAAAGGGACTAAAAGGAGTCATGCAAATCTAGCAAGCCAACATGTATACACAATATTCCAATAAAACCTTTTCAACTCAGAGCTTTGGTGAGGTAATCTGATTATAAACATAGATGTCTCCAATTTTCATTACATAGGTTGCTGATCAGGGAATACTGTTTTTAGACTGGAGGTGAGCACATGAACTGATAAAGCTACTCCACTTGGAATAAGTTATTTTTCATTATATGCTCAATCATAATATGATTAAAAGACAAAGTTGCACTTAAATTGTTATGTTGCTGTTCTGTTCTTCATCAGCAGGACAGAATGGAGGCGGGCACCCCCACATCTCACAGGGCACTGCAGCTCACCCAGGAAATTGAGTTTGAGCTGCAACAAATGAAATTACTTTTGATGCATTTATCATAAAAAGACACAATGGAACCTTATATGCAACAGTAGCATTCTGTGATTCACAGCAAGTCCTGCTGACAGTCACGTTTCCCGAAGCGGTGATTTATTTAATGGGGATATTTAATGGCCACAGGAGCCCTCACAACAGGAGAGGGGGACTGGAGCTCCAGCTGCCATCAGAGGGGAAGAGTTTTGAACTGATTCTCACCTCCCCTCACCCCCAACCCCTGCACTCATGACTTGAGCATTCCTTCTAATCTGGAAATTCCTTCTAATCTAATCACTCCATTTCTATGAGAATGATCCACACAGGCATTATAAAAATATCTCAGCAGTGCAAGGAAATACAAAGATAAGAGCAAAACTTTACCAATGATCTCACCATTTAGAAATAAAACATCATAATCTCTCTAGGCATGTTGGCAGAAGCACAGAAAGAGAGGTAAATACACATAGTTTAATAAATATGGGATAACACTCTATGCAGCATGTTTCGAGGGTCAAGTTCAATTTGACTGAATTCATTACAAGAATAATCAAAAGAGATAGAGGAAATACTGAAATTGAGATAAGATTGTCTTTAAGATACATGTTGCTACAAGGTATTTTAAAATCACCAAGCTTATTACAAATATGCAGTGGGCTGCATTTATTCGTGACTACAAATTTCCATTTTCAGATTGTGCGTGACCACCTGCTATAGAATCAAGGAATTCAACATTCTCAATTCACTGCCACCAATCAACTTTTCTAGTGTGGAAGCCATGGCCTTAACCAGGGCCATAAATCTTGCAGTTGTTTTGTCTTACTTTATGTTTATGTTTAGACCGATGCAATGTTCCATTACGTTCCTTTGATCACAACTTTTACAGTCTTAGATTCCTCACTTATACTCACCTTAACCTGGCTGGTATTTATGTCCATTTCCCCATCAAGGCGTAGGGAGGCTGCAGGCATTGTTTTCTTTCTTGTGTGTCAGACTCTGTTGCCTCCTTGAGTTGTTACAAATGCATGACAAAGTCTTCTTTCTCTCAGATCCGTCTCTTAAATCCCCACGCTCCTTGCTGTGTATATGTATTTCCTGATTCCAGTCATCTGCACTCTACAGTTAGGTCTCATTGCTTTCCTGGTCTCCTAGGATCTTGCCTGGCATTTGCTGTATTGCTGTCTGCAGCTAGAACAATCTCCCATGGATGTTTTCTCCACATTAATATATTGCACCCACTCTGTGAGAAAAAGTGAACGCAACAGGTCTGGGCTGTGCCAACCCTGTGTATCCCTAGAGAAGCCAGTTTCAGCCCCAGATATGGGACAGTTCCTCACCTTCAGACCTTGAACAGCCCCCGAGACCGGAACTCCTGGGAATATTCTGTCTGATAGAATATTTCTGTAAACCCAAGGCCTTGAGCCATACTGTATTAGTCTGTCCAGTTTATGTTGATGTGACAGATGGTGAATACCTGCCATCCTCCCGGGCCCTGGAGCTTCAGTAAGTGGTGTCAGCCACACAGAGGCTGCACACCTACACGGCTGACTCCCCAGTAAAAGCCCCGGATGCTGTGCTCACATGAGATCCCTGGTTGCTAACATTTCACAGTGTTGTTTCCCATCACTGGGAAAGCTGTGTCCTATGTGACTCCACTGGGAGGGAGCACCTGGATCCTGGAGTCAGGTTTGCTGTGAGCTTGGCCCCAAGCACTGTCTCCTTGGTTGATTGATTCTGTGACCTTTGCTGTGAAAAACATCATCTCAGACACATAAAACCTTCTAGCGAATCAGGCTGTGGGAGGGTGCTCTGGGGGGTCCCAGCAGAGTAATTAACTCATTTCACCCATGGTGCAGCAAGCGATGAATGTGATTGAATATCATTTCCAGAAATCTGAGCCACTGCTTCATTCTCTTTCCCTGTCCCAACCTGCTGTTGAGAGAGCTGTTTATGAACTGATCATGATCTTAAGTACACAGTTGTTCTCTCTAGAAATGGTTTGAAATCTCTCTTTGATTTTTTGGCTCCATTTATTTATTTTTTATTTGGCAAGGGCCGTCATAAAGTCATGCTTTGTCCCTGCAGCTGTGACACACGCTGTCCTCCAGGTGGTCACCTGGATACTTAGCAGTCATCATCATTTTGCCCTTTGTACCTTCTGGGGCTTGCTCAGAATCCACTGGCCCTCTTCTGCACAGAGGCTGACCCTGTTGCACATCTCCTATGAGTCTTGTGTCTTTGTAGGCTGCTACCCATAGAATGTGATCCCTCAACTGTGTGAACTGTGAACTGTGTTAGTCGCTCAGTTGTGTCCAACTCTTTGTGACCCCATAGACTGTAGCCCGCCAGGCTCCTCTGTCCATGGTATTTTCCAGGCAAGAATACTGGAGTGGGTTGCCATTCCCTCCTCCAAGGGATCTTCCCAATCCAGGAATAGAACCCAGGTCTCCTGTTCAAATTCATGTCAAGTCCTGAATTAATTCAAATGTGACAGTCTTTGGGAGGTGATGAGGTCATGCTTAAGGAGCCTTCAAGAATAGTATTAGCTCTTATAAGAGACCCCAGAGAGCTCCCTCGCCCCTTCTGTAATGTGAGGACTCCGTAAGAAGATGCCACCTCGAACCAGGAAGGGGACCCACTCCAGATACCCAATCTGCTGGCACTTTGCCCTTGGACTTCCAGCCTCCAGCACTGTGAGAAATAAATGCCTGTTTATAAGGCACTCAGTCTACAGTACTTTGTTGGAGTAGCCTGAAGCTGACTACAACACAGTTTATCTTTCATCCATCACTGGGATGAAATTCACCTTGAATTTCTAGAAATCCATGCAGCTCTTTTTATTCAATAGAGATACCTCTACCGATCTATCTTCCAGCATTCATGACTGTATTTCCTTTTTAAAATGTATTTTTCTAAGAGTTACAAGAAAGATATGTTAATGGCTCCATCAACCACCTAGAACAAAGTCATTTTAAAGTTTGCAATAAGAGTTTTAGCTAATGACACTTATGCTAAGAGAAGAAATAAAGGGCTGAAATGGAAAATCAGCAGTGAGACTGCAAAGGCACCTGTATTATTGCAACAAGCACTGACTTAGGGTCCAACACTCAGGACCCCCAGGTAAGCTTCACCATGGACTGGCTGTGGGGCAGCACAAGCCCGCACAAGAGCGAGTCTTTTAGAGGCACTGTTCCCTCACCGGTGAAATAAAGATAACAGTAACTGGAAATAGAGGAAAAACTCCTTGTATTTCCTTAAGTTGATGCATTCAAAAAGCTGCTTAAGTTCAAATGTTGGATGATTCACATCAGGTTTTAGCAAATTTCTTTAACACACCTCATTTTAATTTGATAATTTTTTATCTTTTAAAGAAGTTAATTTTGAATTTTATCATTCTTGTCCATTTTTTTTTTTTTTTGGTAGGGAGAGTCCTTTCTATACCACTTCTAAGTCAATGTTAAGTAATGCCATGATTTCTAGGTTTTTCAAAAAATTCCTTTTAAATTAAAAAATTTTTAATTTTGTTATATATTATTTTTAAGTAGACAGGTATACTGAAGGTGTCCAGCATGGTGGTCTGATGCACACATTAACAGTGGAATGGTTAATACAGTCACCATCTCTGTGGCGGGAGTCCTGAAACCTAGCGCGTCTCCAGCAGCGGATGCAGTGTTACGAACTGCAGACTTACTCTGCCCACATAATGCAGCTTCGTGCCTTTTGATCAGCTTCTCCCCACCCCGCCAGTCCTTGTCTGGCCCCTGGTAGCAGCCTGGTGCTGGGGAGGGCTTGTGCCTGAGTCACTGTGGGTCTGGGGCCCATGAGGAGGACGTGGCCTGGCCTCTGCAGGGCCTGTGAGTGCTGGGGGGCCTTGGAGGCAGGGGTTGCAGGGGCCAGCCCAGCAGCAGAGTTCTTGGGGGTGACCTGGGCCCGGGGCGGGGGGGCTTCACCCTCCTGTCCACAGGCAGGCATCACCCTCCAGCGGGGCCCACCGGGGATGCAGCTGACACAGGTGATGGGCCTGCCTTTCTGGGCTCTTCAGGAACCTGCTCTCACGTCTGTGCTCCCCAGGGGCTGTGATCCTTCACCTGGATGGACCCCTTGGCTCCCAGGAGGTATTTCACGTGTGGATGGATGATTCTGAAAAGGGACATGCACTGGAAACCCTTTTCCTCCATCTTGCTGATGTCACCCAACCACAACCTCTCCTGCCTTCCTTTAGTGAAATTATTTTTTGTTTTCTTTCTCTGAACATTTCACCTTTTTCCCTTTTGCCCTTTTACAGCATTAAGGCTCTGCTAAAACAGGGCAGGGAAATCCCAGGGCACCTGACAGAGTGTTATTTGGGAGACGATCTCTCAGACACTACTTCATTTTCTTTTTATTTATTTTTCCACTGTGATGTCAGAAGTAAATAATTTCCCTTTTTAGGTGTTTATTGTACTGTTCTATCCTAAGCATTTCACTTATTTCTTCCCTGACATTTCAAATCCAACCTTGCTTCAGTCTTGTTTCCCACACACAGCTGCTATTTGTCACCATCTTTTTCTGCTTGTTTTAATGTTTATTTTTCAAGACAATACAATTTTCATGTTTCCCTCTCCTTTTCTTGGTGAGCTTTATTCAATATCTCTATATCATCTATCTTCCTTTTCTTCTTACCTGGTGTCAGTCTATGTAAAATTCTTCCTTTTGCCTTTTTCTTTAACTTTTTGACTATACTGCTTTTTCTTTCCAATGAAAGTTCTTACAAGCACATCCACAATAATAAGCACATCCACAATAGAGAACACATGTTTGATTTTGTCTTTTTCATGGAAAAATCTTTATAACTTACATAAGCATAGTCTACTTTAAAAAATTTATAAGATGATCTAGCTTATGCTTTTTAATAATTCTTGTGTGATACATTAAATTATTTCTGGTTCAGGAATTTTCTTTCCATCTGCATACCTCTGTAAAACTTGAAGCTTTGTTTATTATAACACAATGAGAAACAGTAATATTACTATTCACAATCCAGTTTCCTTGCTGATTAATTCTTTCAGTTTTATTGTTTCTTTTTCTTTGAAGAAGCAAATAATCAACCTGAATGTATGTATGAGTTCTGTGTGGGTTATATATATATATCTATATATATATATATATATACATACACATACATACATACTGTTAATGTAATGCCTCTTGATGAAAGTGAAAGTGGAGAGTGAAAAGGTTGGCTTAAAGCTCAACATTCAGAAAACGAAGATCATGGCATCTGGTCCCATCACTTCATGGGAAATAGATGGGGAAACAGTGGAAACAGTGTCACACTTTATTTTTTGGGCTCCAAAATCACTGCAGATGGTGACTGCAGCCATGAAATTAAAAGACACTTACTGCTTGGAAGGAAAGTTATGACCAACCTAGATAGCATATTCAAAAGCAGAGACATTACTTTGCCAACAAAGGTTCGTCTAGTCAAGGCTATGGTTTTTCCTGTGGTCATGTATGGATGTGAGAGTTGGACTGTGAAGAAGGCTGAGCACTGAAGAATTGATGCTTTTGAACTGTGGTGTTGGAGAAGACTCTTGAGAGTCCCTTGGACTGCAAGGAGATCCAGCCAGTCCATTCTGAAGGAGATCAGCCCTGGGATTTCTTTGAAGGAATGATGCTGAAGCTGAAACTCCAGTACTTTGGCCACCTCATGTGAAGAGTTGACTCATTGGAAAAGACTCTGATGCTGGGAGGGATTGGGGGCAGGAGGAGAAGGGGATGACAGAGGATGAGATGGCTGGATGGCATCAATGACTCAATGGACATGAATCTGAGTGAACTCTGGGAGTTGGTGATGGACAGGGAAGCCTGGCATGCTGCAATTCATGGGTTGCAAAGAGTCGGACACGACTGAGCGACTGAACTGAACTGAACTGAGTGTAATGTTAGTCATTCAGTCGTGTCTGACTCTTTGTGACCCTATGGACTGCAGCCCACCAGGCTCCTCTGTCCATGGAATTCTCTAGGCATGAATACAGAAGTGAGTTGCCATTCCCTTCTCCAGGGATCTTCCCCACCCAGGGATTGAACTCAGGTCTCCCACATTGCAGGCAGATTCTTAACCATCTAAGCTATCAGGGGTGGTTATAATCTGATATGTACTTAGGAATGAGTACTTCAGACCCATCCATTTAAAGCAGCATGGCACAGAACCCATCTTTCATGCTTTTTCCACAAGATGTACTTGAAATGTTGACCTAATACTAATACCTTACTGCTCTATCCCATACGAACATACTCTTCCCAGAAGCCACATTATGTTCTCCTTTGTAAATCCATGTGGAGAGAGAAAGAGGCAGACATTTTCTGTCCTTGAGAAAAGGTTTAAGTATACTTTGCAATAAAAAGCAAAATGTCAGCACTGACTTTCAGCAACATTGAGGAGCACAACTTGCAAAATGTTAGCCTTTCCCAAAGTTTACTGAGCACCAACATTTTACGTTTTATCACGTTGCTGCGTTTTGGCAGCTGCACGTTAACAGATATAGTCCTTGAATTAATCAAAATTAAATATTATACTTTACAAAGGTACAGCCGTCACCTGCAGGATGTAGAATTAGCTCCACTGCCGTGGGTGTGAACCTGCGGTGGCGCTGCCTCTCTGCCGCCTCTCACGCCGGGGGAGACAGTGAACCCTGCTTTCTGTTCTTCTTCCTGAGGACCTGCCTGTGCCCCTGATGCTGAGGCTCTTCTTCTCACCCAGTGGTCCTGAGGCCCGGTCCCCCTCCGCCCCCCGCCCCAGGCCGTGTGCTGTGGAGGGTCCTCCGTGAGGCTTCCGACTTCGGTCCTCAGCCCTCTTGCAAACTCTCTCCTCGACGCTTGTAATTCTCAGCTGCCGTCTGTGAACTCCAGAGGCCCCGGTGAACTTCCGGATTTCTTCTCCATGAAACGGCTTTGGGGAATGAGGACGTGGGGACCAGTCCCCTCTGACCCCAGGGACTCTCCAAGTCCTGCACTCGGCGTCAGAACTGAAGACCCATGGTTTCCGTAGCTGGTCACTCATCACCTTCTCCTCGCCCTTTCCTCTTCAGAGCTGGAGGCTTTTATCCTCCGCTTTGTTGCCAGGAGGGGTGTATTCTACACAGCTCTCTGACCTCAGAATCCCTGGACTGCCCCACGTCCCTGATGCCCTTGGGAATCTTGCTCCGCCTCCGGCCATCGCTCCCATCTCCACTCTTGCTTCCCTCCGGAAGGTTTGCACTCTGCTGGGATTTGAGTCTGACAACGTAACAAAGCACTATTCTCATTTTCTTTATTACTCTTTGCAGAAGCCTCCACAGAAAGCTCACTGTATCTTTCAATGCAAGCACTGGGCTCCCCACTGAGTCCCCCGCTCCGTCGCCCGTGTGTATTATTCTCATTTCCTGACCCACACGCCCCGGGCCTGCATAACCCCGTGGCTCCTGGAAGGCCACGCACTTCAGTATGGTTTGGTAGGACCTCGGTTATACTAAAGTGAGGATCCTTGGCATCTCTATTCAGGAAGATAGTTTTTTAAAATGTTGACCAGGGACAAGTCTTTAGTGATTATACTGTCGCCTCTGATTTTTCCATCTAAAGCCTATTGATGGGGAAGGTTCTTAAATCACTGCCTTCTGCAGAGAAGAAATAATTGAGTTCCATATGACAAATATGTCACCTAGCAAATGTCTCTGTGCCTGAAATAAGCATAGACACCTGCCAGGCTCCATGTTAAACACAAGGGAGCCTATATTTTATTTCTGTAGGTGCGTGTGTTAGCAGAATTCCCCCCACAATCATCATGAGACAGAAACTAGTGCCCCGACTCTCACTTTCATGACTCAGTTACAACAACTTTAGGAGTATAATTTTAAAATTGTAATAGCTGAATAATTAAGCACTGAGTACTTTTATCAACACTGTAGTTAAAGAGCGATAGCTGCCCTTCCTCCTCTGTAACCATCCATGTAAGAAGAAGGTCACTCAAATGACATGCACAGTCTTCTTGAACTTATTGATGGAAATTATTAAACCATGAAAAGAAGTCTTCCAATTTCTTTATATAGTTCATACTCAGATCAAAGAGGCAAACAAATGATAGAGGACAACTCTGGAGTCTAATTTCAATTCTGTTGATGAACAGCTGGGGGACACTGCATATTTCATTGGGCCAATTTGACTTTAGTTACTTTGAATGAAAATGAAGATATTGGGAATTATGGTGGATGACCCTGCAAGAAGGACTCGTTCACACCAGACAATAATAAAATCTGGACTAACTCTGAGAAGTTGCCTGAGGTGGAGCAGGTGAATAGAATCAGACAGGCTTCGTCGGAGGAGGGGGTTGCACATTCAGATGAAGGGAGTACCAAGGCAGTTCCTCTTTAAGGGCACTGAGTCCTGAGCTAAGTGCAATGAAATCGTTATGACCTGCAGAAAGAACTGGTGGAAATTTATAGTAGCCTCTATGTCTGGAAAAAGCAGAAAACTGATAGCGGATCATCCATGAATGCATGAAGAGAGTATAAAAATCCTACAAGTGGAAGATACAGGGGATTCCAAAACTTTCTTAGCCCACATCTTTGACTGATTATGGAAACATGCATGTGTGAAAAGGGCTCAGAGGAGGTCAGCTAAAGACAAAAGACCTAAACTGAGTCTGCAGCTGCCACTTCAAGCCAGGAGGGAATGGCACAATATAGTTAAAATAATGAAAGGGAAGAACCAGCAACCAAGAATACTCTACCCAGCAAGACTCTCACTCAGATTTGATGGAGAAATCAAAAGCTTTTCAGACAAGCAAAAATTAAGTAAATTCAGCACCACAAACCAGCTTTATGACAAATGCTAAAGGAACTTCTCCAGGCAGAAAACACAAGAGAAGGAAAAGACTACACAAAATAAACCCAAAAAACAGTTAAGAGAATGGGAATAGGATCATATATATCAATAATTACCTTAAATGTAAGTGGATTAAATGCACCAACCAAAAGACATAGACTTGCTGGGCAGATGAAAACACGTGCATGAATGCACTTCCACTTACCACAACATTTTGCTTGACTCCCTAAATTGGATGTAATTATTTTATATATTATTTTATATTGTTAGGTTAATCATGTTTTCATTATGGCTTGAAGTTATACTTATCTTTTATTTTTTGTCTGCCTATTGATTGTGAAAATTGATAAACTTCTTTTACTATTAAAAAATAGATTAAAATAAATTTCCAATGCAGAAAGAAAAAGTAAAGATTGAAAATGTGTAAATGTAACACCAGGGACCTATTAGTTTATATGAAGTGGTTCCATATACAGGCAGTTGGAATTACCCAGGAGAGGAGAACATGGGTCAGAATAGTACTTGGTAGAAAGAGTAGCCAACAATTTCCCTGATCTGATGAAAGATAGGGATTCACAGATTCAACAGCCTCTGGATAAAATGTACTTTTCTTTCTGCTACAAAGCTTAGTTATTGCATAAACTATACCCAAACATAGTGAGAAAACCTGGAATCAGTCACCCTTCTTGAAATCTGAGCTTCACTCCGGAGGGTATGTGGCCAACACACCCCACCATGGGGACTCTGTCCTCTGCGAGTCCAACAAAAAGTTGGCAGGGGACTGTTTGGAGATGTATGTTAAGTTAATTTCCGTAACTCAGTGGTTTCAACAGAACCTGACTGGCAGTATGTGATATTCAGCACAAATATGTTTGTAAAAGAAGCTAAAGTCCTTGGGGCTCTTCTCTGTTAAAATCCTGCGGGGTACACACCAGACACTGGTTGGTGATGGATGTAAAGCTTTCTCGGGACCAAAGAGCAACAGCATCAGACGTCTGAGATTAGATGGAGGTGTGTCGTCTGTCTTAGAACCTCATCCTGACCTGTCTCTCAAAGGTTTTCAAGTAGTGCATCACCCTCTTCTGATGCAGTTACACTGAAGGAATTTAATGACATGTTTGTGTATTTAACTACACTGTAATAAAAAACAGCATTTTATTAGCATGAGACAATTGAATTATATGCTAAACTCACTCAACAGGACATCACAGCATCTATTTCAAAAGAAAGAACCCATCTATCCTCACAAACAGGCTGTCCTGTGGTCAGACACATGGTGATCGTTGCATGAGTCCTAGCTGCCTGCCATTCTTTTTTTAAATTTAATTTAATTAAAAAATTATTTATTCTCATTGGAGGCTAATTACTTTACAATATTGTAGTGGTTTTTGCCACACATTTACATGAATCAACCACGGGTGTACACGTGTCCCCATCATGAACCCCCCTCCCACCTCCCTCCCCATCCCATCCCTCAGGGTCATCCCAATGCACCAGCCCTGAGTGCCCTGCCTCATGCATCAGACCTGGACTGGCGATCTGTTTCACATATGATAATATACATGTTTCAGTGCTATTCTCTCAAACCATCCCACCTCGCCTTCTCCCATAGAGTCCAAAACACTGTTCTATACATCTGTGTCTCTTTTGTTGTCTCGCATATAGGGTCATCGTTACCATCTTTCTAAATTTCATATATATGTGTTAATATACTGTATTGGTGTTTTTCTTTCTGACTTACTTCACTCTGCATAATAGGCTCCAGTTTCATCCACCTCATTAGAACTGATTCAAATGTATTCTTTTTAATGGCTGAGTAATATTCCATTGTGTTTATGCACCACAGCTTTCTTATCCAGTCGTCTGCTGATGGACATCTAGGTTGCTTCCATGTCCTGGCTATTGTAAACAGTGCTGCGATGAACATTTGCCCGTCATTCTTTTATGCTACTTGTATTTTTTTCTGGCACTTGGAAAACAGAAAAGTAGAAGTAGACCTTGAAGGCTGAAAATACTCATCTGGAGAAGAATGTAAAGCAGAAGAGATCTCTCCTCAGTTATCCTAGGAAGTGGAGTCAGGAGGAAGGAGGCATGGCCAGCAGGTGACAGGAAAATGTGGCTGCTGGTCTGAGGAAAGGGCCCAGGAGGGAGTAGGATAGCCAGGATAGTGGCGGCTCAGTCTGTGTGATTACTGGGAAAAAGAGGGTAAAGATTTCTAGTAACTTCTGGAGGTGGCAAGGGCTTCCCAGGTGGCGCTAGTGGTAAAGAATGCGCTTGTTAATGCATGAGACAAAAGAGACATGGGTTTGACACCTGGGTCAGGAAGATCCCCTAGAGTAGGAAGTGGCAACCCCCTCCAGTATTCTTGCCTGTAAAATTCCATGGACAGAGGAGCCTGGTGAGCTCCTCTGGGGTCTAACGGGGTCCCAAAGAGTTGGACACAACTGAGTGATTGAGCACACACACACACTGGAGGTGGCGAATGAGGTTTGTTTTTGTGATTAACTAAGTCAATAAGTATCAGTGACTTTTCCCAGGGCTAGCAGAAGGCAGAGAAATCCATATAGTAAATGAGCCAAAACAATATTGCCAAATCCAAACCAAGTACACACAGCCATGCAAAGGAGGCAAGAAAAAATCTGCAGCTAAGATTTCAGAAGTCGCTCTTGGTATTGAAAGTGTCTGTGATCCCAGGAGGAGGGCCCCAAGACAGGACCTGCCCAGCTCTGTCTTAATGAGCAGCAGGCACAGGCAGGTGGCCTGGAGAGCTGCTGTAAACAAGTGATTCACAGTGAGTGACAGTCAGAATGGGCCTCATAAGGCAACCTGTAGCCAACACAGAGAATGGGATCTGATTAGATTATAGCTTTCAAAATACCACTAAAAAATCACACTCAAAGGGTTCAGTTTTTTGGCCTGATTACTCGAAGAGTTACTTGAAAAGAGAAGAGAAAAGAAACTTTCAGTTAATTGACTGGATATGCGTTTAAGGGCCAAAACTTATGGCAGTATCCATTTCTATTAATTATATTGAGTGTATTTTACAATAAGATACACTCATATGTTAAATGCAGAGAGGGATGAGTTTTTCACAAGTATCATCTACTCATACAACATACGATGAAAATAGAAAACAGTTTCTATTGTGACCTTCAGCCCCCATTCTCCCAGCCTTCAGGCAACCACAGATCTGCTTCCTGCTAATATACATTAGCTTTTCCTAGACTTTCATATAAATGGAAGCATCTAGTATGTTCTCTTTTATGTCTGGCTTGTTTTACTCAGCGTAAATGTTGAAATCATCTAGGTTGATGAGTATCAGTTGCCTATCTTATTATGCTGCTGCTGCTGCTAAGTTGCTTCAGTTGTGTCCGACTCTGTGCGACCCCATAGACGGCAGCCCACCAGGCTCCCCGTCCCTGGGATTCTCCAGGCAAGAACACTGGAGTGGGTTGCCATTTCCTTCTCCAATACATGAAAGTGAAAAATGAAAGTGAAGTCGCTCAGTCGTGTCCGACTCTTCGTGACCCCATGGACTGCAGCCTACCAGGCTCCTCCATCCATGGGATTTTCCAGGCAAGAGTACTGGATTGGGGTGCCATTGCTTTCTCCGATCTTATTATGGAACACTAGTAATTCAGTATACAAAAAACCATGTTCATACAACTCTCCCTGAAGTGCTCTGAATTTTACCTATTACCCGAGTTTACCATATTCTGTATCTTTAGCATATGAAAAAATATTCTGACTATTTTAACTGACTATTTATCCTGACTATTTAAAAAAAAGGTGACTATTTTAACTCTGATCATTAGTGTGAAATATATTTTTGTGATCCCAAATACTTGAATATACATATGCATGTCTTTGTATATATATATATGAATGTAAATTATGAACATGATCTATAAGCATGTTCACATGTGTCTATATGACCAAAAAAAAAATTTCAAAGCAAGAACAATCTCTGCTGTTTCAAGTGCTCTGCATTCTGATTTATGTCACAAATAACAGATGATGATCACAAGACACTATTGTTGTTGGTGGTGTTGGTCAGTTGCTCAGTCATGTCCGACCTTTTGTGACTCCATGAACTACAGCATGCCTTAGAATCACTATGAACAAAGCTAGTGGAGGTGACGGAATTCCAGCTGAGTTATTTCAAATCCTAAAAGATGATACTGTTAAAGTACTGCACTCAATATGCCAGAAAATTTGGAAAACTCAGCAGTGGCCACAGGACTGGAATAGGTCAGTTTTCATTCCAATCCCAAAGAAGGGCAATATCAACGAATGGGAAAACTATTGCACAATTGCACCCATTTCACATGCTAGCAAGGATTCATGCCCAAAACCCTTCAAGTCAGGCTTCAACAGTACATGAACCAAGAACTCCCAGATGTACAGACTGGATTTAGAAAAGGCAGAGGAACAAGAGAGTAAATTGCCAACATCTGCTGGATCAAAGAAAAAGCAAAAGAATTCCAGGGAAACATCTATTTCTGCCTCATTGACTATGCTAAAGCCTTTGACTCTGTGGATCACAACAAACTGTGGAAAATTCCTCAAGAGATGGAAATACCAGGACACTTGACCTGCCTGCTGCAAAACATGTATGCAAGTAAAGAAGCAACAGTCAGAACCAGACATGGAAGAATGGACTGGTTCAAAATTGGGAAAGCAGTATGTCAAGGCTGTATATTGTCACTCTGCTTATTTAACTTATATGCAGAGTACATCATGAGAAATGCTGGGCTGAAAGGAGCACAGGCTGGAGAAACCTGGCGTGTTGCAGTCCATGGGTCACAAAGAGTTGCACATGACTGAGTGACTGAACAACAAGGTTTGACAGGAAGAGCAAACTTCTGTAAAGCAATTATCCTTCAATAAAAAATAAATTAATTAATTAAAAAAATAAGATAATAAAAAAAATATTCACAACAAAGCTTCTCAGTCCTTCACTATCTCCTGGAGGTTGCTCAGACTCATGTCCACTGAGTCACTGATGCCATCCAACCATTTCATCCTCTATCATCCCCTTCTCCTCCTGCCCTCAATCTTTTCCAGCATCAGGGTCTTTTCCAATGAGTTGTTTCTTCGCATCAGGTGGCCAAAGTATTGGAATTTCAGTGTCAGCATCAGTCCTTTCAATGAACATTCAGGACTCATTTCCTTTAGGATGGACTGGTTTGAGCTCCTTGCAGTCCAAGGGACTCTCAAGAATCTTCTCCAATACCACAGTTCGAAAGCATCAATTTTTTGGTGCTCAGCCTTCCTTATGGTCCAACTCTCACATCCACACATAACTATTGTAAAAACCACAGCTTTGACTATACAAACCTTTGTTGGCAAGTGATAGCTCTGCTTTTTAATACACTATCTAGGTTTGTCATGGTTTTTCTGATTGGTATCAAAATCCATGGATGGGTTAAGACATACAGTCTGATAAGCACCAATTTAAAATATCTTGGTTGCTGCTCTGTGATACAGGATCTTGCATTCCTGAGCTACTCAGGGTTTGCCCCTGGAAAGGGCAGGAGACCCATAGTCCGTGATGCTGAATCCTTGTCCTCTTCCTCACTGTCTGCTGACCCACTGGAGCCCAGTCATCAAGACCTTCCTTTCCTGACCCTCTGCCTTGGCTGGGGGTAATCTTTGAGTGGTCAGTCACAATTTTCTATTTGGGGAAATTTGTATGAGTTTATATTCCAATCTGAAACTATGTTCAATGCAGGTGAAGTGTCTGAACCATAGATACACATGATAAATATTAATTTCTCCTTTCTAAGCAAACAGTGGTGGCTGCCAAATTATATTCTACTTTATATAAGCAATTTCCAGCTTCTCTTCCTATATAATTGTGCATTTTAAGGCTTATGTGATTTGATCAGTTTGCTGGATGCTGTCTCTGCTTTGAGTAACAAGTCTAGTGAAAAAAAAAGAACACATTGCATTGTTAAAGATAAAGATTTATGATAGTTCCTTAATTTATGCATTAATTTTCCCAAGGCAAAAAAATGCAGTGTTCACTTGTTCTCTGCTGTGAATCCAGGAGAAAGCATGACACACAAGAGGTACTGAGTTGTGCTGAATGAATATGTTTCGAATGCTATTACCCTTTTATTTTCTGCCCCCTGATGCTCACTGAGGAAACAATTGAGCTGAATGGCCTGTAGAAAGCAGAGTTGCTATCCTCAGCTAGGTTTGTGATCTTAGCAAAGTAATTTCTGGGTCTCAGTTTTCTCCTCTATAAAATGCGGGAAATAGCAGGATTCAGATGTTGTGGTGATGATAATATATGTGAAACACTTAAGAAAATGTTTAGCAATTAGTAAATGACATACAGGTGTTCAGCTTTATTCTGTATGTTGTAGGAGACAAGAATATGCCACTCTATATATGCTTCTTTGGTATAAGAAATATTTTGGTCAAGAGCTGACTCAGTAGAAGCTCTGAAAACAGTAGACTTTACCTTTTGTAAGGGAAATTTACATTCATAAAGGAAATCCTCATTTGTAAAGATGTCTCCTGCTCTGTACCAGGAAGAGAGGATAATTCTAAATCACGAGACTGATTATGGCTCAAATCTACATAAAAAGTCTCACCTTTGTTTACTGTGCTTCTCTGTGGCCACTGCAGACCCAGACTCCTCCAGATACTTCTTCCTTGGTTTTAGCTGAAGACGGTATGTAAGTTCAAATTCTAAGCTATCTCTCTGAGTACTTTTCCCTGACTTTCCCATGTATATTTGAGATGTATGTGTTAATAAACTTGTGTTTGTTTTTCTCTTGTTAATCTGTCTTTTATTACAGGGGTCCCAGCAGAGAATCTACAAGAAGGGGGGAAGGAAAAGACTGTTTTCTTCCCTAACAGTCTCAACACTTATTCTTGGTGTTACGCATGCTAACTCAAAGGGATAATATATAGAGAAACACTGTGTAGTTTTAGTTCCTAACTTCCATTTCACACTTCTCTGGTTTTATTCTTTGCTTCAAGTCCTAATTCTTTTGTTGTTGTTGCCGTGCTTTGGCTCTGCCTTGGAGAAATAAATTAATCATTAAACTAATTATTCCTTCTTACCATGTTGTGAATTTTTCCACGTGAAGTATTTGTGTATAAACACTTTTTTTTTTATTATTATGTGTTCACAGTAAATTGCTCTCTGGGGGAAAAGTTCCCTATCTCAGGAAGGAGGAGAAGTGCACCTCTTTTTAGGTTTGGTCTTTTCTTCCATCTGCATCCTGAAATGCCTGTCACTTTTATGTATCTATATGCAAGCGCCTTCAACCTATTTTTGTTAACAGAAAGATGAATTCACTCTTGGAATGTGGTTTTCTTAAACAGAAACCTCAGACCCATGCTCGCTGCTTTCACGCACGACCATGCAGCAGTGTCCACACATGAAGTAAAACCCCAAAGAAGACACGCAGAGCTGAGGGAACTAGGACTTCCACGGCTCATAGGGAATGACCCCTGTGTCAGTTGGGGTCAGGGTACAAAAGCCTTGGTGCATCAGAGGGAACTTCTAAGAGACTGATGCAGCAGCCCTCGGAGCGGAGTGGTGGGGCCTGAGCGCCTGGGCCCCCCCTCTTCTGCCATCTCAGGATCTGACTCCCGAGGCCCGAGCTCTGCATCCTGCCTTTCTGAGGCCTGGGCATCCCTCCCACATAGCAGCATGTTCGCAAGAGTCTGCTTTCTTCTTCTTCCTCAGCAGCCTTTACAAGGATGAATGCTGTGTTTGTGAAGCTCTTGAGTTGTGTCAGGGAAAAAATCATTTATTTGATTTTTCTATATATATGCCTGGAAGCTCAGTTCAGCCAAATGATGGGGTACTTATTTTCCACAGATGCTAAACAAAGTGTCACAAGCTCGGTGGCTTAAAAGGACACAAATTCATTCTTCCAGTCCTAGAGTCCAATGTATCCCTCGGCTGGGCCATGCTTCTTCTCAAGGTTCATGCAGAAGACTCTCCTTCTTGAAGTTTCTGCTAGCTCCAGTCTTCACTCAGCCAATGGCCACACCACAAGCATTTGGTCAATGTTCACATGGCCTTCTCCTCTTTTCCTCTGTATTTCCTGTGTCTCTTATAAAGTCATTTGTCACTGCATCTAAAGTCCACTCAGATAATCCAAGATGATCATCTTAATATCCTTAACTTAATCACATTGGCAAAAAATATTTCCAGTAAGATCACATTCATAGTTTTCAGGGGTTAAGATATGGGCCTGTCTTTAAGGGCCATCATTCATCATATGAGTGAGTATAATATAGAAAAGATGGTATTTTATTTAAAACTGATGATGGTCTAAAGCTAATACAGAGGTGAATGTCCAAAAATCATTCATATTAATAATCCTGTCTTTATGAGATTTTCCCAGATGCTCATATCTGAGTACTTCAAATTGAGTGCATGTCAAACATGCAGATGTACTTAACCATTGAAACTATGATAACAACCTAGGTATATAATGTCTGAAATTTCTCTAGACAAGTTTATCTAGAGAAAATTCAACTAAGAAATTTTAAAAAGGAATTATTAATTAGACTATCACCATTTCATAACTCTTTTAGAAATAGGAGGTCTAGGTAATGTGATAAGTGATGGATAAGATAGAAAAAGACAACTGGACAGTATGAGGAATGAGTACTCTGAAGGCCCCCATCACCCATGAAGTGCTGTCAGCAAGATAATAAAACCTGGCCTCTCATCAGGCTTCCAGATCTAGCCAGAACTTTAAAGAAAATAATTGGGGATGGAGAAGTAGGTTCCACAATGCCAATGGAATCTGGTCTATGAAACCCAGATTGAGAGAGATTCTCCAGGATTATAGTGCCAGAGAGGAGAACTGCTGCTGCTAAGTCGCTTCAATCGTGTCCAACTCTGTGTGACTCCATAGACAGCAGCCCACCAAGCCTCTCTGTCCCTGGGATTCTCCAGGAAAGAACACTGGAGTGGGTTGCCATTTCCTTCTCCAATGCATGCATGCATGCTAAGTTGCTTCAATCAATTCTGACTCTGTGTGACCCCATGGACAGCAGCCCACCAGGCTTCTCTTTCCACAGGATTCTCCAGGCAAGAACACTGGAGTGGGTTGCCATTTCCTTCTCCAGCCAGAGAGGCGAACTACCTTGTATTAAAAGAGAAATGTCAAGGATTGCAATCTATACATGATATGCTGCTCTAGATACAAGCATAATAATTACAAAATTATGGCAATGAAGGGTATTTGAAAATCCATGGATATTTGAAAATTGCCTGGATATTTATGGTTTCCTAGGTGGCACTCATGGTAAAGAATCCATCTGCCAATGTAGGAGACACAAGAGACATGAGTTCAATCCCTGGGTCAGGAAGATCCCCTGGAGTAGGAAATGGCAATCCACTCCAGTATTCTTGCCTGGGAAATCCCATGGACAGAGAAGCCTGGTGAGCCCCAGTCCATGGGGTTGCAAAGAGTCAGACATGCCTGAGCATGCACACATTGGATATTTAATGATATTAACTATATTATTTATTTAGATAGAATAATAGCATTGTATTTACTTTTAAAATATTTTAGCTTTAGCATCAGTCCTTCCAAAGAACACTCCAATACTTTGGCCACCTCATGTGAAGAGTTGACTCATTGGAAAAGACTCTGATGCTGGGAGGGATTGGGGGCAGGAGGAGAATGGGACAACAGAGGATGAGATGGCTGGATGGCATCACCGACTCGATGGACATGAGTTTGAGTGAACTCCGGGAGTTGGTGTTGGACAGGGAGGCCTGGCATGCTTCAATTCATGGGGTTGCAAAGAGTCGGACACAACTGAGCACTGAACTGAACTCTAAGATAAAGAACATAGTATGAATCACACACACTGTTTGGAAATTGTAGCACTGTTTAATTTTTGTTGATTATTAATGTATGTATTGTCTATTGATAATAAATACTTTGCATTTTGAAAAAAAATATTTTAGATGTGCATACTGAATTTACTATGGGTGAAATTATACAATGTTTGAAATTTACCCCCAAAAGTAATCTATGAGGAGGCAGCAAAAATGGGTAGGTTTCAGTGACAAGTATTTTGTCAGGATAACTGGCGAGCATGGGAAAATATCTGGTTTTTCTTTCACATATTTTTGTTGTATATAAAAAACATATGCTGTTGCTGGAGATATAATCTGATATGTCAAGCTTTTCCTTATTTACATGAGGTGCTTGACATAATTCAAACAGAAGTATCATTCAGTATGAAGTGTTTGTCCCTTGGTGTTCATCAGTTTCTTACATAGAAAAGTATGTTTCTTCTAAATATAATGCTCATTACATATGACTTAAATATTTCATACTTCCAAGATTTCAGATGTTGTGAATATCATCCACAATGGTTTTCTACATGCTTTTACATATACTCACTTCAAAGATATTCTAAGATACATAAGAGTACTAGTGAAAATCTTGGGCCATAGAGTCAGAATTATTATAATAAATAATTTATGAGCAATTACATCTACATTAGCTTTATATCACTGTCAATTTTTAATAAAAATAGCATCTTTTCTATTTCCACACATTCAGGTGCACCAGAAGTGGACTGAGGAGGCAGGTGGGAAGAGAGGGTTTCTAACTGGACTCTCACTGCCTGGCTGACTTCTGCCTTGCACAGCTTTGAGAAGCCCTTTCCCTCCTGAGCTCCCTGTTGGGGTGGCCATGGGTTTCTCTCCCCGCCCACCCCAGCCCCTCTACACTCCAGATGATCCTCATAAACAGCAGGCATGACACATTTCACTTCATCCCTGTCTGCAGGGAATATGACCTAAAGACAAGTGCTACCGGACCAAATACAGCACTGGGCCCTGGCTTGGTGGGTGGGGTGAAATGCAATTAAATAGCAGGGCTAGATTTTGGCTTCCCTGGTGGCTCAGCTGGTAAAGAATCCACCTACAATGTGGGAGACCTGGGTTTGATCCCTGGGTTGGGAAGATCCTCTGGAGAAGGGAACGGCTACCCACTCCAGTATTCTGGCATGGAGAATTCCATGGACTATATAGTCCTTGGGGTTGCAAAGAGTTGGACACGATTGAGCAACTTTCACTTCACTAGATTTTCAATGAGATGCTAGAGAGGGACATTGAAACAGGTACACATGGAAGAGGAGGGTTTCTATGGAAAAAGAGCAAAAACACTAACACTGAAAAAAATCAGGGAACAAACTCTCATCAACATTATTATCATCATCACCATCATGGCCATGATCATCGTCACCATCACGATCACCATGACCATTATGGCCATCATTATGACCATCATCATCACCATCATCATAAACACCATTGCCATCACCACCACAATCATCACCATCATCTCTACCATCACCATCATCATGACCACCATCATCATCATCATCATCATGACCATCATTATCACCAACATCATCAGCAGCACCATCATCATCATGACTAGAAACAGGTGTCTCATAGAAGGGTGATTTGGAACACTCCATGCTGGAGGCTTATGACCCTCCCAAGTACCATGAGGACATTTTCTGGAACATTCCCAAGTAGAAAATGCAGAAGAAGTATATTCTGATGTTGAATTTGTGTGGATGGGACACAGTCATCCTCTAAGTGTTTTACTGGTCTCATGGGGTGGGAATGTTTGTTACTCCAGTACAGATGGTGGCTTCGAGGCAGAGGAGTAAATACACTGTTTAAAGTTACACACTCAGCCTCTGCTAGAGGTTTCTAAACAAGGATTCTGACCCTAGAACCTCCTACGTGTACCTAAATGCATTAAATCTGTTGCTTTTTATTGAAATAAACTGACTACACAAAGAACAGAACTGGCTTAATCTGCAGGCTAAGGATTGATGCTGTGCCCTGCCTCTCCCACAAACACACAGCCCGTCTGCCAACGTTTGTTTATTTTCCCTGAACTCCTTGTGGGAATGATTGATTGCTTTCCATTGCTGTTCTTTCAGTGCAATGCTCCAGAGTAAAGGTTTAAAAACAGTTTACTGAACAAGAGATGGGGAAATGTGGGGAAAAACCAGAGAAAGTTATCAATAGACATTCTGTACAAAAAATAATTTATGAGAAGTCTCCTAAAACTTAGAGCCATGTATTTTTCATCAAATATCTATTTTCTTCTTGGAAACAAATCTCAACAGAAATGAAATGATTTTAGAATAATTTAAGACTTGCAAATTAAGTGTAGTCAGTCTCAAAGAAAAATTAACCTTTCTTTTTTCAAACTGGCAGCTGTCAATTTGGAATTTTATTCTAAAATAAAATGCATTCTCTTTCCCTAGAGAACTGGAATCCCTGAAGGATCCACACATGTGAAACAGCTCTAGTTTTTACTTTGGAAAACAAGCTCTTTTGAATTAATTAACAATAACTTATCCTATGATGAATTCCATAGAGGTAGATGACTTTGCCTTTAAAATTTAAAAGCTGTTAAATAAACCCAGCTGCAGAGAGCACAGATTAGGTGAGAATTAACACTCTGGAGTGCCATTTGGTCTGGAGTGTGTGATCACCAAAGAACACATCACACCAAAGCTTCAACTCCATTAGGACAGGACCAGTCTTCCCTGACCTTGGCTATCACTTGAATCCTCACACACTCAATGTCTGCCTACAGGAAATGGGAAGATGGCCTCTGCCTCAGTGGCTGGCTGTCCATGTGAGCATCAGGTAGGGAGGGTTATTGGATAGATTAATGGGTTTACGTGTTTATCTCAATTAAGCAATAAGAAATGAACCTTTGATGAGTAGCAACATCCCTTTCCATTGTCTGAACTACTTAGACTCTATCCTCAGAGGCAGGGCCAACTTCTAGAATATCTTCCTCAGGCACTCAAGTGTTTTGCAATGGCAGGGAGTAGGGCAGGCTGCTTATGAACACCCCAAAGATGGTGGAGGACAGAACAATGGCACACCTGTCTGCCCTCTTGCTGGATCTGAGACACATTCTGTCTTTCCTTAAAGACCTTCCTTGTGTAGCCGCATCAGGTGGTAATCATTCTGGAGGCTGAACAGCCTAATACCCGGCTCATCCCCAGGTTCAGCCTAGGGCTGCATACCTGGAAGCTGTGTATTTAATGCTTTTGCCTTAAAATATTGATATTACCATTTCAGATGCAGCAGCCGCACCCACATTCAGAATTTCCTTTTCCATTAAAAGAAAGATATCCTACTGATCAGTAGATGGCAAACTTGCTACACCTAAGTGCTGAGCTTTGGTTTTTCTCTTAGAAACTTCATTGACATTTTATTCTAAGTATTACTGAAAGCTTCTTTAAATTGCCAGTGTATTTAGTTTATGGTAAAGCAAACCCTTCCTCTGGTAGTTGATGGATGGACCAAAGTTCTGGTCTTGAACATGGGCAAGGAAAGTCCAATTTCCAGTTCATATAAACAAATGGCACACTTTTAACTGAGGAAGTTACTCTGTTTTAACCCTTGCTAATTAAATCTTTCTTTCACTTCTTTCTAAATGCTCTCCAGGAGTTATCCCACACAACTGCCCCAACAAGTGAAGCAAACACGAATGGTCACCAGAAATACCAGAGTAGCTCCACACTTCCTTATGCATGGGGCAATATTTTGTCACTGCTTTGTTATTTTGCAACCAAACATGAAGAGGAAATTAGTATGTTGAGATCAGCTGTGTGAAAATAGCAACTATGAATTCAAGAAAGACAAAAGGAATACAATTTTTTGAAAAAAAAATTAAGCTGATTAGGAAAACATATTTTGGTTTTTGAGTTGTTTTCTACTCTGTAATGCTTTTGATAATTTGACAGTTTGACCTGAAAAGAAACTGTGACTTTTCACTGATGGTAAATAGTAATAATTTCCTGTAAATACTTTAGAAAGTCTTTAACACTAAAGTTTATACTGAAAGGTCTAGATCACAGTAGAATAAGAAGGAATTGCAATGTGTATATAAAAGAAAAAAAAATGACAGCTGAGGAATAGATAATTTCAGTGAATAGTAAGGTAAGTATATATTGCCTTTCATGGGATATTAAAGAAATTCTTCAGTTGAAGATATATGTCTGGCTTATCTGTTTTGGAGCTGCCCCAAAACACAGGGTCCTGAAGCCACAGCTCCTTTACCCTGGTCCCAACCCCGTGGGTCAGGAGCTCAGGTGGGACAGAGGTGCTTCCCAGCTCCCATGGACAGTGGTAGGGAGGGGACCGGGTGGCTCAGTCCCAGCACTGCCTTGTCTCCTGTTTTCCACGCTGCATCTATTGAGTCTAGAAGCTCAAAATGGCTTCTCTGTGGTTCTGACTTGCATTTACCTGGTGTTTAGTCTGTGTACTGTTGGAAGGAAATTAAAAAATGGTGTAACTACTATAAAAAACAATATGGGAGTTCCTCCAAAAGTTAAAAATAGAATCAGCACATGATCTAGCAGTTCCACCTGTGGAAGAACATTTGAAGAAATGGAAAGCTTGATCTTGGGGTATCTGCACCCCTGTATCCACTGCAGCATTAATCACAGTAGCCAAGCCATGGGAACAGCACAAATGTCCATGGACAGATGAACGGATAAAGAGAAGGTGGATTACACACAGAGTGTTATTCAGCCTATTAAAAAACACAAAAAGGAAATTCTGCCACTTGCAACAACATGGATGAACCTGGGGAACATTATTCTGAGTGAGATGAGGATGAGTACAGGATGAGTACGGCATAACCTTGTTTATGTGAGGAATCTCGAACAGTGAACTCACAGAAGCTGAGGGCACAGCAGTGGCTGGGGCAGGAGGAGAGAAGATGGAGAGGCATCCAGTAGACAAAAAGTTTCAGGTGTGCAAGATCAGTGAATTGTGGAGTTCTACCCGACACCGCAGTGCCTGTTAACTCACAACATGGTCCTGTCCATTAAAAGCATGCTTAGTGTTCTTCCAACAGAACAACAAAACAAACACAACAACCAAAGAGGCAGAAGGAAACCTTCAGAGGTGATGCCTATGTCTGTTACTTTGATGGTGGGGATGATTTAAAGTCCAAACTCATCAAATGAGATAAATTAACTCTGTGCAGCTTTGTGTATTAATTATACCTCACTCATTAGCACTGCTTAAACAACTGGCACCCTCAGTCACCTGTCTGTGACGGGACAGTCTGTGTGTATCCTTTGTGCCTTCTCACAGCCTGGTGGCTTCTAAACAGGTGGACTTAGGCAGAGGTTGTCTCTATAGGAGCCAGTGCTTGCAGATTTCTGGACGAAAGGTGAGGGTTTTGTATGATAAGGCCTTGGGAGCCCCAGGATGGCCTGTCTGCCACAGCTGGTTGGCAAAGAAAGTCCTCAAGGCCAGCCCCAGCTCAAAGAGGGGAAGTTTAGACCCCTCCCTCTAGTGGGAGATATAGCCAAAAATTTACAGCTATCTTGAATCTGTCAAAATAAGTATGAAAAAGGAGAAATCAATGAGTTCATAGGGAGATCAGAATTTTGAGTAGAGAGTTTCAACTTAATGCTTTCATCCATGTGTATTTAAACATAAAATGGACAGTAGAGCTTTCTTCCTGCAGCTGCTGAAGTCACACTGTGTTATAGCTGGGGGACAGCTTTGTCAGGTAGTATTACATTCTCGGAGAAGGCAATGGCACCCCACTCCAGTACTCTTGCCTGGAAAATCCATGGACAGAGAAGCCTGGTAGGCTGCAGTCCATGGGGTCACTAAGAGTCAGACATGACTGAGCAACTTCACTTTCACTTTTCTCTTTCATGCATTGGAGAAGGAAATGGCAACCCACTCCAGTGTTCTTGCCTGGAGAATCCCAGGGACGGGGGAGCCTGGTGGGCTGCCATCTGTGGGGTCGCACAGAGTCGGACTCGACTGAAGCGACTTAGCATTAGCATTACATTCTCATTGCTATCGAGTTTGCAGGTTCCAGTCACATGACCGGCAGAAAGTCCTCACCTCTTCTCTGTCAGCTTGTTTAACCTTCTCATTGATAGAAAAAGAAAAGAAATCTATTCTGCTCATTTCCTCTTGGTTACAATGCCTCCCAGGTGGTAAGAATTTCTGTTTTGTCCTTTTGTAAATGAACATGAATGGTTATGTAGTCAGTTTAGCCATTCATTTAAATGACTATACTACCAAATGCAATCTATAGATTCAGTGCTCAGTTCACTTCAGTTCAGTCACTCAGTCGTGTCCGACTCTTTGCGACCCCATGAACTGCAGCACACCAGGCCTCCCTGTCCATCACCAACTCCCGGAGTTCACCTAAACCCATGTCCATTGAGTCAGTAATGCCATCCAACCATCTCATCCTCTGTCATCCCCTTGTCCTCCTTCCCTCAATCTTTCCCAGCATCAGGGTCTTTTCCAATGAATCAACTCTTCACATCAGGTGGCCAAAGTATTGGAGTTTCAGCTTCAGCATCAGTCCTTCCAATGAATACGCAGGACTAATTTCCTTTAGGATGGACTGGTTGGATCTCCTTGCAGTCCAAGGGACTCTCAAGAGTCTTCTCCAACACCATAGTTCAAAAGCATCAATTCTTTGGCACTCAGCTTTCTTTATAGTCCAGCTTTCACATCCATAGATGACCACTGGAAAAACCATAGCCTTGACTAGATGGACCTTTGTGGACAAAGTAATGTCTCTGGTTGTCAATATGCTGTCTAGGTTGGTCATAACTTTCCTTCCAAGGAGTAAGCATCTTTTAATTTCATGGCTGCAATCACCATCTGCAGTGATTTTGGAGCCCAGAAAATAAAGTCAGCCACTGTTTCCACTGTTACCCCATCTATTTCCCATGAAGTGATGGTACCAGATGCCATGATCTTAGTTTTTTGAATGTTGAGCTTTAGGCCAACTTTTTCACTCTCCTCTTTTACTTTCATCAAGAGGCTCTTTAGTTCTTCTTCACTTTTTTCCATAAGAGTGCTGTCATCTGCATATCTGAGGTGATTGATATTTCTCCCAGCAATCTTGATTCCTGCTTGTGCTTCTTTCAGCCCAGCATTTCTCATGATGTGCTCTGCATATCAGTTAAATAAGCAGGGTGACAATATATAGACTTGATGTACTCCTTTTCCTATTTGGAACCAGTCTGTTGTTCCATGTTCAGTTCTAACTGTTGCTTCCTGACCTGCATATAGGTTTCTCAAGAGGCAGTTCAGGTGGTCTGGTATTCCCATCTCTTTCAGAATTTTCCACAGTTTATTGTGATCCACACAGTCAAAGGCTTTGGCATAGTCAATAAAGCAGAAATAGATGTTTTTCTGGAACTCTCTTGCATTTTCTATGATCCAATGGGTGGTGGAAAGTTGACCTCTGGTTCTTCTGCCTTTTTAAAATTCAGCTTGAACATCTGGGAGTTCTCAGTTCATGTACTGTTGAAGCCTGGCTTGGAGAACTTTAAGCATTACTTTGCTAGCATGTGAGATGATTGCAATTGTGCAGTAGTTTGAACATTCATTGACATTGCCTTTCTTCGGGACTGGAATGAAAACTGACCTTTTCTGGTCCTGCGGCCACTGCTGAGTTTTCCAAATTTGCTGGCTTTCTTATCTCTCTTTGCTATTCTTTGAAACTCTGCATTCAGATGGATATATATTTCCTTTTCTCCTTTGCCTTTAGCCTCTCTTTTCTCACCTATTTGTAAGGCCTCCTCAGACAACCATTTTGCCTTTTTCCATTTCTTCTTCTTGGGGATGGTTTTGATCACTGCCTCCTGTACAGTGTCATGAACCTCCATCCATAGTTATTCAGGCACTCTATCAGATATAATCCTTTGAATCTATTTATCCCTTCCACTGTATAATAATAAGGGATTGATTTAGGTCATACCTGAATGGTCTAGTGGTTTTCCCCACTTTCTTCAATTTAAGTCTGAATTTGGCAATAAGGAGTTCATGATCTTGAGCCACAGTCAGCTTCCGGTCTTGTTTTTGCTGACTGTATAGAGCTTCTCCATCTTTGGCTGCAAAGAGTATAATCAGTCTGATTTCAGTATTGACCATCTGTTGATGTTCATGTGTAGAGTTGTCTCTTGTGTTGTTGGAAGATGGTGTTTGCTATGACCAGTGCATTTTCTTGGCAAAACTCTGTTATCCTTCGCCCTGCTTCATTTTGTGCACTCCAAGGCCAAACTTGCCTGTTACTCCAGGTATCTCTTGATTTCCTACTTTTGCATTCCAGTCCCCTATAATGAAAAGGTCATGTTTTGTTGTGTTAGTTCTAGAAAGTCTTGTAGGTCTTCACTGAACTGTTAAACCTCAGCTTCTTTGGCATTTGTGGTTGTGGCATAGACTTGGTTTACTGTGATACTGAATTGTTTGCACTGGAAATGAAGAGAGATCATTCTATCTCTTTTGAGATTGCACCAAAGTATTTCATTTTGAACTATTTTTTTTAAACTATGAGGGCTACTCCATTTCTTCTAAGGGATTCTTGCTAACAGTAGTAGATATAATGGTCATCTGAATTAAATTCACCCATTCTGGTCCATTTGAGTTCACTGGTTCGTAAGACATTATGCAGATTCCTTAAAAAACTAGCAATAAAACCATCATATGACCCAGCAATCCCACTACTAGGCATACACCCCGAGGAAACCAAAACTGAAACAGCCACATGCACCCCAATGTTCACTGCAGCACTATTTACAATAGTTAGAACGTGGAAGCAACCTAGATGTCCATAGACTGATGAATGAATAAAGAAGCTTTGGCACATATATACAATGGAATCTTACTCAAACATAAAAAGGAACATAGTTGTGTTAGTTCTAAGTGGGTGAACCTAAAGCCTGTTATACAGAGTGAAGTAAGTCACAAAGAGAAAGATAAATATCATATACCAATGCTTATGTATGGAATCTAGAAAGATGGTACTGATGAATTTATTTGCAGGGCAGCTATGGAGAAAACATAGAGAACAAACTTATGGATGCAGTAGGGGAAGGAAGGAGTGGGTGAGATGTATGAAGAGAGTAACATGGAAACTTCTATTACCATATGTAAAATAAATTGCCAATGGGAATTTGCTGTATGATTCAGGAAACTCAAACAGGGGCTCTGTATCAACCTAGAGGAGTGGGATGGGGAGGGAAATGTGAGGGAACTTCAAGAGGGAGGGGACATATGTATACTTATGGCTGATTCATGCTGATATTTGGCAGAAACGAACAAAATTCTGCAAAGAAATTATCCTTCAAATAAAAAAATGAATAAATTAAAAAAATAAAATGAATGGTTAGGAAGTACATGTCTATGATGCTATCACAAATACACATTTATTACTATTCATTCATTTTAAAAATAAGGTATTTTTATAACAATTATAATTTGACTCCATACTTAATTTATGGAAAATTTGGTCCTTTTGAGTTAGAGTTGTCCATCACCAGCTCAAAGATCACTTAGACAAAACCCCATAGACTAGTCTGGAATGGGCTGTCTGCAATTAGTGGCCATTAAAGTAGAAGTTGTTAAAGGAGAGTATTACTTGTCTTCCTTTCTCTTACTCCAGAATGTGATCTGTTTTGAAACATCAGGGATATACTTGAGATGACATTTATATTTTATCCAGTCCTTCTTTTTGCCCTCTAAGTGAAGACTTAGCAATCATATTTTTTCTATCCAGTAAAGTTTACATTATTGTGATACTGATTTTCAGAGGATATTATTTTAAGTGAAGTTGAGAGTTTAACAGTTACTTTTGATCATAATTGACTGTCTGTCCTTTGTAGTTCCTCAGCATTTGAATATAATGGTCAATTCTGGTAAACTGCAAATAAAGAAAATGTCTTTTAAATGTATCAGAAAACATATATTCCTAAGATATGCAGTTGCTCAGTTGCTAAGTCATATCCGACTCTTTGAGACCCCATGGACAGCAGCACACAGGCTTCCCAGTCCTTCACTATCTCCCAGAGTCTGCTCAAACTCATGCCCATTGAGTCAGTGATGCCATCCAACCATCTCATCCTCTGTCACCCCTTTCTCCTCCTGCCTTTGACGTTTCCAGCAACAGGGTCTTTTCCAATGAGTCAGCTCTTCTCATCAGGTGACCACAGTACTGGAGCATCAGCTTCAGCATCAGTCCTTCCAAAGAATATTCAGGGTTGATTTCCTTTAGGGTGGACTGGTTTGATCTCCTTGCCGTCCAAGGGACTCTTAAGAGTCTTCTCCAGCACCATAATTCAAAAGTATCAATTCTTACGTGCTCAGCCTTCTTTACGGTCCAACTCTCAAATCTGTACATGACTACTGGAAAAACCAGTAGTCAAGTTTGACCATATAGAGATCTGTTGGCAAAGTGATGTCTCTGCATTTTAACACATTGTCTAGGTTTGTTACAGCTTTTCTTCCAAGGAGCAAGCGTCTTTTAATTTCTCAGCTGCAGTCACCATCTTCCTTTTGTGTATTTTGAAACTGAGGTGCAGTGTGATTTAGGTGACGTGCGCAAGTTCACTCAGCTGCTGTGAGAATGCGTCCCTCCAACAGCACCAGCCTTCTGACGCAGGCCCAGTGGAGGTTCCACACATTTGATGGCCCATGAGAATAGGAACATCTAGTTCTGCTGCTTCACCTGCACTAGTGTTTTGTCAGCTTCCGATTATGGCTCATAATATTACCTCAACTTGTGAAGAAATAAGTGGTGTAAAGATAGTTTTGTTGTACTAACTTGGAAATTAAAGGTCTGGTATTAAAGCTACTGACTTGCCTTGAAGACACCTTATGGATTTTTAAAAATTGGAATAACAGGGACATTAATCATCATTCATTGAATGCTTACTGCATTCCAGGCCTCGTGCTGAGAAGGTTATGTATGTTATCTCAGTTTGTCTACTTTACAACATTTTGAGTTCAAATTGGCTGTTAATCTAATTTTTCAGTTGAGAAAACAGACCCACAAGCACCTGAGCGTAGATTTAAACTGAGCCCTCTCCACTTCAAGTGTTCCTGCTGCTCAGGATTTCCTGAGACACGTTCACAAAAGCCCCGCTTGTGCCGAGTCATCGTCTCTGCTATAGGCGCCTGGAGTCATGAGTGAGAATCTGGCAGGAGACAGTCTGGGCTGGGGGCGGATGTTCTCAGCGTGTACAGATTCCCCCCGCCCGCCATGTGAGCAGGGAATACGTGCAGGTTTCCCTGATGGCTCAGTGGTCAAGAACCTGCCTGCAAATGCAGGAGATCCAGGTTCCAGCTCTGTGTCTGGAAGATCCCCTGGAGGAGGAGGAAAGCGCAACCTGCTCCAGTATTCTTGCCTGGGAAATGCTATGGACAGAGGAGTCTGGGTGGACTAACATCCATGGGGTCGCAAAGAGTCGGACATGACTGAGCGACTGAGCACACATGCAGGGACACTGGAGTAGGACACGGGCGAAGTTTTCCAAGGAAAACAGAATATCTGAAAGCTCCGTCTCCATTTGCTTTTCTTTTTCTGATAATTTAAAGGTTCATTTAATTCTAATTTTTTAAACTAGTTTCATTTTCTCCTGCACGATGGAAGCAGGGGAGGAGAAAATTTTTAGCTGGAAAATGTTATTAATTTGGATATACAAAAGTGGAAATGTGTCTCCTCAACTCTAATATGTATGATTTATAAATAGGGAAAAAATCTATCTATTCTTGTTGCTATAGTAACTAGAAAATTTCTTCAATATCTGTTTTTTATTTTTTCCACACTGGATTCAGGTGCAGTGGAAATTTTTATGGTATGATGAAACGGATGATGTCATTAGAAGTAGTGTTTACACCTCCTGCTGTCTCACTCACAGAGTCTGAGGCTGCTCTGTGACTTCATTCATTCATTCTAAAATAATACTGCACAGCTACCATCTGCCAGACATGTTGGTGGGTCCCGTGGACATAGGAGTGAGCAGAGCTGATGATGTAAGCACGTCACTATGTCCTGGGAGGTCCCTCTCCCTGTCTTTCCACCAGCTCAGGGCCAAGCACGTACAGCCTGACAGCAGCAACATAACTGACATTTATTCATCTTGAAACAAAGATATGTTCTTGCTAAATAAGTGTTTTCTTAACAGAAACTGGCTACAGACAACCATTCCACGCAGGTATGTGTCTCTACATCAGTGGTGGTTAGATCACTACATACTAACGATGGAAAGATCTCAAACTCGGGAAATTTCTTCAGCTCAGCGTCCTGATACAAGGTAAAGGAAACCCAAACCACAATTCACAGAGCTGACTCATGGCAGGTGATGGCAGCCAGGCTGAGCTGTTCTGAGATGTCAGCTGGCTTGCCCCCTTGACAAAGCAAGGAGCAGAGGCATGTGATACTGCTGAGCATCACATCGGTAACTGAGTCTGTTACTCAGTTCTAAATTCTTCCTCCTCCACCCCCAGGCTTGGGATAGGCTGTACATTATGTTGCTCACGTATTTTGAACTCTGGATAATTCTGGGCACTGCAGTAAAAGCTGAATTTACCTCCAAGCCTCTTACACAGCATGCTTGATAAATGAACCACCCAAGGCACTGGGCAAAATTAACTTTCTGAAGCACAGCCTGTGGTGGTCACAATACCACTTAGAGCTAAGGGGACTCTGAATTCAGCATCTAAATATTTCAGAACACGATCCTGTTCCTTCTGTTGAGGCTTTGGCACAGCCTGCGGTGACACGATACCACTTAGAACTAAGGGGCCTCTGAATTCAGCATCTAAACATTTCAGAACACGATCCTGTTCCTTCTGTTGAGTCTTCCCACACATGAAGCATTTTCAGTGACACTCATCAGAAACCACTGCCTTGTCGTCACCACCCTGTAGACAAGGAGTGGCACCTCCCACACCTGGTCCAGTGGGTGAGTGGGCAGTATGTGTGATCAATTCAAACGCTGAAAAGGTGCCCTAAATGCTCATTTTATAGAACACAAAGTTTAAAAGTACTTTTTATGTTTCTTATTTCAAGAGAATCTCTACAAAGAGAAGGCAATTTACCAAGCTTGTGTGCTTTCTCTCTAAACCTACAGAATTAAATTCCTGTTTCCAAGAGACCTGGGTTTGATCCCGGGGTCAGGAAGATCCTCTGGAGAAGGGAACAGCTATGCACTCTTGTATTCTTGCCCAGAGAATCCTATGGACAGAGGAGCCTGGAGAGTTGCAAAGAGTCAGGCACGACTGAGTGACTAACATTTCTACTTTCCTGATAAAAATCTCTATGCCTAAAAACTTAGGTGAAAAAAAACCATTTGAAACCATTAACCTTGCCTGAAATAGGTGTGTTTTAGGAATAGTAGAACAGGTATCTGGAAGAAAAGCTAATGGGTATTGACTGAGAATTGTTTACAAATCTTTCTTCCCTCTTTTTGCACATTTTATGTCTGTGATGAAATATACGAGATAGAAAATATGCTTGAGAAATTTAGTTTCCCAAGGAATTAATTTTACTTCTTAGTATGAATGAGAAAAATAGCAATTGCTTTGATTACTTTCCTTCTGATTTTTAGTTTCTTTTGTAAGATTGCATTTTGTGAGTAATGATTCTTCCTTTCTGATGAACAAAGTCAAAGTTATATTAACATCTGGGTCAACTGAAGAATTTTTCATACAACATTTTTACAGATGAAAACAGTCATGTTTTGACTTTTGTCATGTCGAGATTACTGCCCTCAGCCCATAGAAGCATTGGTTTCAGGAATAGATGGAAACTTAGTTACACCACAGGGATATCTAACAGGTCAGTGCTTCCTTCAGTCTACTTTGATGGAGACTAGGTTGGGGAGTTCCATCCGGGTCCACCAACATAGACTTTCTTTTGATTGAATGGTAATAGCTTTTTCACTGAACAAAAGAATCTTACATGGGATTTCTCCCATTAACCAACTCATATGATGCTGTAATTGTTTCTGACATTTTCCAGAGCATGGAAGTTCCTGAAGGGTACAGTCTCTGTGTTCCTTCTCCCAGCAATCCCACAGCACTTCACCTACGAGGTCGGACACACACAAGTCCCACAAACGTGTTAAATCAGTTAATCAATCAGTTGATAAACTTCAGTCTAAAACAAGTTGTAGATATCTTAAAACATTTATCTCCTTCAGAGAAAAAGGTTGTTTCTGAACATTTACTGATTAATGGCTTAATGAATAGAACCCACTTTTGTGCTATTTATTTCACTAATTCAAGGCAAAGGGTGTGGAGAAAGTGGATTTTAGTGTTTTTTGGCTTGAACTGATCTTTTGATTATTGCCAACCACAGACACTTAGATCAGATCTTTCTCAGAAATTCAGAGGAGGAAGGTCTATTTTCAAGCTCACCTAGGCCAATTCCTCACTGGACACTCGGGCAGCATTTTAATAAAATCTACAGGCCTCTATACACAGCACTTCTTCATGAACCACATCCGGTGTTCAGAAAATCATAACTTATTAGCAAGTTCTTAACAATCTTAAACCAGCTCCTTCAGACTTTAACTCTCAGCCCCTCAGATGGGTATGAACTTCAGGATGTTCACTTGAAGCATTTAGGTTTTTTTTTTTTTTTTCCCCTGGGGTGATTTTTGGAAAGAACTTTTCATTTCCAACTTACATACCACAGGCCAGACCCAGTGTGTTTGGAGGTCTCTGGCAGTCTACGGGCATACCTCATCTACCATCTCTGTCTGCAAGCGCAGGAAGGGCTCAAGCACATGAAATCTGAGTTTTTCCAGCTCCATGCAAGCATTTTAATAGAAGTCGAATTCCAGGTAGGGAAGAAACTTTGAGCTTCAGAACCTCTATTGAACAGCAAGGGCTCCAGAAAAGATCCCACTTCAAATGCTGGACAACCCGGCTTGACAACTCAGCTAGTCCTGATAAAGGACAAACTGCCTGTGCAACCAGAAACCTGGATGTGGCCTCCGTATCTTTGTCTTCAGACCACATGCTGGGTCTGAACAGATATCCTGATTTCATGTAGATACACAGTTTACTGGGTTTTATTTCCCTTTGTACCACAAATAGATAGAAATCCAGAGAACAGAGACACACAAGGTAGCCTGTTAAGATACAGGGCAGGTCAATATTTCTGGGAAACACTGTTCAGTGCTTTTAAATAAACAGTTAATGTGGATGGCAGGCCAGGCAGAGAACACATGCTTGTTTTTTGGGAGAGAAGCCTACAAATATGGCTCCTTTTACTTTTACAAAAAAGGCCATGTTAAATGAATGTATTCATTCAAATTTATATGAAAGGAAAATTAGAAAAAATACTCTACAGAGAATACCTAGCAGATAAACTCAAAGAATATGATTTCTCATTAAGTAGTGACTGTACCTTTAATGTTTCATGTAGAATATCTGGCATGGCACAATTTTTATGTCTGCCTTAAGACCTACTCACTAACCCATCAAGATAACCAACCAGCCATCTGCTCCATTCATTTATCTTCACGCTCCACAAAGCTGAACTTTTATAGATTATTTAAACTAATCTGGGGAAAACTGAGGATGATTAGAAACGACAGGTATGAAGACTGGGACCTGTATTAATAGATGCGTGGGTTTAGATCTTTCTTCTGTTATTTTACCTTCATTTTAAAGTGTATTTGTAACTTTTTATTCTGATATAATTTATGTTTAAAATAGTAGTACAAGCAATTTCTATACCCTTAGCCCAGATTCACATTTGCTTTTTCTCTCTTGCCTTTCCCTATCCCTTTCTCCACAGGTATACACGTACACACACACACTCTTATATAGACACATGCGCGCACACACACACGCACACATGCACACACACAATTTCTGAATCACTTGAAAAGAAATTGGAAACATTCGGTCCTTTTCACTGAACTCTTTAGTGAAATTCTTTCCCTAAGAATAGGCATTCTTCTGGCTTCTGGTTCAAGATGGCAGAGCAGAAGGACGTGCACTCATCTCCTCCTGGAAGAGCACCAAAACTGCAATTAGCTGTTGAATAACCATTGACAGGAGGACAATGGAAACCATCAAAAAAAAAGATACCCCATGCCCAAAGACAAAGAAGAAGCTTCAGTGAGATGAAAGCTTATAGAAGCCTCTTAGCCTCTCTACCAGGGGGCAGACAGAAGAAAGCAAGAAGAACCACAATGCCACAGTAGCTAGAACAAAAACCACATTACAGAAAGTTAATCAGGATGAAAAAGTAGAAAGTTATGTGAAGGGACAAGATAAAGCCCCAGAAAAGCAACTAAATGAAGTGGAGATAAGCAACTTTCCAGAAAAAGAATTCAGAATAATGGTAGTAAAGATGATCCAGGACCTTGGAAAGAGAATGGAGAAGATGCAAGAAATCTTTACCAAAGACCTGAAAGAACTAAAGAACAAACAGAGATGAACAATGCAGTAGAAGGAATCAACAGTAGAACAACGAAGGCAGAAGAATGGATAAATGGCCTGGAGGGCAGAATGGTGGAAATCATTGCCACAGAACAGAATATAGAAAAAAGAATGAAAAAAAAAAGAAGACAGCCTAAGAGACCTCGGGGACAACACTAAACACACTAACATTCACATTATAGGGGTTTCAGAAGGAGAAGAGAGAAAGGGCCTGACAAAATATTTGAAAAGATGATAGCTGAAAACTTCCCTAACACGGGAAAGAAAATAATCAACCAAGTCCCGGAAGCACAGAGTCCCAGGGAGGATAAACCCAAGGAGGAACACACCAAGACACATAGCAATCAAACTAACAAAAATTAAAGCCAAAGATGAAATATTAAAAGCAACAAGGGAAACACAACAAATAACATACAAGGGAACTCTCAACAGGTTATCAGCTGATTTCTCAACAGAAATTCTATAAGTCAGAAGGGAATGGCATGATATATTTAAGGTGATGAAAGAGAAGAACCTACCAAGAACCAAGAATACCCTACCCAGCAAGACTCTCATTCAGATTTGATGGAGAAATCTAAAGCTTTCCAGACAAGCAAAAGTTAAGAGAATTCAGGACCACCAAACCTGCTTTATAACAAATGCTAAAGGAACTTCTCTAGGCAGGAAACATAAGAGAAGGAAAAGACCTACAGAAAACAAACCCAAACAATTAAGAAAACAGCTCACTGATTGATGCTTTTGAACTGTGGTGTTGAAGAAGACTCTTGAGAGTCCCTTGGACTGCAAGGAGATCAAACCAATCAACCCTAAAGAAAATCAACCCTGTATGTATGGCAAAACCAATACAATATTGTAAAGTAATTAACCTCCAATTAAAATAAATAAATTTATATTAAAAAAAAGAAAAGAAAATCAACCCTGAATATTCACTGGAATGACTAGTGCTGATGCTGAAGCTCCAATACTTTGGTCACCTAATGCGAAGGCCAACTCAACGGAAAAAACACTGATGCTGGGAAAGAGTGAAGGCAGGAAAAGGGGCCAATAGAGGATTAGATGGTTGGAGGGCATCACCAACTCAAAGGATACAAGTTTGAGCAAGCTCCGAGAACCGGTGATGGACAGGGAAGCCTGGCATGCTGCAGTCCATGGGGTCACAAACAGTAGGACACGACTGAGCTACTGAACTGTAGTGAACAGAATTATACATATTGATAACTACCTTAAATGTAAATGGATTAAATGCACCAATCAAAAGACATAGACTAGTTGGGTGGATGAAAACGTGCGTGTACGCACTTTCACTTATCACTTCACTCTGCTTGACCCCTCAAATTTTATGTAATTATTTTATATTGTTAGGTTAATCGTGTCCCCATTATGGTGTGCCATTATCTTTTTCATCTGGGTATTGATTATGAAAATTGATAAACATCTTTTAGTTTTGTGGAAAAATACAGTAAGGGCATGGTTTTAAATAACCAAAGAGCCACTATCCAAATAAGCAAACTCTGGTACAGTACAGTTATCTGTTCATACTCACTTCATGTTCAATTATTTCAATAACAATTTTTGTAGTTGTGTCTTCAATCTGTATCTTCACCCCTCCACGCTCAGATTCTGTCATGTTTCATTTTTCTGTTTCAATCTAGAAAATGGCCTAAGCTTTCACTGACATTGTACTTTTTATGGTGACATTTTAAAGTATAGATAATACTTTTGCAGAATTTAGATTTGTCTGAAAGTTCATCAGGTGTAGACAGAGTGATGTGTTTTTTGCAAGAAACCAGGAAGGAGATGCTGAATAATTTCTGAAAGCAATCTGTAAGGAGGAGCAAGATGTACTTTTGTCCCAGTGTTGGAGACTTCTTAGCTCAGATGGCGTTAAGTATATGGTAACAATTTTCCCATTCTAATAACTAATTTATGGAAAGATGATTGGAAATGCTATAAATACCCTGTTGTCTACAAACTTTATGAATTTTAGACTTCATTGATGATTTTCTAAATTCTTCATTCTTCCATAGTTATTAAATGACTTAATTAACTTATATTAGTATGGACTGCAGGATTTATATTTTATTTTACTCATATTTTATATCTATTTTAACCAATGGGATAATCTTTTACTGTTATTTATTTTATGCTCGGATTGTCCTGTATTTGGTCTTTTGGGCATGTCCCCAAGATTTCTTGATTTTCCTTCAGTTCAGTTCAGTTGCTCAGTCGTGTCTGACCCTTTGTGATCCCATGAATCGCAGCAAGTCAGGCCTCTCTGTCCATCACCAACTCCCAGAGTTCACCCAAACTCATGTCCATCGAGTCGGTGATGCCATCCAGCCATCTCATTCTCTGTTGTCCCCTTCTCCTCCTGCCCCCAATCCCTCCCAGCATCAGAGTCTTTTCCAATGAGTCAACTCTTCGCATGAGGTGGCCAAAGTATTGGAGTTTCAGCCTCAGCATCAGTCCTTCCAATGAACAGCCAGGACTGGTCTCCTTTAGGATGGACTGGTTGGACCTCCTTGTAGTCCAAGGGACTTGCAAGAGTCACAGTTCAAAAGCATCCATTCTTCAATGCTCAGCTTTCTTCACAGTCCAACTCTCACATCCACACATGACCACAGGAAAAACCATAGCCTTGACTAGAAGGACCTTTGTTGGCAAAGTAATGTCTCTGCTTTTTAATATGCTATCTAGGTTGGTCATAACTTTCCTTCCAAGGAGTAAGTGTCTTTTAATTTCATGGCTGCAATTGCCATCTGCAGTGATTTTGGAGCCCCAAAACATAAAGTCTGATACTGTTTCCACTGTTTCCCCATCTATCTCCCATGAAGTGATTGGACCAGATGCCATGATCTTAGTTTTCTGAATGTTGAGCTTTAGGCCAACTTTTTCACTCTCCTTTTTCACTTTCATCAAGAGGCTTTTTAGTTCCTCTTCACTTTCTGCCATAAAGGTGGTGTCATTTGCACATCTGAGGTTATTGATATTTCTCCCGGCAATCTCGATTCCACCTTGTGCTTCTTCCAGCCCAGTGTTTCTAATGATGTACTCTGCATAGAAGTTGAATAAGCAGGGTGACAATATACAGCCTTGACGTACTCCTTTTCCTATTTGGAACCAGTCTGTTGTTCCATGTCCAGTTCTAACTGTTGCTTCCTGACCTGCATACAGATTTCTCAAGAGGCAGGTCAGGTGGTCTGGTATTCCCATCTCTTTCAGAATTTTCCACAGTTTATTGTGATCCACACAGTCAAAGGCTTTGGCATAGTCAATAAAGCAGAAATAGATGTTTTTTCTGGAACTCTCTTGCTTTTTTCATGATGCAGCAGATGTTGGCAATTTGATCTCTGGTTCCTCTGCCTTTTCTAAAACCAGCTTGAACATCTGAAAGTTCATGGTTCATGTACTGAAACCTGGCTTGGAGAATTTTGAGCATCACTTTTCTAGTGTGTGAGATGAGTGAAGTTCTGCGGTAGTTTGAGCATTCTTTGGCATTGGCTTTCTTTGGGATTGGAATGAAAACTGACCTTTTCCAGTCCTGTGGCCACTGCTGAGTCTTCCAAATTTGCTGGCATATTGAGTGCAGCACTTTCACAGCATCACCTTTCAGGATTTGAAAGAGCTCAACTGGAATTACATCACCTCCACTAGCTTTGTTCGTCGTGATGCTTCCTAAGGCCTACTTGACTTTGCATTCCAGGATGTCTGGCTCTAGGTGAGTGATCACACCATCGTGATTATTTGGGTCATGAAGATCTTTTTTGTACAGTTCTTCTGTGTATTCTTGCCACCTCTTCTTAATGTCTTCTGGTTCTGTTAGGTCCATACAATTTCTGTCCTTTATTGAGCCCATCTTTGCATGAAACGTTCCCTTGATATCTCTAATTTTCTTGAAGAGATCTAGTCTTTTCCATTCTGTTGTTTCCTTGCATTCCTTGTATTCTGAGTTCCTTGCATTGATTTCTGAGGAAGGCTTTCTTATCTCTCCTTGCTATTCTTTGGAACTCTGCATTGAAATGGGAATATCTTTTCTTTTCTCCTTTGCTTTTTACTTCTCTTCTTTTAACAGTTACTTGTAAACCTCCTCAGACAGCCATTTTGCTTTCTTTCATTTCTTGTCCATGGGGATAGTCTTGATCCCTGTCTCCTGTACAATGTCACGAACCTCTGTCCATAGTTCATCAGGTACTTTGTTTATCAGATCTAGTCCCTTAAATCTATTTCTCACTTCCACTGTATAATCATAAGGGATTTGATTTAGGTCATATCTGAATGGTCTAGTGGTTTTCCCTACTTTTTTCAATTTAAGTCTGAATTTGGCAATAAGGAGTTCATGATCTGAGCCACAGTCAGCTCCTGGTCTTGTTTTTGCTGACTGTATAGAGCTTCCCCATCTTTGGCTGCAAAGAATATAATCAATCTGATTTCAGTGTTGGCCATCTGGTGATGTCCATGTGTACAGTCTTCTCTTGTGTTGTTGGAAGAGGGTGTTTGCTATGACCAGTCCATTCTCTTGCCAAAACTCTATTAGCCTTTTCCCTGCTTCATTCCATATTCCAAGGCCAAATTTGCCTGTTACTCCAGGTGTTTCTTAACTTCATACTTTTGCATTCCAGTCCCCTATAATGAAAAGGATATCTTTTTTGGGTGTTAGTTCAAAAAGGTCTTGTGGGTCTTCATAGAACCGTCCAACTTCAGCTTCTTCAGCATTACTGGTTAGGGCATAGGCTTGGATTACCATGATACTGAATGGTTTGCCTTGGAAACAAACAGAGATCATTCTGTCGTTTTTGAGATTGCATCTAAGTACTGCATTTCGGACTCTTTCCTTATGTTCTGTCAAAACAAGAAGTTGAAACCTCATCTTCCACTTTTTCTACTCTGGCTCTGGAATCAATCATTTCTCCAAGGAACTCTGATTCTTTTTAATGAAAAAAGCAGTTTATGTGCCAACTGTGGGGGTTAGGTGGGTGTGTGGCTACCACTATGTCACTGACTCTAGGATGGAGACAGAACGTATGAGCTTGGTGTGTGTCTGCACATTCCCTTCCTTCCTCTCTATCATCATCACCATCATCATCTATGTAAATTAAAAATAACACTATACTGATATCTCAGTTCCATTCTGACTCTTCAGGGTAAATTCTTGGCTTCCCTTTTTTCTACATCTAGTCTCATTCCCTCAACAGAAAAACAAACAACACTCAAAAATACTACTTCCCATTATCCTCTTCATTGATGATATTGGAGATAACTTTGTATCTATCCTAAAGGACAGACCGTAAAAGGATAGTTTCAAAATTGATAATCCATATTACTAGACAACTACAGTTCTCACAATACAGTGAATTTGTTCAAGGCTAATAACGGCATAGCTCTGACCTATACTCAGTTCACTGAACCTCATTAATATTTTCCCAATTCTTATGCTTGCCCGAGTCCTCACCGTGTGGTGTAGATCACAACCACAAAACTGTGTCAGGTTAATGTCTCAGTTTACAGATGAACTGTGTCTTCACCATTCTTGAAAGTTCCCATCTGGTATCATTTCTCTTCTGCTGAAAGGATCTAAATATGCTAAAGCATATTTTGAATAAATGCCTGTTGATGTCTTTTGCCTATTTTCAAATAGGATTGTTTGTATTTTTTATTGTTGACTCTGGGGGTTCTTTATATATTTTAGGTACAATGTCTTTGTTGGAAATGTGGCCTTTAAATACTTACTTTCAAGCCTGCAGCTTGTATTTGCATCTTCATAGTCTCATTCACAGAGAAAAATTATTTAATTTTGGTAAATTCCAATTTGTCAATGTTTCCATTTATAGTCTGTAACTTTGGCAGTATACGTGGAGTCTCTTTGCCAATCCAAGGTTCTAGAAATTTGCCATCTGCTTTTCTTTTCCTTTTAAAAGTATACTTTCACAATTTACATTTAAATATGTGATTTCTGTGTCTGATAATTTTCAATTTGATGCCAGGCATTCTGTTCTTACCTGGTTGAGTGTTAGGTATTTTTATCTTTATAAAACTAGGTTTGAGTTTTGTTATAGGACCTGATAAGTGACTAATTAATTTTGATCTTTTAGAATTGTGCTTTGACTTCACAGATGGGACCAGAAAAGTGTTTAGCCTGAGATTAATTTTCCCCATTTATTGATACAAGGTCTTTCTTAGCTCATTAATCAGTGCCCCATGAAAACCAACGTTTTCTACGCTGGCTATTGGAGGCTTTATTTTGGGCATCATGTAGGTGCTGGTTCTTCTAATCCTCTCAGGTGGGCCTTTTCCTGACCAGGTAGGGGTGGGAAGGAGGGCCTCTGAATCTCCAGAGCTTTCTTTGGATCCCCTTCCTTTCCAGGACTCGTGCTGTGAACACTAACCCCCTTGACTTCCCCAGACTTTCAGCTCTGCTCCAACCGTGGGCACAAGTGGGCTCCATTGGAATTACCCTCCTTGCCCAGAGGTCCAGAAGCCATCTCAGGTGGTCTGCTATACCAAACAGAATGCTCCCCTCATTTTCTTCGTCTCTTCTGCGATCTTGGGTGTCACTGTTTCATATATTTCTTTTTCCAGTTTATTAACTGTTTCTGACTGGAGATTAATTTTTTTTTCTCTATTACTCCACCTTTGCTGGAAGCTGAAGTTGGCCCTCATATTTGACACTTAATTTTTCCACTATGATATGACAACAGATTACTAACTATTTCTAATACCTAAGGCATTTTATTCTCCTTGTGTTTACACTATCTCATCCTATAAATTTATCCTTTGAAATTATCTTATTACCCTGCTCTTCAAACCATGACCATCAGGTCTTTAGAATCCACACACTTTTTATTTTCCTAGTACTCCTCTTCAAATCCCTGATTAATCTTTTATATAATTTATCTATTTCCTTTGTAGGATATTATTAGATCTTATTTTGCAAGAGTGAGCTTCTATTTAAATAATCTATACTTCCCATGTATACATGTCTTTCTCTGCATCACTGTATTTGTTTATCAGTTCTACAAATAGGCACATTTTCCTGTATCATCATCTCCTCTTCCTCTTCTTTCCCCCTTTTACTTCTACTCACCTTCTTTGTTGTGTTCCACCTCAGATGACAAATCCCCATCCCAAGGAGTTTTATTTGCCCTTGAGTTTATTTTGCCCTTGAGTATCTTCCTTGACTGGGTTGTGTGAGGAATGATGCTGATCCTGGCTGGGAACATAATTTAGGAATGTCATTCTTTTCTCTTGATACTTTGTAGATTTTATTCCACCCTTTTCTGGCTTCCAGCACTGCCAATCATAGACTGGATGTCTGCTTACTCTATTTTCTAACATATGTGCTTTCTTCCTTTTCCTTTAAGTTCTTAACTGGGCGTTAGAGAAAGTTTTCAACTGCTAACTGCTATGCACGAGCTATCTTCACATCAGGAACTTTTAGTTGTAATATATATGACTTCTCTTTTATCAGTCACCTAAAAATGTTTTTGGAACTTTTATTATTTCATAGTGACCCCTTTGGATCTGTCATGAATTTCTATTCTACTTTTCCTCATGAGTCTCTTTTAATTCTGTGCTTTGGTTTTAAGGCTTTTTGAATTTTGGTCAAGTAATCATATTTGAGCAACTAGTTCTGATCTAAATAGTGGTTTTCTGCTCTTAATTTATGGAATATTTGCAAACTACAACCTACTAGGTAAATAGTTTGGACACTATTTGATTTTTTTTAAGTGTTAGAAATTTTATTAAAGTTAACATTCCACAAGGTCATACTCATACAAATCAAACTGAAAAATTCCAGGTATACAAACTATCATCTGTTAATGTGCCATCTTTTTCTCCAAACGTCAAAAATATTCTTAATGATACAAAAAGTCTCTAGAAAGTCAAATTCACTGTCCATTTGTGCTGTTAAGAAACCTATATCTTCATTCATTTCATGAAATCCATGTTAAAAGAACCCTGCCTTGGTTGTATATTATCACAGCACTCTTGAATTAATCCATTTTTCCCAATTCCCCATAGTGGACTGCCATCTTGATTTCTCAGTGGTAGGGTCCATTTGAGACTCTTCAAGCTGACTGTGTGTAAATGCTTCCACCAACATCTATTTCACTTCGCTGTAGAGACCCCTTAGGCAATTCAGCTTCAGGATTCATATTCTTGCTATACAAAATACAGACTACAACAAAGATTTATCCTCAAGGATAAAATTCCATGGTCTCAGTCTTCAAAGTGGCATACCTCTAATAAAACAGCGTATTTGTTCAGAATCATCGTCAACCAAATTTAATTTTAATCTTGTAAGTTACCGGGTCCGAACGCCGTGGCCGACCCCTCCTGGTCGCCTGCACCTGACTCCCGCGCCAGGGCGCCCGCCCGAGCCTCCCGCCCGTCGGGTCGGGCCGCCGGGGCCCCGTGGAGCCTCGGCGGCCGCTGCCGCAGCGGCGCTTTCCGCGTCGTGGGCCCGAACCCCCCGGGCGCCTCTGTCGCCGGCTCCCAGCCCGGCGCACGGCCCGCCTCGCCCCCCAGCCACAGCCGCTTTGCTCCCGCGGGTCTGCGGGCCGCCCGGGAGTAGGTCCTCGCCGGCCGGTGGGCTCCGCGGCCGCGGCGGAACGCCTTGATTTTGATTATAGAAATCATTTTGTGTGCTGTCAATAAATCTGTTTCTTTGTTGAAGATACATTCTCTGTTACCTGCCATGAGTTTCATTCATTTCATTAGGAATGTCCTAGTTATATTTTTTTCTATTCCTCTGTAAGCTGATAGCTTGTGACCAGGTTCTCTTAAGGCCCTGCTGTTATCCTCAGCCTATGCTTTCGGCTCAGATCTGACCAGTCTGGTGCTTGGATGTTTGCACTCATGCGGGCAGAAGATGTGCAGCACCATCTGTCAGAAGTTTCCTAGCACAACATGATGTCAAAAAGCATTTAGGAGTTGTGCAGGAATTAATACAAGGCTTCCTAAATGTACATTACACAAAATTTATACAAGGCTTCCTAAATCTTCATTACACATGACAAGTAATGTGAAAAGTAAAAGTGAAGTCACTCAGTCGTGTCTGACTCTTCCGACCCCATGGACTGAAGCCTACCAGGCTCCTCCGTCCATGGGATTTTCCAGGCGAGAGTACTGGAGTGGGGTGCCATTGCCTTCTCCATTACACATGACGCAGGTGGCTATTTCAAAAATGGTGAGTTGAACCATATCTTCACCTAGGAAACAAAATATAAGGAAGTATTTGAAGGGAGAACAAATAAAATGAAAAACTGGCTCATATGTGTGTACGAATAAGTGCATATTTGTACAAATATCTATCAACATACACATGCATGCATGTGTGCACACAGACACACAAATTCATCCATAATGAGCTGAAACAAAAAGTCATATCCCTTAGGTCATAGGTCAAGGTACTTACTACTGAACCAAATTTCCTCTATTTCCACTTTATGAAAAGAGTTAAGTAGTATTACCTGAACAAAATGTGTAAAATAAAATATTCTTCACTAGAGGCAGATTCTACTTGAACATGTACATAAGAGGAAGCTATACCAGCACGTTATTGCCTTTATAAGCCAACTGATGATTTACAAGAAATTCATAACATTGCATTGCTACTGCTAAGTCACTTCAGTCGTGTCCAACTCTGTGCAACCCCATAGACGGCAGCCCACCAGGCTCCCTCGTCCCTGGGATTCTCCAGGCAAGAACACTGGAGTGGGTTGCCATTTCCTTCTCCAGTGCATGAAAGTGAAAAGTGAAAGTGAAGTCGCTCAGTCGTGTCCCACCCTCAGCGACCCCATGGACTGCAGCCTCCCAGGCTCCTCTGTCCATGGGATTCTCAAGGCAAGAATATTGGAGTAGGCTGCCATGTCTTCCACCAGGGGATCTTCCTGACCCAGGGATCGAATCCTCATCTCTTAGATCTCCTGCACCAGCAGGCAGGTTCCTTAGCACCAGCGCTACCTGAAGTAATGTCAAGAAACACATGTATTTTAGTTGTTATTTGTATGATTAAAATTTAAGCAAAACAGAAATATTTACTTATATTTTTAAAATATATTCATTTTTTCCCCCAGAAAGTAGTATTATTTCATCTATTATTGCTTGAGGGACATGTTTCGTATGAATTTTTTCTGTGAAATTTTGTGAGTTGTGTTTCATGGTCCATGATATGGTCAGTCTTGCATATTTTATATAAACTTGAAAATACAGGAACTCTTGGTGTTGGGCTGAGTGCTCTGTAGATGTCAATCAAAGATGTTGGCCAATCGAATCATTGAGGTCCTCTCTCCTTGCTGACTCACATCCTGTCAGTCAGACAGGATGGCTGACTTCTTACACTAAACTCAGATTAGTTTATTTATCCTATCGGCTTCTTTCCTTTCTGCCTCAGGTGTTTGAAACACTGATGCTAGCTGATGCACACTCAGGATTATCATGTGTTCCTGAAGAACTGCCTCCTTTCTCATGAATCTCACTTTGTTTCCAATATTGCTCCTTGCTCTGATACCTGTTCTGTCTGATGATAATATATTTAGCCCTGCTCATTTGGTTAGTGTATGCGTTTTACATCTTGTTCTGTGCTTTCAGTTTTATCCTATCTCGTTATATATAAAGTTGGCTTCTTGCAGGCAGCATAGTCTTTCTCATTTCATCCAATCTGACTTGCTCTATTCTACTGGTGTGCGTATCCCATTCTCATGCAATATGATTACTCAGGTGTTTGGATTAAAACCACTCCTCCTCTCTCAGGATTTTTTTCATTGTTTGCCATGTTCTCTTTCTTCCTCCTTCCCTGTCTCTTATTTAAATTATTTGTTTTGAATTCATTTTATCTTTTTGACAGTCCTCCTTATTTACTTTTTTCATTGATCCCCTTGGGTTTACAATATACATTTTGAATTAATCAGATTCAGAACTTTTGCCAGAACTTTACATCAATATATTCTCATTTCTTTCCCCTTGAGTTACTTCATCATACTCTCTACTTTTACATGCACCATAAACACATGAGCTACTGCTACAGTTTTTGGCTTGAGTGAGTTATCTTTTAGGGTATTTCAAACTAAGAAAAATCATAAATTTAATTTTACTTTTATTCACTCCATTTCTAGAGCTCTTCATTTCCTTGCATCGATCCAAAGTTTCAGAATGATATATTATTTCAGTCTAAAGAGCTTCCTTTACCATTTATTATAGACTAGATCTCTTGGAAATTAATTCTCTCCTTTATTTCTCCATCATTTCTGAATGACCTTTGCTGACCATAGAATTTGTGGTTGACAGTATTTATTCTTACAGTATGTTAAATACGTAATTTTATGTAAAACCTGAAATGTAATTTTCTTGCTTATAGGGCCTGTGATTTAAAATCTGCAGTAATCCTTATCTTTTTCTTCTAAATGTAGAATTTCTTTTTTTCCTCCGGTGGTTTTGGAGATGTCTATGTCAGATAGTTCCAAATGTGTGTCGTAGCTGAGTCTGATCCTCATTTCTTTGTTGCTCTAGACTTTCATATGCCTCATATTTTTTTCTTGTTGTTCAAAGCCAGACGTGTTGCATAGGACAACAGTGACCGAGGTAAACAGTCTTGATATCTGGAGAAGGACACCACTTTCTTTTGCTGGAGCTTTAGTGGGGTACTGACACTAATCTAGAGTGATGTGTGTTTGAGATTCGCTATTGCTATGGTTACTCTCAGTTACCTCAACTTGCACAATCTTATTGAGATAAGGAGGTTCCAAGGTGGGTGTGGCGGCTTGGCTCTGAGTCCTGTGTATGCACCTTGCTTTCTCCTCAGCAAGGGTGCCCGTGCACGCTCTTGTTTCTTTTCTGTCCCCTTAGAGTGGTCCACTGTTATCACTCATTACTCGGAGCTATGTAAGGACAGAGGCACCTGAGAGACGAGAGGCTCAATTCTCTAGGCTGAAAACTGGGAAAGGCTTTTCTATAGTGTCCTTTTGTCTCAGAGCATTTATTTCAGAAAACTTGTAATTGTGTTTGTAAGTACTTTATCCTCTCTTATATTTTTACATATAATATTACATCTATTTTCTATCTCTCGATGTATAATATTATAAATACTTTCGAGTAGTAGACTGAACTTTTGTCAACACTGTGACCCAGGAACACCTTTATCAGGGAGGGACCTGGGGTCACGTCTTTGAAATGTACTCATCAGGGGAGGCGAGCCCACCTCTGAGTCTGTGGGAGGCAGTGCTCCCACAGCTCCTGCTCCACACTGCACAACTACATTTGGTTTTCCTCTAGATAAAGTAGATCAGCAAACATGATGTCACCCCAGTCAGCAGGTGGACTGGGGTGAACTGTGTGTGATGAGTGCTCCCCAGGTCCTCTTGCTGGTGGAGGAGCCACTGCTCATCTTGAGAACGAGCGTGTAGGGGCTCTGTTGGCCATGCGACAGGCGGGCTTTCCTTCTGTCTGCAGGCTCCCAGTGGATGCCTGTGATGCCCACCTCGCTCTGGCTTGCTCATGACTTAGTAACCAATGAACCCCGTCTTTCTCTTCTACTTTTGTGAAGAGGTTTCTGGGCTGGAAGAAGATTTCATGTTTAAGTTATTTTGCCAGCACTAGCTGCTCCCCTATGTCTGCACCAAAATGGATGGCACTTAGCTTCTTTCAGCTTGTTAGTAGACACCTTGGGTTTTGTGCAGGAAGACCTGGTAGGATGTTCTCCAGATTGAATGCACGACAGGCTCTTCTGAGCCTTTATCTCGACTGGGCCACACAAGGCTTGTCCTTGGCCCATTTAGTCCACTTTTAGCAAGAATCCTGCTGAGCCTGCTTTGCAAAAGTCCTCCACGCAATACCCGATCAAATGCTCACTCCCATCCTTGGCATCTGATCAGATCACCTGCCTGCTTCAGGGAGATCCCCCTCAGATCAGACTGGTTTGGCTAGATTCTCATGCCCTTTGTTGCCCCTGGAGATTGTCTGTACATGATCCTGCCCCGCTCCTGTGCTGTAGCTTGTCCTCATGTTCATAGTTGAACCCACTCTGCATCCCTGAAGACCTGTCTTAACTGAGGTCTTCCTTACTATCTCGAACAATCATTGTGGACAGAGTTACAGACTCCAGTGACTTCTGTGGCCCCAGGACTTCGAACTGTCTCATCAGTTCTTCCAGCTGAATTGTCCTCACTGGTGTCTGGCCAATTCTCTCCCTTTCAATCTCCCTTCCCCCTGTAGACCCAGTCCCTCACTAAATTCTGAGCCAGTTGATTGCTTTGTGCCTTCAACTTTTTAATGTGTTGGAAAAAAAAAATCATCAATTTGAAGTCAGTCAGGCCTTTCTTTATCTTTGTAACTATGTGACCAGTGCTACTTGGCGCTGGCTACATGCTGGGTTCAATCCTGCAAGGGCAATATTTACTTTTATGAGGAGTAGTAAATATTCTAACAGAAGTATTTTGTTTCAACAAAAAATGTGACAGAATTTAGGAATAGTAATGAGTCAGTCTGTAGCCTTTATCGGAGAAAATAGATGTAATCAATGTCAAACTAATTATGATGATGTCTTTAAGTTGCAACTTTTTTTCTGTTCATTCATTATTATTGAAACCCACCTACATATTATTATATTTTTCTCTTTCTTAAATAGTATAATAGTCTTAGTTGAACTCATTAGAGTTTTCAGAATAGGTGGCTGTTACTAGGAAATGTGAGGCTACTTATGTTTCACTCTGTTTTCTTCATCCCATATTAACGCAGCCATCCATTTTTCCCTTTATTGTTAAGAAGTTATTAATGAAGCAAAGTATGCTTTCTCTTTGCACTGACAGCCTGTCCACTGAGATTTTTAACTTGTACAACTTGACTGGAATTTATATTTATTTATGTAAAATGTTTTTAGTCTCTTTTGATCATATTTCCTTCTTTTTTGTGTTATGACATCCCTCTTTTATTTCTTTAAATATTTTAAATGATTGTATACTATTCAGTATCTGAGAGCCTCTTTGATTTTCTGCTTGCTCTCACACCTGAGCCTTGCTTCTTCACATATTTCATAGTTGCTTTGCGAGACTCTCCTGAGGCCTGACTTGAGCACATCATCTATTCCATGAGAATTTGCTTCTGTGGTGATTGTAGCCATGAAATTAAAAGATGCTTACTCCTTTGAAGGAAAGTTATGACCAACCTAGATAGCATATTTAAAAGCAGAGACATTACTTTGCCAACAAAGGTCCATCTAGTCAAGGCTATGTTTTTTCCAGTAGTCATGTATGGATGTGAAAGTTGGATGGTGAAGAAAGCTGAGCACAAAAGAATTGATGCTTTTGAATTGTGATGTTGGAGAAGACTCTTGAGAGTCCCTTGGACTGCAAGGAGATCCAACCAGTCCATTCTAAAGGAGATCAGTCCTGGGTGTTCATTGGAAGGACTGATGTTGAAGCTGAAACTCCAATACTTTGGCCACCTCATGCGAAGAGTTGCTCATTGGAAAAGACCCTAATGCTGGGAAGGATTAGGGGCAGGAGGAGAAGGGGACGACAGAGGATGAGATGGCTCCGACTCGATGGACATGGGTTTGGGTGAACTCCAGGAGTTGGTGGTGGACAGGGAGGCCTGGCGTGCTGCAATTCATGGGGGTCACAAAGAGTTAGACACTACTGAGCAACTGAACTGAACTGAACTGGCTAGGTGTCAGGGCCAGTGAAGTTCAGGACTGCTTGGGGGCTCCAGAACCACATGGGAAAACAGGACAATGACCATGAAGTACGCAGGGATGTTTCTGTGTGACTTGGTCCAGGAAGATGAGTTCTTATTTACATTTCTCAGGCAAATGGAACTGCTCTAGAAAATACTCCCAGAGAAGGTATCATCCTTTGGAGGCTCCGGCTTTGTTTGGTGTTTCAACTCCAATATTTCTACCTTGTTGTGGCCCAAAGTGTCATGAGTCATAAAACCAAGCTTTTGTCCCAGAGGTAGAGCGTGTCTGGGTGGCAGTGGTGGCCAATGGGGACATAGTGTCCACTAACAAAACACCTCAAGGGTCAAGCAGCCCTTGAGGACTTTACTTTCTCTTTTTTGTCTACCATGCCAACTCTTCAATTTGCCATGATTGTGCTGAAAATTAAGACTCCGGAAAGTGGTGAACAACCGCTTTATTGCCATCTGTCGCATGTAGACACAATCACATGGATCTCAGATTTTTCCTTCATAATTTTAAGTATTAATGTGGCTTGTCATTTCTAACCCTCAAAGCTTTTCCTAAAATGAGAGTAAACTGCAGCACTCCTGTAACCCCAGCGTGCGTATTCAGTTCGGATGATCATTACAGATTCATTTTGTTTAACGTGTTTTCATTACATCAATACCCTTCGCAGGTTCTCTATAGCCTTACTGTTTAATTACTGTTGAAGGTAAGCCCTCCCCTCCTGGGATTTTGATTGCCTACATTCTCTCCCATTTTATGTACATAATTTTGTGTCTGATTTTTTTCCAAAAGCTATATCTCCTTTTTAACAGGTAAATTCCTTTCACGCTGCACTAACACATGATAATTATTGCCCCCTTGTTCACTGTACCTTGTTTCCTCGAGGCAGAAGGTCAGAACATTTTGAAATTAAACATCCCTCAAACCACACATTCAGTTGTATCCTTCCCAGAAAGTCTTTTATGATTACTTTGCTTTTCATGGAGTTCATCATCTACTTCTCTTTCACTGACTACATAAAGTCTTTGACTGTGTAGGTCACAACAAACTGTGGAAAATTCTTAAAGAGATGGGAATACCAGACCACTCTACCTGCCTCCTGTGAAACCTGTATGCAGGTCAAGAAGCAACAGTTAGAACCAGACATGGAACAATGTACTGGTTCAAAATTGGGAAAGGAGTTATATCAAGGCTGTATATTGTCACCATGTTTATTTAACTTATATGCAGAGTACATCATGTGAAATGTTGGGCTGGGTGAAGCACAAGCTGGGATCAAGTTTGCCAGGAGAAGTATCAATAACCTCATTTATGCAGACAACACCACCTTTATGGCAGAAAGCAAAGAGGAATTAAAGAGCTTTTTGATGAAGGTTAAAGAAGAGGGTGAAAAAGCTGACTTAAAATTCAATATTCAAAAAAAAGAAAATCATTCATCCAGTCCCATCACTTCACGGCAAATACCTGGGGAAACAGTGGAAACAGTGACAGACTTTATTTTCTTGGGCTCTAAAATCACTGTGGATGGTGACTGCAGCTATGAAATTAAAAGACGCTTGCTACTTGGAAGAAAAGCTATGACAAACCTAGACAGCATATTAAAAAACAAAGACATTACTTTGCCTGCAAAGGTCCATACAGTCTAAGTCATGGTTTTTGCAGTAGTCATGTATAGGTGTGAGAGCCGGACAATAAAAAAGGCTGAGAGCCAAAGAACTGATACCTTCAAACTATGATGCTGTAGAAGACTCTTGAGAGTACCTTGGACAGTAAGGAGATCCAACCAGTCCATCCAAAGGAAATCAATCCTGAATATTCATTGTAAGGACTGATGCTGAAACTGAAGCTCCAATACTTTGGCCACATGATCTGAACAGCCAACTCACCAGAAAAGACCCAACTCATTGGAAAAGACCCTGATGCTGGGAAAGATTGAAGGTAGGGGAAGAAGGGGATGACAGAGGATGAGAATGTTGGATTGCAATCCCCAACTCAGTGGACATGAGTTTGAGTGGACTCCGGGAGATAGTGAAGGATAGGGAAGCCTGGCATTCTGCAGTCCACAGAGTTGCAAAGAGTTGGACAGGACTGAGTAACTGAACAACAACTTTTACTCTAAATTCTTTCAAACTACATATTAAAATTTTTTACTGAAGTATAGTTGATTTACAACATTTTAGGTACACAGCAAAGTGATTCTTTTTAAGACTCTTTCCGCTGTAAGTTATTATAAGATATTGAATATAGTTCTCTGTGCTATACAGTAGCTCCTTGTTTGTATGTTTTATACATGGTAGTCTGCATCTGTAAACTACGTATTTTAATTGTTATTATGTTATATCTACTTGTTCTGTTTCCCAAAGAGTTTTTTAAGCCCAGAGGGCAAAGATGTTAGTGTGGACTGAATTACTATACATAAACTGGATTTGCTTCCATGTACTAAAGAAACTGGAAATTTTCATTTCCAGTTTTTACTCCATGGACAATGAATTTTTAATCATCTTTCTTATTATAAATATTAATTTGTTCGTGCAAATAAAAAAAAGTTTAATGGCAAAAACTAATAAAAGTCTTATATATTTGTTATGATGCAGATGACATCCATATTGTTTATCTGTTCCAGTGACAGCAATTTTTATGTTTTAGTAAGAACTAAAAAAATGAAAATTTCTAGAGGTTAAAGCATCTGCCTGTAATGTGGGAGACCTGGGTTCGATCCCTGGGTCGGGAAGATCCCCTGGAGAAGGAAATGGCAACCCACTCCAGTATTCTTGCCTGGAGAATCCCATGGACGGAGGAGTTTGGTGGGCTACAGTCCATGGGGTCTCAAAGAGTCGGACACGACTGAGCGACCTCACTTTACACTTTTCACTAAAGAAACTGGGGAATGTAGTAATGAATGACCTATTATTCCTTTCCCTAAGAAACTCAAACTTCTGTATATTCTACCAATCTGGGAAGTTTAGACCTTATCAAATGGTCACTTATAAGTGTGGCTATTAATTGAACCATTGTGTCCACAAATGAATACATGTATTAATTTTTACAGATTCTGAACTTAGGATAAAGCAAAGGGAGGCCTTCTTTGGGTAAGAAATTATACTGGGTGATTTCTAATGACAGAATGATATCATACTTGTATGGTTTTTACTCCATGGACAATGAATTTTTAATCATCTTCATTATTATAAATATCAATTTGCTAGTACAAATAAAAAAACAAGTTTACTGGCAAAAACTAATAAAAGTCTTATATATTTGTTATGATGCAGAAGACATCCATATTGTTTATCTGTTCCAATGACAGCAATTTTTATGTTTTAGTAAGAACTAAAAAAATGAAAATTTCTATGACCCTTTATAATGATGACAAGTCTACATTGGTTTTACTTGAAAATTATACACATGCATATATATACATGCAAATACATACACATATGATGCACATACATGTATACACATATATACACAGATACACACATATACACCAATGTACATACATATATTCAGGTACATACAGATTGTCACATGCATGCAAACATATATATACATACTAATACAAATATATCCAAACACTTATGGATAATTTCTAATAGTCAATATTAATTTCAAGATGATTATTTCAGTTCAGTTCAGTCGTTCAGTCATGCCCAACTCTTTGCGACTGTAGCACACCAGGCCTCCCTCTCCATCGCCAACTCCCGGAGTTTGCCCAAACTCATGTCCATTGAGTTGGTGATGCCATCCAATCATCTCATCCTCTGTTATCCCCTTCTCCTCCCGCCTTCGATCTTTCCCAGCATCAGGGTCTTTTCAAATGAGTCAGCTCTTCTCATGAGGTGGCCAAAGTATTGGAGTTTCAGCTTCAACATTAGTCCTTCCAATGAACACTCAGGACTGATCTCCTTTAGGATGGACTGGTTGGGTCTTCTTGCAATCCAAGGGACTCTCAAGAGTCTTCTCCAACACCACAGTTCAAAAGCATCAATTCTTCAACACTCAGCTTTCTTTATAGTCCACCTCTCACATCCATACATGACTACTGGAAAAACCATAGCTTTGACTAGACAGACTTTTGCTGGCAAAGTAATGTCTCTACTTTTTAATATGCTGTCTAGGTTGGTCATAACTTTCCTTCCAAGGAGTAATTAGAACTTTCTTTTATTGACAGTAGAGACATCAAGCATTTTTAAGGTAGGTATTTTTCTTAGAGACTGTTGCTAAAGCAAAAATAAGTTTTAATCACATTTCTCACTAAGGCAGTGATTGTGTTTTCTGAATCTTGATGATATATTTGTTTCTATTTTATCTGTAGTAATTGCTCTATTTGTATTTTCCTTAAAGTGGCTGAAGGAATGGTAAATTTTCTCTAGAGACAATAAGTTCACTCTTGTTTATGAAAATGAAAATGCTGTAAAAGTGTTGTTTCATGCAATTCTATTATGTGTTTAATTGCATTTTAAATCATATTTGCCTAAAACTAATGCTAGATAAGCAAAAACTAGAAAGCAGAAGGTCTTCCAGTGTAAAATAATACAATTTCACATGAAGAAGTAAGAAAACCACGAGCAAAAGCAAAACAAAGTAAGAAAACAACACAGAAATCTGATTGAAGTAGGAGCCTTTGGATCCAAGGAAATAAATGTTGCAGGTGATCAGTGATCAGATGATCAGACCAAAAGACCATAAAACAAAATGGGAAAGAATAGGAAAATAGGTGATTAACAAATCAGTAAAATAAAAGACCTGATAAAGAGTAACTCAATAAATTTCGGAGAAGGCAATGGCAACCCACTCCAGTGTTCTTGCCTGGAGAATCCCGGGATGGAGGAGCCTGGTAGGCTGCGGTCTATGGGGTCGCACAGAGTTGCACACGACTGAAGTGACTTAGCAGCAGCAGCAGCAGCAGCAATAAACTTACATAAATAACATTTTAGAATAGATATTTTTATATTATTTAGATGGCAATGAATGTAAAATTCACTTTTAATGGGAAAAGAAGCAGTTTTATAAAAAATAATCCTAAATCAATTACAAGTGAAACTTTTAAAACTTTTCATTCCCTATCATAAGTATATATTCTTATATTCTCAGTTATATAACAAGCTTCAATTATATAGCAAGAAAGTCACCATTCCAAAGAGCTTTTTATTTAACTAGTGAATTTTGTTTCTAAAGCAGATTCCTAACAGAAATTATAACAAGAAAAAAAAAAGCATCAATTCTTTGGTGCTCAGCTTTCTTTATGGTTCAGCTCTCACATCTGTACATGACTACTGGAAAAACCATAGCTTTGACTAGATGGATGTTTGTTGGCAAAGTGATGTCTCTGAATTTTAATAAGCTATCTAGGTTTGTCATAGCTTTTCTTCCAAGGAACAAGCATCTTTTAATTTCATGGCTGCAGTCACCATATGTAGTGATTTTGGAGCCCCCCAAAATAAAATCTCTCACTGTCTCCATTGTGTCCCCATCTATTTGCCATGAAGTGATGGGATCAGATGCCATGATCTTAGGTTTTTGAATGTTGAGTTTTAAGCCAACTTTTCTACTCTCTTCTTTCACTTTCATCAAGAGGCTCTTCAGTTCCTCTTTGCTTTCTGCCATAAGGGCGGTGTCATCTGCATATCTGAGGTGATTGATATTTCTCCCAGCTTGATTCCAGCTTGTGCTTCATCAAGTCCAGCATTTCTTATGATGTACTCTGCATATAAGTTAAATAAGCAGGGTGACAATATACAGCCTTGACGTACTCCTTTCCCTGTTTGGAACCAGTCTGTTGTTTCATGTCCGGTTCTAACTGTTGCTTCTTGACCTGCATACAGATTTCTCAGGAGGCAGGTAAGGTGGTCTGGTATTCCCATCTCTTTAATAATTTTCTACAGTTTTTTTTGTGATCCACACAAAGGCTTTAGATTAGTCTAGAAACTATATGCATATTTAAAATAATTCAACTAAAATATACATTTGCCCTGGTCACTTAAAATCATGTTCATATTTTAAAGATTTGATAGACAGAATGTCAAAACTTATTTCTATTCCGCACAAGCCTGTCCTGACCAGCCCTCCCCACCCTCCTCCCTCCACCCACCCTTCACTCTGCTCTTCCCACACAAGTGAACCAAACTCCTTGAGCCTCTGTGGTCCCCTCACCCTCTTCTTTGCTGCAACTCTGAGTTTCGTGCCTGGGTATCTTCCTTCTTTCTACCTCCATCTCGTCTCCATCTTCATGTCTCAGCTCAGACACTTCCCTCGGGACCCCTTCAGGCTGGATCAAGTGCTACCCTGAGGTCCTGTAGTGCCCAGGTTAGTGCTGCCCTTTTGTCTGGAATCTGATTCTACCAGGAGACTCCCGTTTTCTTTAGAACGGGTTTCCTGCATTGCCACCTGCATTTATCATCTGAGCCACAAGGGCCATTCTTCACAACAGAGATGCCTTTTATTCACTTTATGATCCCTAGAATTCAGCAGAGTGTAGCACTCAGGAGGCAGATATATGCACCCAGAGGGTCCAGCCTGCACGAAGCCCATGTTTAATGATCTGTTCTCACTCTTGAAATTCTCAATGTTTCCAATTTTTATTTTTTTTCTAATTTCTTTATTGTGGTAAAATACACATAACCTAAAATTTTCTACCTTTGCCATTTTTTCAGTGTTCAGTCCAGCGTTATTTAGTGCATTCTCTGACTGTAAGTATCTGGAATGCACTGATTGCTCAGGGAGAGAGAATGAAGAAAACTGCATACTCCCACAAAGACTGCACCCTACAGAGGATGGGGAGTTATGGTACTTATTTGAAAACACATAGCATCTATTTTAAACGTTTCCAGTATAAGTAGACTATTCTAGGGCACATCTTCTATTAATTAATTTTCTCAACATATTGTGTTCAGAATAATAAACATTTAAAAATAATATTCCATATTACATATTTTTGATAATGAGAATAATGAATCTATAAAGTATTTAAGTTTTACTTTACATGAATTTAGGGATAAAAATCAGTTTCTGCGTTTATTAATAATTTCTAGCTTTTCTTTAAATAAGGCACTTCTATTGATTAATTATTATTCATGAGATTGTAATATGAAAATTAGAATAAGACATTAGCAATTTATATATGTTACTCTTTTAAAAATGGCCTTCTTTTATCTTAATGTTTCTGACTTAACAACTCTAAATGCTTTATTCTTTTCAATTTCCTTCCCACCTGCAATCAAAGGAAAAGAAAGGAAGGAGATAAAATGTATGTTGTAATTAATGAGGCTGCTCCTTCTTGGCATCATCATTTGCAAATTTAGTATGTGAGCTGTTTTAGTCTTAATATTTAAAAACTGTATTTATCACTTAGAAATAATATGTATTCATGAGTGACACTTCTTTTTTCATAAATTATACATACAACCTAACATACAGTATTTCTTCTTTCCTCTAACTACCTGATAGATCACTTATTTCTGAGAAATTCACTTAAAGGGAATAATGATTGTAATTTTTCTAATAAAACTCACTCCTACACTACTTATCATGAAGTTAACAGAAAGGCTAAAGATGTCCCAGAGAAGGTGTGGATTTGAGTAATTCATTAAAAACTTTCTTTCTTTTTTTTAATTTAATTTAATTTTTTTAAAATTTTATGTTTAAACTTTACATAATTGTATTAGTTTTGCCAAATATCAAAATGAATCCACCACATATTTTTAAACTTTACAATATTGTATTAGTTTTGCCAAATATCGAAATGAATCCACCACAGGTATACCTGTGTTCCATTTTCATTCAATGTTTAAGTATTGATGGATGGGAAAATGAAAGGAAAAGACAGCAATAATTCAGTATTTTGGTTTATATTTTCATAGCTTTTATAAGTTTAGAACTAGGAATAAACTCATTCAGCAGTTAGCTACATCTGCGTTTTGCGGATGTGTTTGTGTACACATATATGCTTGATGAATTACAGCTCAGCAGGCAGGGAGGACCCTGAAACAGGCTGTCTGTAATGGGGAAACATCTAACGCTCTTCAACTAATAGACCCCGGAAAACTGAGGGAGGTCACTTAGCCGACTCGTTTGAAACGTTTTTCAGTGGCATCTTTATTCTAACCACACTTATATACTCCACAAGAAGCAGGAGGCATCAGTTGCTTTAGTTGCTTCAGTTGAAGGGTCTGCTGACCCCTCATGCCCTCTCGAACGTGCACCCGGCTGGATGTAGCCCCCTTCCACATCCCAGGCCTTTTGAGGATGCTGAGGAGTTTCATGTGGAACTATAGATTTTGCAGAACTTGGTGTGACAGTCATAGGTATGAAAATCCTTGATGTCTCTCATAGCCCAACATGGTTTGAATATATGCTATTTTGAACTTACTATTGTTGCTTTTCAAATTTGCTGATTTTTATTTTATTTTCTTATTTATATTTGTACATTAAATGTATGTAAGGAATGTGAAAAGAATGTAAGGGAATAAAGAGGGGGGAAATGGTTGAAAGAGAACAAACAATCAGGAAGATAAATGAAGGAAACTCACTAGGGATAATTGGAGAGCCTGCAAGATGCAACTTGGTCAAGGAAACCTGAACACAGTTTATGACCAGAAATAAAGAAATGCAAGGGCTTCCCTGGTGGTTCAGACGGGAAGAATCTGCCTGCAATTCTGGAGACCCAGGTTCAACCCCTGGGTTGGAAAGACCCCCTGGAGAAGGAAATGGCTACCCACTCCAGTATTCTTGCCTGGAGAACTCTATGGACAGAGGAGTCTGGCAGGCTACAGTCCTTGGGGTAGCAAAGAGTTGGACATGACTGAGCAACTAATACTTGTACTTTCACTACTTTCGAGGAAATGAAAATGAAATAAAAGAGGGTATACCTCAGGTCCAGTATTGGCCTCCGTGGGGACAGGCTGGGTGCTCAGCTGTGACATCTCTGCTGGGCTATTAGAGGCATTAATTATACAGATTATGAAAGACACTGGCCTACTGGCCTGCTCTGTAATTTCAAAGGGCACCACCATCAGTTAATGACTGACACAAATGTGTCTGGGTCACACTGTTCTTTTAATTGGGCTATCTAGTGGGGACTATGCTTCAGTGGGGAAGTGTGTTCTGCAGCTCAGCTCAGCTCAGGCCGTGGCTGTGTGACCACATCATTCCCATTCAGCTGAGTCATTCATCTCAATACCAGAATTCCTCATGTCTCCACTGGCTCCAGGGAATAGCCAGGTAACTTCCAGACATACCGATATTACCCCCAGTGGCTCTGTACGCTCAGACAACCCAGGGAATGTGATTATAGGATGGGGGCAGAACACAGCAAATCTCTCCTATCATTCTCTCTTCAAGCCTTTCAATTCCTTTTTTTACAGTATATCAAGGGAGATTTTATTTTGGTTTAATTTGATTTAATGTTAAAACTCCATCCAATTGTTGGGTTGTGACCAATTACCTGTGCCTATTCTGGGTTGGAGAAGGCAATGGCACCCCACTCCAGTACTCTTGCCTGGAAAATCCCATGGGCAGAGGGGCCTGGTGGGCCGCAGTCCATGGGGTCGCTAAGAGTCGGACACGACTGAGCGACTTCACTTTATTTTTTCACTTTCATGCATTGGAGAAGGAAACGGCAACCCACACCAGTGTTCTTGCCTGGAGAATCCTTGGGATGGGGGAGCCTGGTGGGCTGCCGTCTATGGGGTCGCACAGAGTCGGACACGACTAAAGTGACTTAGCAGCAGCAGCATTCTGGGTTACCTTGCTGGATTTCTGTTCTTTAGGGCTCTGATTGGATACCCCCTAGGAAATTTGTTTTAGATGAGTGTTCAGTCCTGTTCTATCTATTCATAATAATTCCAGATGGAGTCGTCTCACCTGGCCAATTAAAAATACCTGCTTTGAGGCTAGCCATAGATTTAAGTTTTTTCTTAGGGTCATTTAAACTCAATCAGAGTGATGAGCTAAGTCTCAATAAAAAATTAACTTCTCATCTATTAAAAGGAAAACTCCTACAATTATGGGGAGGATCTACTTGGTTAATACCAGTCTATGGTCATTTAAGTTTAAAGGCTCCTCTATGTTGGGAATGGTTAAATCATACTACAAATGATCAACCTGGTACTTATGAGACAAGGCTGGGTGCTTTATGAACTATGCCTGTTATTACCCTTAGAGAGAGTGACTCGTATGGAACTCAGTCGATTTGTGGCACTAATTTATGGCCTTGACATCTACAGGGATGACACGAAGGTGTAGCCTGGGATTCCCATGAATTTAAGGTCATACATGTTAACAAATTACAGGTAACCCCAACCAATCTACCACTGGTATGATCCCAATGGGTCAAAGATCTGTATTCTACTAGTATGACCATTTAGCAGCTTGTGTGTGTGTGTGCCTTCAATGGGGTTGGAGGATGTAATTGACCATATCTAAGCCTTGACAACTTTCATAAGCTTTAAATGATAGTAACTGGGCTATTAGCCTATTGAATTCTGAGATCTCTATGATGAGAAAGGCAGTGCTATACAACTGCAAGACCCTTGACACCTTACAGCATCTCAGGGAGATATCTGTGCTATAATTCAAACTGAATGCTATATTTTTGTACCTGATAAATCCTTTAATGTAACACATTTGAACCACATGAAAAATCAGATTTCTGCTCTAAGTGACCCATTCCCTAGTCTTGACAATCTTTAAAAAAAAAAAAAAAAACTGGTGTGGGAGGCTCATGGCTAAAATATTTACTTTTAATTCCACTAATGTTATTAACTATACCATTTGTATTTTGCTGGTTTTACAAGATTATTATTTCTTGTATTACCAAGTATTATGACTGAGCCTTCAACGGAAATGATGACTAGACTTGAAGCAGTTGATCAAATGTATAGTTTGATATATGATCAATGATTGTAATAGTGTAACTCTAGAAGGCAATGGCAACCCACTCCAGTACTCTTGCCCGGAAAATCCCATGGACGGAGGAGCTTGGTAGGCTGCAGTCCATGGGGTCGCTAAGAGTCGGACACGACTGAGCATCTTCACTTTCACTTTTCACTTTCACGCATTGGAGAAGGAAATGGCAACCCACTCCAGTGTTCTTGCCTGGAGAATCCCAGGGACGGGGGATTCTCGTGGGCTTCTGTCTATGAGGTCGCACAGAGTCAGACACGACTGAAGTGACTTAGCAGTAGCAGCAGCAGGTCACATCAAGTACAATTTTCAATCAATTTATTTTAGAGCCACTCTGAGTTGTTCAAGCTACCTCCTCAAGTTCAGACTCTCTTGGAAGTGTATGAATATAGACATATTTACATTAATCTTTTTTTTATGCCATTCTCCCAAATCATACCCCCCCTCCCACACAGAGTCCAAAAGACTGTTCTATACATCTGTGTCTCTTTTGCTGTCTTGCATACAGGGTTGTCATTACCATCTTTCTTTGTTTGTTTGTTTTAAATTTTATTTTATTTTTAAACTTTACATAATTGTATTAGTTTTGCCAAATACCAAAATGAATCCACCAATCTTTCTAAATTCCATATATATGCGTTAGTATACTATATTGGTGTTTTTCTTTCTGGCTTACTTCACTCTGTATAATAGGCTCCAGTTTCATCCACCTCATTAGTGGATGAGTTTCATCCACTACATTAATCTAAGACGACTGGTTTCCCTCCCTTTCTCATCTTAATTCATCAATCTGACACAGATTTTCTATGTTTTTATTAACGTTAATTGCAAAGTGAGTTTTGGATGTCAGTTACCTTTTCTAGTAACTAACAGTATTCATTCCTTGGAATCTGCCAGATTACGGGTCTAGTTCCAAGTCTAGAAAAAGAGATGTTAGAGATGCTGCAAACAGGTCAAACAGAAGGCTTCCCTGGTGGCTCAGTCAAAAAAGAGACTGCCTACATTGTGAGAGACCTGGGTTCGATCCCTGGATAAGGAAGACCCCCTGAAGAAGGAAATGGCTTCCCACTCCAGTATTCTTGCCTGGGCAATCCCATGGACAGAGGAGCCTGGCACGCTGTAGTCTATGGGGTTGCAAAGAGCTATGAGACTGAATCACTAAACAGGTCCTTGGAAAACAGTTACCCGCAGGGCACGTGCTGCTGCAGCTGAGGTCGTCACAGGACTGCAGAGCCGGGGAGTCCACTCGTGTCACAGTGTGAGGAGAGGCTCCACAGCAGTCCAGGTGCTGAACAGCACACAGTGCATAAAGTGGGGTTTACACAATTTTTACTGCTCCAATTTCTGGGATCCCAGTTTTTAACAATCAGTGTCATACGTTAGCTTAAGAGACCAAAGTTATAACTCCACCTTGCCTTGTAATTCACCTGTGAGGCCTGGTCCAGAATTTTAATTCAGAAATCTTTATTACATAGTTATACAAAATAAGATATTAATTTAACATAGATGTGTCTGGTTCCTTATCCATGGCTAGAGTTGAATAAAAAGCTCTTTTTATTCTCTTTTTGCCATTTTCCCCAGGACAAACAGTATTCAGTAGAATCCATAGGGCTTACCCATTAAATTTCTTGTATTATTGCCAACATTAGCAATAAAAACAACTATTACAACAGTCACTTAGTCTCTCAAAGGCAATTTTTTTCAATACATAAAACCAAGTAACCATTTAACCATCTGACATTATACTCTGGTTTCTCTTCAGATCATATAAATCTTTCAACATTTAAATATCTGACATCTGAGTGCATGCCATATATCACTAGTGTCCCATTTCATTTTCTACTGACAATGAGGTCACCATTCTCAACAAACAGTATCAGATGAGAAATACAACTCCAAACTCCCATCCCGAGCAGGCAGAATAAGTATCCCCAAAGATGCTCACACTTTAATTCCCAGGCAATGGAACTTTGCTCATGTGGTTAAGATTAAGGACCCTGAGCTGGGGAGATTGTCTTGGATTACTGAGATGGTTCAATATTTTCACAAGAGTTCTTAAGAAGTGGAAGAGAAGGCTGAAGAGTAGTCAGAGCAATGAGATGGAAGAAAAGAGGGCAGAGTCCATGGTAAGGAAGGAGTTGAATCCCTGCTGCTACTCTGAAGATGGAAGTCAAGGATTGGCCTCAAGAACCCTGACAGGACACTCAGTTGACAGCCATCAAGGAACGGAGAATCTCAGTCCAACAACTGCAGGAGCTAAAATCTGCCAACATCTCCTTGAGGAAGGATGTGATCCTGCCAAGGGGCCTCAGCTATGGAACGCAGCCCTCATCTCAGCTTGGTGAGACCGTGTTGTGCTGACGACTGTCAGAACTGTAAGATGGGTTCTTTAAGCCTCTACTTGTGAGAGTTCATCACAGTAGCAACAGATGGATACACCATGTCTGGGGCTTCCTTATCACAAACAGCATCAGTCAATATTCAATGAGAATCACAGAAGTAAAACTATGAGCTTTACTTTAGGGAATCAGGGGATTTGCAACCCTCAGATGAGCTGGTAACAGGAAGGCTGAGGGATCTGTCTATCCTGATGTCTGGCTAAGGCTGGAGCAGTGGCTCCTGAGGGCTTGTGGGGAGTCACTATCATGTACAAGAATTCAGTAAAGCTCCAACAACCATCTCAGCTTCAACACTTTTACTGGAAGTGTATCTCCCATCTGCCAGAGCATCCAGCCATCATTCCCCAGGGAGGTAATGACCTCCCTTCCATCTGTGTTTGAGGTGCACACACGTGCTTCCTGAAGACCGATCCAGAACCACAGAGATGAACGGGACCTGGAGCTGGAGCTCTGGGCCTGGTCCCCCAGGGCACGGATGGCTCTTCACGTACCTGACAGAGCAGACAGTTGTGGGGCATGCCAGAGCTCAGCAAGTACCAGGCATGAGTCCTCTTGCTTCAGGAACACGGTGGGCTGGAAGCAGGGCTCTGACATTCAGAAGCTCGGCAAACTGCTTCAAAGTCCTGTAACACTCAGGCAATCAACTTTCTGATCTGTAAAATGAGAATAACAGCATAAGAGAATAAGCACAAATTATCCCTGGAGGTTTTGAGATTAAAATAGGAATTAGTATCAAGAATCCTGAAAATGTTTTTGAAAATGCAGGGTTTAATTATTTTATTCCCCATGCCCAAAACATAAAATCCAATCAATGAAATGGATCTAGAAGCTGCTGTCCAACACTGAAACCTAAGTATAGACCAAACCTAAACGCTTGTGGTAATTATGGTTTTTAACTGGAGGGAAAGGCCACAGAAAGGCCTTCTTCTAAATATAAGGAAGAAAAATACAAAACATAGATCATAAAACTTGTAAGTCACATGAAGAAATACATATCCTCAAACAAATATGCAAAGAAAACAGAAACTATATCACCAAGTATGTAGGGGAGACAACTAAATCCACTACTACATATTTAGTCAAGATAAATAAAAATGTATCTACCAAAGTAAATGACTTTATAAGAATTTTCACAGTGACATTATTTAAAATATTAAAAACTTGGGAACAACGTAAGTGTCTACTAACTGGAGAAAGGAGAAGGCATTGGCACCCCACTCCAGTGCTCTTGCCTGGAGAGTCCCATGGACAGAGGAGCCTGGTAGGCTGTGGTCCATGGGGTCTTGAAGAGTCGGACACGACTACAGTGTTTTATCTTGACTCAGGAGGAAACTTCATGTTGACAAAATTGTCAGCAAATTGTAACTTGGTACTTCATATCACTTTATTATTTGAAAATTATGCTTCAGTGAAACAGAATCATAAAATTCAACTTATAGGATGGCAGAACACAGAACAATCTTATTTGCTATAGAAATGATTATGAAAGAAAGAGAGTGGACCTAATTCAGAGTTAATTAAAACAAAATATAACAGAAACTACTCTATACTCCATATGAAAGAAAAATTTACATAACTGATATACATGTATTATATATTAACATATATAAAACACAGAGCATAATCAAGTATATTTGAAGAGTTACACAGAAAGCTAATTGTAGTTTTTGAAGAGCAAAAGAACAAAAAAGAAAAACATACCAGCTGGCATAAAGAATGATCAACTAAACTATGGTGCCTTCACATGCTGAATACAAATGTTTAAAAAAGGATAATTTTTATGGTGATATGCAAGGCTCACCAAGACAGATTGTCTCATGAATAAAGAAAGTCATCAGGAGTTATACATGATGCCTCCTCTTATATTGAAACATATATACATAATAATGAAATACACAAAAAATAACAAATAAAAAATAGGGTTATGCTAGAAATGTTATTTTAATCTAAGATATTGAGACTGGAGTCCAGGAAGAAAGTTCAGGGAGAAAAAGCTTTTGCCATCAAAGAATGCTGACCAGCATGACACTTCAGCATGTACTTAACTGACTAGCAGTCTTGCTAATTAGGGAGTAGGCATCAGCCTTTTAAATACCATCATGGCAGCCCACCCCAGTACTCTTGCCTGGAAAATCCCATGGATGGAGGAGCCTGGTAGGCTGCAGTCCATGGGGTCGAGAAGAGTCGGACACGACTGAGCGACTTCACTTTGACTTTTCACTTTCTTGCATTGGAGAAGGAAATGGCAACCCACTCCAGTGTTCTTGCCTGGAGAATCCCAGGGATGGGGGAGTCTGGTGGCTGTCACAGCCACACAGAGTCGGACACAACTGAAGTGACTTAGCAGCAGCAGCAGCAGCAGCAGACTGAAATTAGTTTATTAATTAAAAATCAGGCACACTATGGGTGAAAAAGGTTGTTCAGCAAAGACTTTATTATTACAAACATACAACTCTTTACTTGCCTTGGTAAATTCTTTGAACAATTTCTTTCCAAATTTCTTGATAAATTCTAGATGAAATAAAGTTACATTAGGTTGGTAAGCCTGAAACAAAGTAGGTTTAATAATGGCAGACATTTTACGGAATCTATCCAGCTATTTACCATAACTACTTTCTTTTATCAAACACTTGCAAGGCAACATTTTTCCCCCACTAGATTTTGGATTTTGTTAAAATTTGGAATTCAACTCTATATTTTCCTCCTTACGATAGTGGGAAAATGGCTGGTAACAACCTTGGGTCACACTATTTCCTGATTTTTTTTTGGGGGGGGGGGGGGCGGGTTCCATAGATGCGGTTATAAAATGAAGTAAAACATAAATTTCCAAGTACAGAATTATTCAACAAGGCGTTCTCCCCAGCCCTGGGGAATAGCAGAAGCTTTATCCTGTGGCAAAAATCTCCAGTTCTCCTTCAAGGACCTCATGCAGTCAGTTTCCATCTCTTTATGCAGTCATACCCATGAGGTTTGTTACTTTATAACAAGAAAGCGAAAGCAGCTGTTTCACTTGTTTGCTTTTGCTTGCTTGGGTGAGAAGGTAAGGAATGATAGCAAAGACACTGGTCTTTGCCAGGATTCAGTCTATTTTCTAGTCATGAGTTTGAAGTCTTAAAATTGGAGGAGTGAAGAGGTGAACTAAAAACACTACTAGAGAGAATGTTAAGATGCTGCATCTTAAATTAGCTACTCTCTAGCAGAATCCTCCAAGCACTTTGCAAAGTCTGAACAAGAACTCAGCATCAGCAGTGGCTGCACACAGAGGCCTCATCAGGGAGAAGGGTGTCAGTGATCTTGTGACAGCAAAGGACAGTGCACAGAGAATGATGTAAATGAGATCAAACTGCTGAAGCTTCGAGGAAACGATGACAGCTTTGAACCTTTGGGAACTTCCAAATATACCTGGGATCAGTTTGTAGAATCCCAGGAAGAAATAGTTGTGATATAATAATTCTATTTATTGCAGAAATAAATGTGACTTTTATAACCAGAATTTAGGTTCTCTTAATATTGCCCTACTATACTTCACAAGGTTGTCAATGACCAGTTGGTAAATTCATAACCAATCCTCAAGACTCATCCTAACAGACCACTTAGCAGTTTTTCTCCCTGTGAGTTTTGCCCTCATACTAAACACTGTCTTCATTTTGCAGGTATGGTTTCTCCAGTAGTCATGTACAGGGATGTGAGAATTAGACCATAAAGAAGGCTGAACACTGTGAAGAATCAACACTTTGGAATTGTGTTAGAGAAGACACTCAAGAATCCCTTGGAAAGCAAGGAGGCCAATCCAATCAACCCTAAATCCTGAATAGTCACTGGAAGGATTGAAGGTGAAGCTCTGATGCTTTGGTAACCTGATGCGAAGAGCTGACTCATTGGAAAAGATCCTGGTGTTGGGAAAGATTGACAGCAGGAGGAGAAGGGGCAACAGAGGATGAGATGGTTGGATGGCATCACTGACTCAATAGACATGAGTCTGAGCAAACTCCAGGATATGATGAAGGACAGGGAAGCCTGGCATGCTGCAGTTCATGGGATCACAAATAGTCGGACATGACTGAGTGATTGAAACACAACAGCAAAGACCTTTTTAATACTAGACCCTCCCGCCATTGAAAATAGTGAGTCTGCCAAGACAAAAGATGGCTTTATTATATCTCCCTATCAGAAGATGTAATAAAATGTTATATATACATATATATAATAATATTTTATTAATACTTTTAAAATTTTATTTTATTTTTTATAAATTTAAATTTATTTAAATTAGAGGCTAATTACTTTACAATATTGTATTGGTTTTGCCATACATCAACATGAATCTGCCACGAGTGTACACATGTTCCCAATCCTGAACCCTCCTCCCACGCCCCTCCCCATACCATCCCTCTGGGTCATCCCAGTGCACCAGCCCCAAGCTTCCTATATCCTGCATCAAACCTGGACTGGTGATTATATGGAATTTAGAAAGATGGTAATGATAACCCTGTATGCAAGACAGCAAAAGAGACACAGATGTATAGAACAGTCTTTTGGACTCTGTGGGAGAGGGAGTGGGGGGATGATTTGGGAGAATGGCATTGAAACATGTATAATATTAATACTTTTTAAAAAGCTTTTTTTTTTTTTTTCCTGGCTGTACTATGTGGCTTGAGGGATCTTAGTTCACTAACCAAGGATGGAACCCCGGCCCATGGCAGTGAAAGTGTTGAGTCCTAACCACTGGACCACCAAAAAACTCCCTTAAAAAGTATTCTTAATTCTAGCACTGAATTAAGTCATCTAGTTGCAACATGAAGAACTGGTATCATGCTTCATTTCTGTTCTTTCTGGACCTTTATTCATAAAAAGTTAAGAATAACATGGGATATTTAATACTGCAAAATATTATGCATCCTCTATGTGCAACTAAATGAGAATACACACTAATTCATGATTGTGTCTGTGAGCACACGTTGGAACACAAAATGCAGAGTGATGATAAATGCTCAGCGAGATGATCAGGAACAGTCTTGTTAGGTAATTATGCGTTGCATTTATGGTATCTGAAAGGAACAATCGACCTTAATTAAACTGCCTTTTCTTTTACTTGAGCATTGCTGCTACTAACTGCACTCCCACACCCAGCGGCCATCTCGGACCATGTTCCAGGAGAATCCATACACCTGCATAGCACTAGAAAAATGTCATCTTTTGTCTCACAGACACAGGGAAAATGATGGAAGAAGAAGTTCTTTGGGGCCTGAAGCATGTTGGTGAGGAGACTGGCTGTTTCCTGGCTCCACGGTTCCAGTGCAGTGGGATGGAACAAAGAAACACATCGAATGGCAGGACGTCTGTGCATTCTGTAGAGCACATGGGTGTTGGGGTAAGTGCCTCTACAACCTCAGGCCCAGGGCAAGTGGTTCTTCCTGCCTGGGCTTAAAAGTACTTCCAAATAGAAAGAATCTATATTCTATAAGCTCTATAATTATTCCCCTTTTGGGAAAAAAACACTAAAAATCATCCTCAAATTTTACCAAAATCTTGCATAATTCTAAGACTTCCATGGTTCTTCCCTAGGGGATCTATGGTGGATTTACTTGCTTGCTTTCCTAAGTTTCTCTGTCAAGCACCTATTCCAGTATTCATCATATTGGCCACTCCCTTATTACTACTAACTACTCACTGTGTTCTTTTCCTGACTGACAAATTTTAACTCTCAAGGAATCAATGAAGATGTCACTTTCAAATTAGCCTGCACCTAGTCAGTTAGGCCTTCTTAGCCAATCCTTCTGTGTAATGTATGGTGGGACTGAGTTTGTTGGGAGGGGTCTGGATAACTGAATACTGAATAGGACCTCCTATGAGATTTTAGGAAGCTAAACTGCCTCCTTGCTGATGACTCCATCAACCATCTACATACAGGATTAATGAGGCCAGCATACTAACCTCTGCCTCAGAATCTGCCTCCAGGATGCAAAACTGTGGCAGGCCTGTTTATTATCTGCAGGTGCTGGAAGTTTCACGAATGGAGACTTATCATTCAAGAATGACTGTGATGAAAAACATCAGTTCTGTCCTTCAAGAGTTCTAACACCTCAGGACCTGGGCCTCGGGGCTGAGGGCCTGAAACCCAGGACACGGAACCAAGAATTTACTGCCATTTCTTTATGACATTTACAGAAGTTTGCAGTTTTGTTTCATAACAACTACTCATTTAGGGCTCTCCTGGTGGCTCAGATGGTAAAGAATCTGCCTGCAATTTAGGACATCTGAGTTTGATCCCTGGGTTGGGAAGATCCCCTAGAGAAGGGAATGGTAACCCACTCCAGTATTCTTGCCTGGGAAATCCCATGGACAGAGGAGCTGGTGGGCTAGAATTCATGGGGTCGCAAAGAGTCAGACAGAACTGAGCTAATTATTAAAATAACAAATTCTTTGGACTCCATTTGTTTCCTCTGTTTTTCTTGTCATTTATAATTATATATCATATATGTAAGCATTTCTTTTTTTAAGGCTGTTAAAATAACATTTATTTCTTAAAAGATAACATGCGCAAACCAAAAAACCACAGATCAGATCAGTCGCTCGGTCGTGTCCAACTCTTTGCGACCCCATGAATCGCAGCACGCCAGGCCTCCCTGTCCATCACCAACTCCTGGAGTTCACTGAGACTCACGTCCATTGAGTCAGTGATGCCATTCAGCTATCTCATCCTCTGTCGTCCCCCTCTTCTCCTGCCCCCAATCCCTCCCAGCATCAGAGTCTTTTCCAATGAATCAACTCTTCGCATGCGGTGGCCAAAGTACTGGAGTTTCAGCTTTAGCATCATTCCCTCCAAAACCACAAGAAGCATAAAATAAAGTCATTCATAATCACAAGCAATTTGCCATTTGATTTGTCCTTCCAGGTCTTGTTTATGTATCTAGGCATTAATTTTTATGCAATTAAGATCTCAATTATGTATCATGCTTTTTCACGTATCATGAATGCTACCACTTCAAAGTCCCAAAGCTATGAGTATTTGGATGACCAAGAATACACTATACTGACTCAATCTGGTAGGAAGAAAATGTAATCCTATTTCTTGGCAACAAAAATTTCAAAAGAAATAAAAATGGCAACAGGCTTCCAGATAAAGATATTGGCAGAGAATTTGGAAAACTCAGCAGTGGCCACAGGACTGGAAAAGGTCAGTTTTCATTCCAATCCTAAAGAAAGCCAATGCCAAAGAATGCTCAAACTACCACACAATTGCACTCATCTCACACGCTAGTAAAGTAATGCTCAAAATTCTCCAAGCCAGGCTTCAGAAATATGTGAACCGTGAACTTCCTGATATTCAAGCTGGTTTTCGAAAAGGCAGAGGAACCAGAGATCAAATTGCCAACATCTGCTGGATCATAGAAAAAGCAAGAGCATTCCAGAAAAACATCTATTTCTGCTTTATTGACTATGCCAAAGCCTTTGACTGTGTGGATCACAATAAACTGTGGAAAATTCTTCAAGAGATGGGAATACCAGACCACCTGATCTGCCTCTTGAGAAATTTGGATGCAGGTCAGGAAGCAACAGTTAGAACTGGACATGGGACAACAGACTGGTTCCAATTAGGAAAAGGAGTTCGTCAAGGCTGTATATTGTCACCCTGTTTATTTAATGTGTATGCAGAGTACATCATGAGAAATGCTGGACTGGAAGAAACACAAGCTGGAATCAAGATTGCTGGGAGAAATATCAATAACCTCAGATATGCAGATGACACCACCCTTATGGCAGAAAGTGAAGAGGAACTAAAAAGCCTCTTGATGATAGTGAAAGTGGAGAGTGAAAAAGTTGGCTTAAAGCTCAACATTCAGAAAACGAAGATCATGGCATCTGGTCCCACCACTTCATGGGAAATAGATGGGGAAACAGTGGAAACAGTGTCAGACATTATTTTTCTGGGCTCCAAAATCACTACAGATGGTGACTGCAGCCATGAAATTAAAAGATGCTTACTCCTTGGAAGGAAAGTTATGACCAACCTAGATAGCATATTCAAAAGCAGAGACATTACTTTGCCAACAAAGGTTCGTCTAGTCAAGACTATGGATGTGAGAGTTGGACTGTGAAGAAGGCTGAGCACCGAAGAATTGATGATTTTGAACTGTGGTGTTGGAGAAGACTCTTGAGAGTCCCTTGGACTGCAAGGAGATCCAACCAGTCCATTCTGAAGGAGATCAGCTCTAGGATTTCTTTGGAAGGAATGATGCTAAAGCTGAAACTCCAGTACTTTGGCCACCTCATGTGAAGAGTTGATTCATTGGAAAAGACCCTGATGCTGGGAGGGATTGGGGGCAGGAGGAGGAGGGGATGACAGAGGATGAGATGGCTGGATGGCATCACTGACTCGATGGACGTGAGTCTGAGTGAACTCCGGGAGTTGGTGATGGACAGGGAGGCCTGGCGTGCTGCGATTCATGGGGTCGCAAAGAGTTGGACACGACTGAGTGACTGATCTGATCTGATGATTAAAATACTACGTTTCGTTAATTTGCTTCTATGAAATTATCACCATGACATTGGTATCCTTTCCAATGACTTTGCTTTGACCTTTTATATTTAAAAAATTGTCAACATATTCTGTTTCTGCTTAGACTGGTTTATTCAAATATTTTATCTGCCTGTGATCTTAGAAACATATTCAAATCTATTTTAAAAGGAGAGGTACTTTTAATTACCAGTGAGTTCTGAAATAAAGAACCAATACTTGCTCCAATTGCATATCTTTATGAATTTTATGAGTGCATTTACTTTAAGTCACTGATTTATCATTAAAATGTAAACAATACATAATATATATTTTTGTATATATATTCACACACATTTTTCCAGCTAAGGGAGCTTGTTTTCATTTAGATTTTTTAAAAAAAATTATTTCAAAAGACTGATGTATAGAACAGTCTTTTCAAATAATTAAAAAAAAAAATCTAATGAAAATAAGCTCCCTTAGCTGAAAAAATGTGTGTGGATATATATATATATAAATATATATTATGTATTGTTTACATTTTAATGATAAATCAGTGACTTAAAGTAAATGCACTCATAAAATTCATAAAGATATGCAATTGGAGCAAGTACTGGTTCTTGAGGGTGGGATGATTTGGGAGAATGGCATTGAAACATGTATAATATAATATATGAAACGAGTCACCAGCCCAGGTTCCATGCACCATACTGGATGCTTGGGGCTGGGGCACTGGGACGACTCAGAGGGATGGTACGGGAAGGGAGGAGGGAGGAGGGTTCAGGATGGGGAACACGTGTATACCTCTGGTGGATTCATGTTGATATATGGCAAAACCAATACAATAGTGTAAAGATTAAAAAAAATAAAAATAAAAAAATAAAAAAATTCTCACTTCCTTTTCCTGTAAAAAAAAAATTATTTCACCCAGAAGTCAAATTGTAAGTTTTATACCAATATGTATTAACCACATATTCACTGTTATAAAAATTACATAATTTTCTTTAAAAAAAAAACTAGACTCATGTTCAGTATGTTGTTTTAATAAAATGGAGATGGGTCTCACACACCAATGTGATGCATATGGAAATAGACTTTCTGGCTTTAGTCTTAAAAGATGCATTATTTGGGGTTTTGGTCTTGGAGTCCATTTGTGGCAAAAAAAACTATTATACAGGAATATAAGACTGACTCACCAAGGTATCTTTTAAAAGTATTTGTCTATATTTGTGTTCCACCCAGTGTTAAATCAGAATCTCCAGGAACAGCATCAGGTGTTTGTATCTGAATCATTTCTGAGGTGATTCAACTGAGCCTGCTGGTCAAGACCCACAGACTTAGGAAGTTGAATGCTTCTAACAGACAAAAGGAATGGATTGAAGGGGTGAAACTAAGGCCCTTAGTTCCAAACTAAAGAAAATCATTTGCATTGACCAGAAGATTTAAAAAGGAAGTTAAAATAAACAGACAGGAGGGTTCCTCAAAAGTCATCATCAGGCTTACAAGGAGAGCCCCCAGACCAGTTCTGGGTATGGGTGGCATCACCACGGAAGCCCTGAATCCTCATCTCCTAACACAACTGGCCACCCCGCTGAGGGCTGTTACAGAATTTGTCCTCATGTGTCATGGATTCTAGCTGACAATATGAATCTGAGGGTGGTACTGGCAAAACCATGCTACAGCCAGTAGACATGAACATTCAGTCATGAACTGTGTAATAAAGTGAGCAGTCCTGGTGCTGATGAAGCAGACAGACTGAAAGGTTCCAGACACAAGAGCCAACAGTGCTTCACGATGGGGTCCATGTGGTGATGCAGCTTGTGACCCCTTCACCCATGTTCACCATCTGTGCTCACTGAATATGGCTGGGGGAGGATGTGGTGATAAATCACTCTGGATTAACTGTTTTCAGTCTTTTTCTGCATATCTTAGTTAACTCATGGATCTTAGAATATTGATAACAGGGTCCCACATCCCACATTTCTGAGATTCTGACTTCTTTTATCTATGGGGAAACTCAGATTGTAATAATTTTCTAAAGGTTCCCAGATAATTCTGATGCTTCGAAAGAATCAGAAACTTCTCTAAAAGTAAAGTGCTTGTACATCAATATGTTATACATATTTGATAAGATTAGGAATCTGAATAATTATGAAAAATATCCTAAAGTGAAGCAGACCAAATTTGTAGTTTAGTTTACATTCCAATCCCAAAGAAAGGCAATGTCAAAGAATGCTCAAACTACTGCACAATTGCACTCAACTCACAAGCTAGCAAAGTAATGCTCAAAATTCTCCAAGCGAAGCTTCAACAATATGTAAACCAAGAACTTCCATATGTTCAAGCTGGATTTAGAAAAGGCAGAGGAACCAGAGATCAAATTGCCAGCATCTATTGAATCATCGAAAAAGCAAGAGAGTTCCATAGAAACATCTATTTCTGCTTTACTGACTATGCCAAAGCCTTTGACTGTGCGGATCACAAGAAACTGCAAAAAATTCTTCAGGAGATGGGAAAACCAGACCACCTTACCTGTCTCCTGAGAAATCTGCATGCAGGTCAAGAAGCAACAGTTAGAACTGGCCATGGAACAATGGACTGGTTCCAAATTGGGAAAGGAGTATGTCAAGTCTGTATATTGTCATCCTGCTTATTTAACTTATATGCAGAGTACATCATGAGAAGCGCTGGGCTGGAAGAAACACAAGCTGGAATCAAGATTGCTGGGAGAAATATCAATAATCTCAGATATGCAGATGACACCACCCTTATGGCAGAAAGTGAAGAGGAACTCAAAAGCCTCTTGATGAAAGTGAAAGTGGAGAGTGAAAAAGTTGGCTTAAAGCTCAACATTCAGAAAACAAAGATCATGGCATCTGGTCCCATCACTTCATGGGAAATAGATGGGGAAACAGTGGAAACAGTGTCAGACTTTATTTTTGGGGGCTCCAAAATCACTGCAGATGGTGACTGCAGCCATGAAATTAAAAGACGCTTACTCCTTGGAAGGAAAGTTATGACCAACCTAGACAGCATATTGAAAAGCAGAGACATTACTTTGCCAACAAAGGTCTGTCTAGTCAAGCTATGGTTTTTCCAGTAGTCATGTATGGATGTGAGAGTTGGACCATAAAGAAAGTTGAGCGCTGAAGAACGATGCTTTTGAATTGGAGTGTTGGGGAAGACTCTTGAGAATCCCTTGGACTGCAAGGAGATCCAATCAGTCAATCCTAAAGGATATCAGTCCTGAATATTCATTGGAAGGACTGATTCTGAAACTCAAATACTTTGGCCACCTGATGTGAAGAATCAACTCACTGGAAAAGATCCTGATGCTCGGAAAGACTGAAGGCAGGAGAAGGAGATGACAGAGGATGAGATGGTTGGCATCACCAACATGATGGACATGAGTTTGAGTAGGCTCTGGGAGTTGATGATGGACAGGGAAGCCTGACTTGCTGTAGTCCATGGGGTCGCAGAGTCGGACACGACTAAGTGACTGAACTGAGGTGGCTCAGTGGGTAAAGAATCCACCTGCAATGCAGGAGACATGGATTCAATCCCTGGTGGTTCAATCCCTGGAGCAGGGCAATGGCAAGCCACTCCAGTATTCTTGCCTGGAGAATCCCATGGACAGAGAAGCCTGGTTGGCTACAGTCCATAGGGTTGCAGAATCAGATATGATTGAAGTGACTGAGCATACATGCACCAATGCACAGAACTTAAAGTATTAAAATACAGTTTTCTCAGGAAAGAAATGTCAGTAACAAGAGTTATACTGTATCCATATTTGAAGGAGAAAATCATGTCTCATGAAAAGTCAGGAAAGAATGTTAATTTACAGGGACAACATGCCACATTACAAGACAGAGAATATAAAATGAACAAGTTTGACATTTAGAGATGCCATCTTGCCAAACAAATAGGTTTGTTCTGAATAACAATATATAATTTTGTATGGGTTAAAAGAGTATGAAAGCCAGTCTAAGTAAATTCAACACACAGGGGTGTACACACACACACACACCCACACACACCCACACACCCACATTCCTTGTTGGGTCCTCAGAGTTTTACTTGGTAATTCTACAACTGATAACAGTTGGCACATAGTTAAGTCATGTATTTAGCAATAGGTAGAAAATCTTCCCTGGCTAAAAGTGAAAGTGTTAGTTGCTCAGTCATGCCTGACTCTTTGTGACACCATGGATGGTAGCCTGCCAGGCTCCTCTGTCATGGGATTTTTCAGGCAAGACTACTGGACTGGGCTGCTATCTCCTTCTCCAGGGGATCTTCCTGACCTTGGGTCTCCTATATTGCAGGCAGATTCTTTACCATCTGAGCCACCAGGGAAGCCCTCACTGGTTACCAGACATCATAATTTGCTGTTTTCACTTGGCATTCCTATTTTAGGAAAATAACAAGCACATTAGTCATAGTTTAAATATTAAAACCAAATACTCTTTTTTAGATGTAGTAATATTTTTACATTGCTTTAAAGTTGAAAAATAATTTTCCCATATGTCATATCCAGATTGTCACAGCTGCCACGATTAAAAGAGGTAATGGCTGTGGAGGCATCTTTAATTATGCATCGCTGTCTTCTTTGTGGTAACAGCAGGACAGATGTTATTTTTTCCCTCCTGACAGAAGAACCAGATGATGTTAAGTGATTTGTCCAAGGTAAATCACTAGCAGAGTTACCTTTAGGGAGGGCTACTACCATATCCTGGCTCCTTTCACACATTAACGTTCACACATATATGTACAACATACACACATACCTGTCTACACTTTGACACAGAGCTGTGCCTATAATTTTACTTGAAGCTATACATATATACATACATATTCAGAGACATACACATACATATACTACACATTTGTATTAATGATATTACCATGCAAAAGAAACACAGTCTATAGGATCCATAGTGAAGTGGAATTTTGAGCTCATCTGGTTCAGTATCTCCAAAGTCATCCCCTCAACCTTAAACTTTATCTCTGCCGGAATTTCCCCAGCTTCCACTTCATGGGATGCTTGAAGATCTCTACTCATGATACATGAATCCCCTTCATGCTTGTCCAGGCATTTACTCACTGAAAAATGACAGTCACTGGCTGTATACTGAGGTCTGGCCATAAAGAAGAACTCCTCTCTGAGAATGTACAAAGTGGCCCTTGCTGCTCATCCCTCTGGAGAATGGTGTGTTTTATCTCACTTGGGTTTCCACATGAATAAGTCTGTCTCCACTGCAGCACATGAACATGTATCAATACTCCCAAAGCGGGACAAACTTATTTAAGGCCCTTCCTGAAATGCCAGGTCTCCTGTATCTTTGGTGTTGTACTCTCAGACAGGAGAAAGCAGGGAACAGGTGTGTGTATGAGGACTGCTCTCACACGAGTACCCCCTGCACACGTGTACTTTTACAGGCATTATCCCTGTACTAACCTGCTGGGGGAGTGCTGTTTGTAAAGATGAACACGCATATTCAGGGACACGAGGGCCATCCTTCCATGAACCCTTGGTCTCTGTGGTCCAGAGCACACCCGCCTCCTCTACATAACAATTCCCTCCATGAGGCATCACAGACATTTCCACACATTGTCCTAACTTGTCACAGTGGGCTATTTTTAGCAAGTCAGATTTAAGCAAACTTTCTAGGAATTTTACTTCCTACAAATGTTTCTTTGATATTTAGGATGTTGGCTCTAAGACAGCTGGGAGGAAACAATAGATGGAGACAGAGACTGGCAGAAAGTGAGGAAATGCAAAGGGAAAAAGTGTGAAGAAATGGTTCCAGCTCTGCATTCTAGTGTGCTGCACCCCCTCCTGCTGCTCTGGTTCGTCCTCTCTCAGTGGCTGTCACAGGTTTTCACTGGTTTGGACTTCCTGTCTGATACGTATCTCAGCTTCTTCTCTGGTTTGATTCTGGCCTGGAGGGCTATGCCAGGAACCTCTACTCCCAGGATTAACCCAGGAATACCCACCCACGAGATGACCTACTGTCCTTCATTGATTTGGAGGCTATTTGGCACAAATTCAAGAAGCAGTGTATTTCAGAGCGTGTTAGAAAAGGCTGCAGACAAGTTCAGGGGCCATCTCCTTGACATTATCTCTTCCTCTTGTAATTTCTCTTCCACACCTTCCCTATTTCTGCCATAGCTCAGAATACTTCTGTTAATTATGCAGAACACATCCTGAGAATGTCACAGAGAGGAGACTATCGAACCTTGTTGAGTGAGGCAGTTTTCTTTCTCTTAAAGCATCTGTAAAGGAGAATTTTGTTATTTCTGACTAGCCTTAGTTACTGAATTCAGTACAAAAACATGCTGAAAATACACAATGTCCCAAGACTGCATAAGACACTGAATATCCTCACAGTGAGCAAAGAATAAGCATGGCTTCACCTTTATTTTAATTATTTATCTATGACAACAAAGAAACGTTTTACTCAGCACCAGATTTATTCATGGCCGTATATTGAGGTCTGGCCATAAAGAAGAACTCCTCTCTGAGAATGTACAAAGTGGCCCTTGCTGCTCATCCCTCTGGAGAATGGTGTGTTTTATCTCACTTGGGTTTCCACATGAATAAGTCTGTCTCCACTGCAGCACATGAAAATGCAAGTGTTTCTTGTTGGCTACTCTGCATTTGCTGAATGATTTTTTTTCTTCAACAGATGCTGCATTAGTCAAAATGCCTTCCAAGTTCAGAAAACATGTGACAAACTTGTTTTCATTTTTCCTCAGCTCATCTTCATATTCCTTTCACACCTCCAGATTGCACATTCATTTTTCAGAACTATGCCAAGTTGATGGATATGATATTGAAATTCTTTCTTACTGCCAATTTATTATTTTGGGGTATTTTCTTAGATTGTTACCACAAAAGGGTGATGGGCCCATACAGTATTTTAATCATCATATAACCGTAAGACTTCATGTAAATTTACTAGGCATCTAGAATATATTCAAATTACAATATATTTTAGCTTTTAAAGCATACAGCTCAGTTATAGGTAATACAGGTGCAGAGAGAATAATCAGGTTTAAATGGGCCACACAATCAGTAAGGAGAAGGAACAAGGATTTAAGCAGTGTATCTTGATCTTGGCAGCAAAGCAGAACCCTGTGTACCACCCGGAGGAGGGGATTCAGATGGTCAACGGGAATTACTAAGAAGGCAGAATTATCCATTCATCTGTCGACGGACACTTAGGGTGTGTCTATGTCTTGGCTGTTGTGAGTAGTGTTGCAGCACACGTGGGGTTGCAGATCCTCTTCAGATTGTGATTTTGTTTCATTCAGATAAATACCCAGAAGTGGGACTTTCAGGTCATATGATAGTTCTATTTTTAATTTTTTGAGGATGCTCCCTATTGTTTTCCACTGTGCTTGCACCATTTTATATTCCCATCATCACTGCACAGGGTTCCCTTTTTTCCACATCACCAACACTTGTCATTTCTGTCATAGCCATTCTAACAGATGCAGTAGTTTTGCTTTGTATTTCCCTGACAGTGATGTTGAGCATCTTTTCATATACCTGTTGGCCATTCGGATATTTTCTTTGGAAAAATGTCTATTTAGGTCCTTTGTGGCACCCCATTCCAGTACTCTTGCCTGGAAAATCCCACGGATGGAGGAGCCTGGTGGGCTGCAGTCCATGGGGTCACTAAGAGTCGGATACGACTGAGTGACTTCACTTTCACTTTTCACTTTCCTGCATTGGAGAAGGAAATGGCAACCCACTCATGTTCTTGCCTGGAGAATCCCAGGGATGGGGGAGCCTGGTGGGCTGCCGTCTATGGGGTCGCACAGAGTCGGACACGACTGAAGCGACTTAGCAGCAGCAGCAGTCCATTTTTAATTGGATTTCTTATGTCTTTGTCGAGTTTCTTGAGTGCCTTATATATTTCTAATATAACCCTTTACCATATGTGTGGCTACCAAACATGTTCTACCATTCCAAATGCTGCCTTTTCATTCTGTTGATGATTTCTTTTGTTAAAAAGTTTTTTAGTTTGATGTATTGAATCATTATTCAGTACCCCTAAACTTATACAATGTTACATTCGGTTATACCTTAGTTCAGTTCAGTTCAGTTCAGTCCAGTCGATCAGTCCGGACTCTCTGTCACCCCATGGACTGCAGGACGCCAGGCTTCCCTGTCCATCACCAACTTCTGGAGCTTACTGAAACTCATGTCCATCGAATTGGTGATGCCATTCAACCATCTCATCCTCTGTCATCCCCTTCTCCTCCTGCCTTCAATCATTCTCAGCATTAGGGTCTTTTCCTATACTATAGTAAATTGTGGGGAAAAAAGAGGGGACAGAGCAGAGAGCCAGGGAAATCAAACTGGAGCAAACGGGAATGAATTTAGACCCATAAAAATACAGCAGTAACCTGCAACACTCGGTTCCTACTGTGGCAACTGCAGAATGTGCCTCAAATATACTCTGGAGACTGTAGGATCAGGCCCACAGGTGGCAATGAAGGCAGCACGACACAGCCTATGTGGTCTGATGGGGCTCTGACAGAATCCTACTGGAAGACGGAAGATTCTTTCTGTATTAAAATAGAGAATTAAAACTATCCTGTATTAGGAAGTATTTTGAAAATATTAGTCCCCTATGGAGAAGGCACTGGCGACCCACTCCAGTACTCTTGCCTGGAAAATCCCATGGATGCCGGAGCCTGGTGGTCTGCAGTCCATGGGGTCGCTAAGAGTCGGATACGACTGAGCGACTTCACTTTCAGTTTTCACTTTCCTGCATTGGAGAAGGAAATGGCAACCCACTCCAGTGTTCTTGCCTGGAGAATCCCAGGGACGGGGGAGCCTGGTGGGCTGCCGTCTACGGGGTCGCACAGAGTCAGACACGACTGAAGTGACTTAGCAGCAGCAGCAGCATGTACCATTCAACATATGTTAGATCAATTTATTATTGCAGATTTGAAAGGCAATATAACCACACCCATTCTCAGTGCCTTGACATTTGATTGGCAGTTGATATTTGTTCAATGAAGGAAATCTTGGAGTGTTTTTATTCTTCTTTTGTGATTACAGGATCACAATTTTGACACAACAAAAACTGGGCTGGAACATGGAGCCTGATACATGTGGTTTGAAGGAACACATTGCTATGGAAAAAGTTTAAGTTGATTTGATTAACTTAATCATCAATCAAATAAGGATTTAAATGTGATAAGGAAAGAAACGAGCAAAGGCAGATCCCAGTGTCTGCCCAGGTCTTCATGAAGGTAAAACTGACTTTCTTTTCAGTTTGCTCTGTGTGGAGGCAGGCCCCACAGAATGGAGGAATGGAGGAGGCAAACTCTGAGTGCTGTGCCTGCTGTGTAATCAGACATAGGGAGACAGTAACACTGAAAGTGCTGCCTGCTGCTGGAAGAAACACACTTGACACTGACAGACAGGATGCTTTCCCATTAGGATCCAACAATAGGCAAAGATGCCACACACTCTACTTGTATTTAACCTAGGGATGGCAGTTCTTAGCCAGGAAAATTAGGGCTGAAAACGGAATTAAAAGTATAACTGCTGTAAAAAAGGAGGTAAACTCTTTTTTATCCCACAGATGACATATTCTATATATAGACAATCATATGGAATCTAGAAAATAATATGCAAGATCTTTAGAATAGGTATAGCAAGTGTCAGGATGCTGCTGCTACTGCTAAGTCACTTCAGTCGTGTCCAACTCTGTGCGACCCCAGAGATGGCAGCCCACCAGGCTCCCCGTCCCTGGGATTCTCCAGGCAAGAACACTGGAGTTGGTTGCCATTTCCTTCTCCAATGCAGGAAACTGAAAAGTGAAAGTGAAGTCGCTCAGGTTGTCTACTTGAAAGTTATACAGTCATGTCCGACTCCTAGCAACCCCATGGACTGCAGTCTACCAGGCTCCTCCATCCATGGGATTTTCCAAGCAAGAGTACTGGAGTGGGGTGCCATTGCCTTCTCGATTAGTATAAAAAACAATCATATTCCTGTATCCTAAAATGAACAGTCTGAAAACAAAATTAAAATAACACAATATTATTCATAATAGTTTTTAAACAGTTTTACTGAGGTGAATTGATATGGAAAACTGCACATATTTAGTTATTTTGGACACACACATAGATCCATGAATGTACTAACCAGCTGACCCCTCTATCACTGGAGAGCATCCTTCTTCATCCTGACAGCTTCTGACTTTATGTCTATTTTGTCTGATATAAGTATATCCTCTCCTTTTCTCTCTTTTTTTCAATTTGAATGGAGTATCTTTTTACATCAATTCATTTCACATCTACCTGTCTTTATAGTTGAAGTGTGTATCTTGTAGATACTAAACCAAATAAATTTATCTAATGCTCTTCCTGATCATACGGGGAGATGCTCAACATCCTTAGTCATTAAGAACATGTTAACAACTAAAATCATGAGACACAGCTAGACGTTGGCTAGAACGGCTTTCATGCAAAAGGCTGAAAATAACAAGTGTTGGCAAGAGTGTAAGGAAGCCGGAAACCTCTTATACTAGTCACAGGGAATGCAAACCAATAAAACCATCTGGAAGATGCTAAACAACAAAACATATGCTTCCGATATGACCCAGCACTTCAGTCCTACATATGTGTCCCAGAAAAATGAAAAATTTCTGCAAAAAGGCATCACAAAATTGTTTAGAAAAACTTTATTTATAGAAAGCAGATGAATTGTTAGGTTGTGGCACATCCATACAATGGAATATTACTCATTAATATGATGAATGAACCTCAAAAACATGGTGTGACTACATATTGTATGGTTCTACTTACGTATACTCTACTCGTATGTCTCTAAAAAGGCAAAATGTAGAGACAGAAAGCAGGTCATATATCTGGAACTGGGGCTGAGATTGGGATTGACTGCAAAAGGGCAGGACGTTTTTGAGGGATGATGGAAATGTTTTTTCTTTCTGTTTATGGTGAGTAGGATAGTAAACTCAGGGAATTTAGCTGTCCATGTAAATTATTTTTGATTGGCGTCCATCTGCGATATCCCTGAGACTATTAGTTGTGGAGAATTAGGACTGATCCTAATGGAATTGGACATTCTAGATCACTTTTCCCTTTAAGCAAGGACCTAAGAGATTTTCCAAAGCAGGCTTCAGATCTGCAGTTTAAACTATAGGGAACACAGACCTAGCAGATCAGGGCTGACTGACAGAGCCTCTTAGCTCAAACATTGAGGGGAAAGCTCAGGTCATGTGTCATACTGAACCACACTCCTGTCAAATAATATTTAGTATCTAAATGCAGGAGTGAAAAAGAAATATTTGAAAATGAGTTGGCAATTTTCTCCTAGAAAACAATTACCCTTAACTTGAGACCTTTTTTGGTTTAAATGCTACAGTATAAAATCCAGTGTTTGATTCTAGCATCACTGTCATTGCTGTAACCATGCACTCACAGGTTATACTAAATGCCTCAAAGACGAAGCACAGAGAATCACAGAAATAATTTTAATTTGTCCTACAAGTTAAAAAAAAAATCTATCACGTCCTATTCACTATTCACAAACCTGAAAACAATGGTGATGATTGTTCTAATTTGTTCTGTTTACTAGTTGCAGAGACATCCATGCTTACACTAAGTGTTCTAATGGTTATTATGAGCGTTTAATACAATGTGACAAACACATTAACCTTGAGGAACAAATAACAACTAAAGCAAATTGCATACTTTTCATCTTTATCACTAAAATGCTGTTTTAGGAAAATAATGGCCTGATAATTTCACCGCAGGAGCAATCAAGCATTAGCACGAGGATTACTAATGCTGCGTTTAATATGGGACTCAGAAAACCTTCCCTGCACGCTGGCCTCACATCCCTTGCTACTCAGCCAATTATTCTCAAGAAGTCAGCACTGATAATTACCCAGGACACTTAATGGAAGATGAGACGGTGAGAGTAAAACAGCATAAAGACTGGCACAGGATCATCCCAGTCCAGCATCCAATCAGTGAGAAATGTTGAAACCGACATCAGAAAGTCTTAAGAGAACATTATTAATATGTACTCCGTGGGCTGCACAGGAGAACAACTGAATTGTTCTCTTGTACCCTAACATGCTCCCATTCTACTCCACATTCAGGAATGGAAAATAGTCATGAGTGGGTTTAAACACATATGCACACTTGCCATTTCTCCCATCAAAAGGGGATGTCTCCATGCCTTACCTTTGCACCTGGGAGGGCTTTCCACCTGCCTGGAAAAATGAAATATACCAGAAGTGCCTCTGCTGTGTGATGTCAAAGCCAGGTGCTTCTGCATATTTTCCATCGGAGCACTTCTCAGCGCCGGAGAAGGCAATGGCACCCCACTCCAGTACTCTTGCCTGGAGGATCCCATGGGTGGAGGAGCCTGGTGGGCTGCAGTCCATGGGGTCGCTAAGAGTCAGACATGACTGAGCGACTTCACTTTCACTTTTCACTTTCATGTACTGGAGAAGGAGGTGGCAACCCACTCCAGTGTTCTTGCCTGGAGAATCCCAGGGATGGCGGAGCCTGGTGGGGTCTATGGGGTCGCACAGAGTCGGACACAACTGAAGCGACTTAGCAGCAGCAGCAGCACTTCTCAGCGTAAGCATGGATGTCTCTCTCGGGACACTTGCTATTAAAACTCAGTTGTCAATGTGGGAGTAGGGCCAGGTCACGAGGTGAGGCCACGGAGAGGCTCCAGGCAACATCAGAGCTGGGTCCCAGCTGACAGCCAGTGAAGACTTCAAGGGATTCCAGCTTGCCACTCATTCATTGCAGCACATGGGAAAAGGCAGCCTGCGGGACCGTGCAAGGTCACAGGAACATGTGCCTGGGGTTGCTTTAGCCACCATCTAGCTCTGCTTCCTTCTACCCAGTGCCTATCTCTGCAGTATCTGAGGTCTGGACTCCTGGTGCAGAAGACTCACTGTAATCAACATCACAGTGATTTAGAAGCCCTGAGTGAATGATGAGCTAAAAAAGATGAAGTCACATTGGTCTGAAGGAATTTCTTCCTTGAACCATTCCTTCCACCTTCCCAACTGATGCATTACAATCTAATTTAGGTCTCACACTAATATTGCTCCTTCCTGTGCAGGGACCTAGTTCAAATCCCTGAGAGGGTAACTTTCTGGAGCCTGATTTTCTGTACTATGTCTTTCTAAACACAGAAGCTTACACTGGTTCCCTCACCCATGCTTCCTCTCAGAAGTGCTAAAAAATAACTGATATCAGAGACTAAAATAAATGTTCAGGCAAGGAGCACAGGTATTTCAAAGCAACAACAGGATTAAGATCCTATTGGCAGTGATGATATTGGAAAAGATTTTAAAATATCTGTAATAAGAGATAGAACATATAATAAAATCAGTCAAAAATAAAACAAAAACAAAGGTCCAGGCCTAAATATATAATTTAAAATATATAATGATATATAAAGAGTAGACCACAGATGAAATACATGGTAATACAGCTGTCTTAGTCTTACAAAAATATTAGAACCCTCAATTGTAATAATGTCTACCCCCAATCAAAGATATACAGACACACAAATGAGCAAGAAAATATTCCCCATAACAAAGTGAAAAATCACTTCATCAAAATGGACTCAGAAATGACAGATTTTATAAATAGCAGAAAAGTGAAAAGTGAACGTGAAAGTCACCAGCCGTGTCTGACTCTTTGTGACCCCATGGACTATACAGTCCATCGAATTCTCCAGGCCAGAATACTGGAGTGGGTAGCCTACCCCTTCTCCAGGGGATCTTTGCAACCCAGGAATTGGAACAGGGTCTCCTGTATTGTAGACGGACTCTTTACCAGCTGAGCTAAAATAGCAGAAAAGGATATTAAAAGTTGTTATAACTTTACTGCACATGTTAAAAAGGTAAAGCAGAGACAAAGGATATGTAAAAAAAAGGAAAGAAAGGAAAAATTTGAATTTCTACAGATAAAAAATGCAAAGTCCAAGATAAAAAATATACTGGATGAGACCAATGCCAGATTAGACAGAGCAGAATAAAAGATTAATGAACTTGAAACTATAGAAACTATTTAAAATTAAGCACAAGGAGAAAATAATGTTAATTATTTTTTTTAAAATTGGAAAACCAGTGAGGTGTAGAATAACACCATATAGCCAAACCTACACACAATCCTTTCTGCTTCTAAAGGATTATGGGAAGAAAAATATGTGAAGAAATAATTGCTGAAAATGTTCTAAATTGGATGAGAGCTATAATCCTATAGATCCAAGAAACTACAAACATTAAGCAGCAAAACCATTCACAAAAATATCAAGGCATCTTTCAATAAACTCAAATTAACCACAATTTATAAGAGAAATTATAAGCTGTTGGAACAGTTGGAGGAAAAAAGATACATTTCATATAAAGCAACAAAGATGAGGGGAACACATGTATACCTGTGGTGGATTCATTTTGATATTTGGCAAAACTAATACAATTATGTAAAGTTAAAAAAAAAAAAGATGAGGGTGGCAGCAGATGTTTCTTCTGAAAGAATAGCATTGCAGTCAGAAGACATTGCACATACGTCTTTAAATTACTGAATGGAAGGTTCTGTCAACCAAAACTTTTTATTTTTTAGCAACATTTTCTTTGTAAACCAAGTGTGACCAAAGGCTTTTTCAGACATACAAAGTTGGATGATTTTATTGTCAACAGATGCACAGCACTAGAAATGCTGAAAGACACCTCCCATGTGGAAGGAAAATGATACTAGAAGAGAGATGGATCTGTGTATCTCACCTACTTTATTTATGCATGTTTCTGTCCTAAATGCACTGCCCAACCTGCACTGTAACAAACATGGCTTGTTTTTCCAGGAAGAGACTGGGGATAAACCTCCTCCTGAAGTTTGTCCATCAATCTCAGTCAACACGGACCCCTGCAGCATCCACAGGGCACTCCTGCTGCACATCTCAGCACTGTGTGAAGAGGAGCACTTACTCACCTCCCGCCCACCTTGGTACCTGATGCCTGAAAGGGTCCTGCATGTATAAAAAGACAAAAGTGTGCCTGTTAATCACAAGCTAAATAAACCACTGAGGTCAAATGCAATTTATAATAAATATTAAGTTGCTTTTCTGTGATTTCATGGCCTAAAAATATGTATATTTGGGCTCAGAAGGTTTTGAAATAGAAACATTATAAAGAATGACAACTTTGAACTAGAGTTTCTGTATCATAAAAGTATTGTATTTCCAGAGCTCTTTATTCTAGTGAGAAACTGAATGTACAAAAAAAGATCAAACATGTCTTTTTACCTGAGTTTAAAAGCAGATAACAACAGAAAAACTGTGACTCTGGGTTTAAACTTTCAATAATGAGAAACACTGTGTTTCCTAATAAGAACTGAGAATTAATATGTTCTTAACCTTAATAAGTCAAAGCTGTTTGCAAAACTTAGTTCTGATGCTGACATTTCAAAACTATCCTACTTAACAGAAGTAAACATTTATTTTTTATGAAGCAATGCTATATTAAGTCAGAATGCAGCAGTATCTCTTATAACAAATATCTTCCAATGCATCAAAATTATAAAAGCAAAACTTATTTGCTGCCTTTCAAGAGAATAAGCCTAGCACTTTAAGTTGGTTTCAACCTTCTAAGATCGGGGAATGAAGAAAGTTTATTTAATAAACATATTATAAAGGCATTTCAAGGAGTTTTCTGTCAAGAATAATATAATTGACTTGATAGCTTAGATGAATGCCTCTGAGACATTTGCCAGGAAATCTCTCCACAGTGTAAGACTGATTGCTCTGATTCTTTGAAAGTCTGGAAATGCAAACAGAAGTGCTATTTTCTTTCATGTTGCTGCTATAATTCATTAATAACCGTTAGTTATTTAAAATACCATCTCCCCCCATAAAAACAATCTCCAGAAAAGTCCTAATGCTTCTCATCTGGCATACCACAAACAATCAGGGCACAGGTTTAAGAAGCTCAGACTTCAGTGGTTGGGACCACAGATGGAACTCCTGGGCAAAGTGGGACTTGGTGCTCACCTTCAGAGGTTGGACACCACTGTGACTATGGACAGCAGGTTGCCTATTAGCACGACTTGAAGTGATAACCAGTGACAGGTGTTCAAAAAGCTCAAAAGAACCTATAAAATAATCCTATGTCAGCATATGCTAGGAAAGGCATGGAGAATATGTAACTATTCCTTGCCAGGGTTCCAGTTCTTTGTCCTAGTAAATTATCTGAAATGTAATTAAAGGAAATATGTGTATCTAGAATGATCTAGACACAGCAGATTTGAAAAACTCAGAAGTGGCCACAGGGCTGGAAAAGGTCAGTTCTCATTCCAATCCCAAAGAAAGGCAATGCCAAAGAATGCTCAAACTACTGCACAATTGCACTCATCTCAAATGCTAGCGAAGTAATGCTCAAAATTCTCCAAGCGAAGCTTCAACAGTACATCAACCAAGAACTTCCAGATGTTCAAGCTGGATTTAGAAAAGGCAGAGGAACCAGAGATCAAATTGCCAACATCTGTTGAATCATCGAAAAAACCAGAGAGTTCCAGAAAAACATCTATTTCTGTTTTATTGACTACGCCAAAACCTTTGACTGTGTGGATCACAACAAACTGTGGGAAATTCTGAGAGAGATGGGAATACCAGACCACCTTACCTGCCTCCTGAGAAATCTGTATGAAGGTCAAGAAACAACAGTTAGAACTGGCCATGGAACAACAGACTGGATCCAAATTGGGAAAGGAGTATGTCAAGGCTGTATATTGTCACCCTGCTTATTTAACTTATATGCAGAGTATATCATGCAAAGTGGTGGGCTGGATGAACCACAAACTGCAATCAAGACTGTTGGGAGAAATATCAATAACCTCAGCTATGCAGATGACACCACCCTTATGACAGAAAGCAAAGAGGAACTAAAGAGCCTCTTAATGAAAGTGAAAGAGGAGAGTGAAAAAGCTGACTTAAAACTCAACGTTCAAAAAACTAAGATCATGGCATCTGGTCCCATCACTTCATGGCAAATAGATGGGGAAACAATGGAAAGAGTGAGAGACTTTATTTTTTGGGGGCTCCAAAATCACTGCAGATGGTGACTGCAGCCATGAAATTAAAAGACACTTGCTCCTTGGAAGAAAAGCTATGACAAGCTTTGACAGCATATTAAAAAGCAGAGACAAAGAGATCTTTGCTGACAAAGGTTGTCTAGTAAAAGCGATGGTTTTCCCAGTAGTCCTGTATGGATGTGAGAGTTGGACCATAAAGCTGAGCACCAAAGAATTAATGCTTTTGAACTGTGGTGTTGGAGAAGACTCTTGAGAGTCCCTTGGACTGCAAGGAGATCTAACAAGTCAATCCTGAAGGAAATCAGTCCTGAATATTCATTGGAAAGACTGATGCTGAACCTGAAGCTTCAATACTTGGCCACTTGATATGAAGAACTGACTCACTGGAAAGGACCCTGATGCTGGGAAAGACTGAAGGCAGGAGGAGAAGAGGATGACAGAGGACGAGATGTTTGGATGGCATCACCAACTTGATGGACAAGAGTTTGAGTAAGCTCCGGGAGTTGGTGATGGACAGGAAAGCCCAGCGTGCTGCAGTCCATGGGGTCGCAAAGAGTCAGACATGACTGAGCAACTGAACTGAACTGAACTGAATGGTTCATTTATCTTCAGGGGTGTTCCTTGTGGAAAGAAGACTCTCAAATCAGTCACAGGTAGTTCTTATCATTGATTTTTGGAAGACACAAGACCACCATCACGCTCCTCACTCCTTTCCAATTTCATACCAAAACTCCTCAGTGCAGACACGGTCTTTCTTTGCTTTCTCATTTTCCAACAACTTTCAAAATAAGCCCAGTAGGTGGAGGGAAGTTAATAATAGAACACAAATTCTATTCCATCCTAACTTCCTTAATCCGTTCCTGATGTCTCTCAAAGAGAGGAATTTTGGCTCTCAGCCTCACACTGCTTTTGACAACTCAGTGTTGCTGTGATTATAAAAGAAGTCTCCTTAGGAGTCCGTGCCCATGAAAAGCACTTTCTCCCAGAGTCCCCTTGACCCTGAATCTAGACCTAAATAGCATAGTATATGAAAAGTAGAACTTGTTCACTATATTAACAACTGTGTCCTCATCCATGCCTTTCCTTATGTCCTTAGTTTCTTGCAAGAGAGGAAAACAGGTTAATGTTAGAGAAGAAATGAAAGCAATTGCTCTGGCTAACACAGGGTGGGCCACAACACCGAGGGGAATTTTCCCTCTCTTGTCCTTACTTCAGAAAATGTGGACAGAGTTGTTCATCCTCTGAGAACCCCAAATGTGGAGCTGGAGACTCGCCTCTGACCCCTCCCCCATGGGGGGGAGCTGGGCCTCCCCAGTCCCCCTCACATCCATCCCTCCCTCTACACAAGAGGACAAGGCTCGGCCCCTGCTGTTGTGACTCTGAAATGCTCCCCGGGACCATCTCTCCCCAGATGCTAAGATGATGAACACTGAATAGTCAAAATGTGAATACACATAGGACATTTAAAATGCTTTTTAAATGCAAGTAAAACAACGAGGATATGCTTTCAAAGTTTGCAGCTACCTGTTGCTATGTCCTTTATTATGCAGGGTGGACAGCTTTCCAGTTCACACTGTAATGAGTGAAGAGGAGCCACGTGATCCCTGAGATTCCAACCCCACACAAGGAGCGACCAGACGGAATATGAGAGAATGTCAGGTTTCCTTTACTCCCCAAATGACAGGACACTTAGCTTATGACTGCAGGTCACTTCTCTTGAAAGCACCTCAGGACACAACACAATGACAGTAATACCCACCCAGTACAGGGAGTCTCCTTAATACCAGGAGCAGAAACAAGGAGGATAACAGGAGGGAGACCATGTCCAGGAGCACGTCTGGGAGTAGGTGTGGGAACCACTCCTTCCAGGAATGCCATCAGAGCAGAAGATAAGGACAACAATGTATATTAAATATTGCCAACGTCGGAGCCAGGCCAACTCCACCATCTAAACAAGCATGCTTCAACCATAAATAAGCGTTTGGTCTTAGTTCCTGTATGGATGAGGGAGACAGAATCGGGCACCTAACTAGGGTCACCCTTGAAGAGGGGCCACACTGTGACTACTGTACAATAATAAATTTGAGGAGTGATCTTACTATGTGTTGATTTTGTGGTGCACAGTATTTTTCCTATTGTTTTCCTTAGATTCACATTGCTGCTAATTCCAGAGGTGGACTTACAGTGACTCATGGAGACTGGCTAATATTATTCCAAATGCCTGGAGAGAAAGGATGGGTTATTCACCACCAAACCATCCTCACCCTGTGGAGATTCTCCTTCCTGAAGAAATGCAAGGAAACTGTTTTGAAAAGGGATGTCCCTGTGTCTATTACAGAAATCTCTTTGCATTATTTATTTCAGTCAGTTTCAAGCTTAGCTCTGTAAGATAGGGGTATATTTTTCTTCTAAGGCACTAGCTCCTGAAGGAACAGAGTATGATTTTAGTAAATGTTTGTTGAAGGAACAAATCAATGAATAAAATACATTTCCTGTTTGTTCACAGAGGCTTTTTATCCTAATTTTTATTAGTTTTGTAATGATACTCTTAGGAGTCAATTACTCTTTTGAGTAGCTGCAGAATCTTGCTTTCCATTAAAACATTTATTGTTTAATTACACACAGATTTTTCCATACTGAGGCCTAATTTTGAAAATTACTTGAGAAATAACTCTAAAGTAGGTAAACAGAGAAGTTTACCAATTTCAGTCTCATTTCTATTCTATTATTTACAAAACATTTCTAATTCCTTAGTTTGCATTTATCCCCCAAAATCATTTACCATCTATATCTACAAAAATCATTTACCATATACCATCATTTACTGGAAATCATTTACCATCCTACAAAGTAAGGACTGCATTAAAAGGTGGGATAATCAATGTATAAAAAGGCCTTTATAATTTGAAATCTCCCAGGAGTCCCCTGTCTCACAGAACCCCCTGGCAAATACACAGATTGGCAGGGCTCAGAACTCAGCTCAGACTGACACTGAGCTCCAGACTGCCCCTTAGCTGGCAGCTACCTTCTCAGGATGACAAGGCTGACTCAGCCCCTCACTGGGGAGGGTGTCTCTGCATCTTCATCTGTCACTCACCCATGCAGTTGGGCATTTTGCACAGATGGTGGTACCGACCCAGGATAAAAGGAGTGACGCTTTCCAAATGTGTTTCCCTAATTTGGTTTTGATGTTGTGCTGTGTGTTTGCATGTTTCCTCGGGGACTGTCATATTTCCACCTTTGGATGGCATTCCCATATGCTTTCTGCTTTGTTTGCCTTGTTTTCATAATACTATTCTCCCTTTGCTTTGTGAAAGGCAAACAAAAAAATTCTCAGTAGTTTTCATGCTTTATTGTTTACCTGCACACCAACAAGCTGTAGGAAGGCCCATCAGTATCATGAGAAGTCACTATAGATTTTAGGTAGCAGAAGATCACAAAATGGACTAATACTGCATGTATTTGCTTGGATTTTTTTAAAAGTTGATTAAAAAAAAATGAAAGGAGCAACAGTTTTAACTGGGGGCTTACAAACAAGTTTTTAATTACAAAAAGAAAAATATAAAACTGATTTTGAAACCTCAAATATTCTCTGAGTTGGCCTGAGATTATTCAATCTCCCTTGTAAGTATTCTCTTTGGGGATGAAGATATAAAACAGTAACATTTTGTATTTTCTGTATTAGGTAGGAATGTGCATAACACACGAATTTAAGCATCTGAGTTCTAAAGCTTTCTATGTGATCATTCAGTAATTCAGCAGATTTTTTTTGAAAACAAATATTCTCGGTGTAACTAGACTCTTAGAGGACCAAAAATAATTTATGCCCAATTTCTCATTTGTAAGGAACACAAGCTTAATAAAAAGGGCAGTTTTACAAAGAGATAATTATAAATAAAATCTGGAACCAAGAGAATTTGATGTAGAGGAAATGAGCAGACTGAGATTACTGCTCCGCTGGAGATGTGGTTGGGAATAACTCAGACGGCATGTCAGTGCCATTTCTTTCCTGTACAGTCCGTCTTTCTCTGCTTGTACAACTACAGTATCTAAGGTGGACCTTCTTTCTTGGACTTTGTCACCCATCGTAAATCTTTAGATGGAGATAAAGAACAGATGTTAAAGGGTTTTCGTGTGCCAGTCTGCACACACATAAAGACTCTCTTAGCCTCTCAAAAGACACCTAAGATGAATGCACAGCCCTTTTACATTATGCATGCTTAGTTACTCAGTCATGTCCGACTATTTGTGATATTTGGACTATAGCCTGTTAGGCTTCTCTGGCCATGGGATTTCCCAGGCAAGAATACGAGAGGGGTTGCCATTTCCTTCTTCAGGGGATCTTCCCAAACCAGGGATTGAACTAGTGTCTCTGGTGTCTCCTGCATTGCAGGTGGATTCTTTACTCGCTGAGCCATCAGGGAAGCACAGAACTAAACATCAAGCATAGAACTAAAAAATGGGAGTTTATATACATTGTGTTTCTATGTAGAAAAATCAGAAAAAGATAGGATAGCACCAGGAAAAAATAAGCCCATACATTTCTAGACTTAAAATCAGAATTTTACAAATAAATGGTCTATCCTCCATTCCCAACAAAGGCTCCTCAGGGGCTGCTCCCCACCCATCACCATGTCCTGGAGGAGGCTCCCATCTGTAACTCATACGATCTTTCAGTCCTGTGCCCACATCCCCATTCAAGGCCATTGGAGACCTTGAAAACTCAGCAGCTCTGAGATAGCTTTTTTCTCTAGGCCCTCAAGTCAGGACTAAACGAGATCAGAGCATCCTTCTTTCAAACCAATCTCCCTAAAACACATGTATGAAACGTGTCTCCTGCTGTAAATCTATGAACAATTCTTGCCAAAACTTCACCTTGAGAATGCTCTCCTAACTTTCCACCAGCTCTTATTTTCAGAAGTTACCTTCCTCTCTCCACTCCAGGCAATAGTCACCAAAGACAAACTACACCATTTGCATTTTAATCAACACTATCTTAATTCAGCCAATCAGGGTAAAAAATAACTATACAGTCGGCCTATAATCCCTAGCATGAGAAATATCTGAGGTGATTCCTATGTGTATCAGAAACTCTCCGAGTTCACCTGAGCCATCTTTAAGGTCAAGTTCAAATACCACCTCTCACCAGAGGGTGCCGTTGATTCCCATTTCCCCCATCAAAATCAATTATTTGCTCCCGTGTATTCTCACGAGGCTACTGCTGCACACTTGTCCAAGCTCAGCGGTATGTATCTGTGTATCTATTTTTCAATTCACTAGATAAAAAATTAATACAGTAACTCCTCAAAAAATGTTATTGGACCAAATGTGTTATTCATCTGCAACCATCAATGTACAAAAGCATATTTCATGATATAATCATTTTGAGAAAAATCTAATAAAATATAGGAGCTTGCTTTAACAATCTGCACCTGAAGGAAACTTATTTTATATTCCAATACTAGTGAATTCTGATTCTAATCAAATAATGAAAAGAGACATATTTGGAATTTGGAAATTTTTCTTTCAAATATTTAATACTTGGAGATGAGGACAAAATATAACCAGTATTATTTAGTAATGGAACTTCTCAGCCCATGGGCTGCTCTCCCAGATGCCCCTTCTGTGTTGCCTGGTTCATGCTGTAGAAGCAGTGATGAACATGCATTGTTTTTTTAATGAGCACAGGAGGGTCCCACAGAGAAACACTAATTTTGTACTCCAAGCGGTGGTGTGCTTTCCAGAGAAAGCACTTAATACATTCCCAACTTTGGATCTTACTCTTTTCTGAAAATAGCTTTGGAAATACCATTTGCTGGAAGCATGTTCTTACATTCTCTATCTGGGAGCCTGAAAGCTGAGCTCTGTGGTAACCGCCACATTTCTTATGGGGCATTTTGGATTGCTCTTTGCATAATATTCAAATCATAAGAGAAGATTTGCACCTGGGCTCAACTATGTTCCGTGGCTCCTGGGGACAGGATCTTTGCAAGAAATCCATCTCGGCCCAGAAGACAAGGAGGAACATTCATCTATCATCTGCAGCGATGGAAAAACAAGAGAGAAATGCGGGAACAAAGACACAGCTACCTGAGACAGGAGGTGGTTTCAGCAAGAGAGCTGCCACAATGGTAAAGGAATGCCTTGCTGTGTTTTCAGGCCGGTGTCCTCCAGGCAGAGTGAGCTTTGATCGGTATTAGTGTTGTCATCGGACCCCTTAAGTTCTGTAGGGGAATTATTAATTCCACAGGGGATTCAACTTCAGTTTTTTTGGTTCCAGTGCTGTTTTTTTTTTTTTTTTTTTTTTGAGGAGCTTTCCATGGGTTTCCACAGTTTGTTGTGATCCACACAGTCAAAAGTTTCAGTGTAGTCAATGAGGTAGAAGCAGATGTTTTTCTCTTCTAAAGAGATGGGAATAACCAGACCACCTGACCTGCCTCCTGATAAATCTGTTGCAGGTTAAGAAGCAACAGTTAGAACCAAGCAAGGAACAATGGACTGGATCCAAATTGGGAAAGGAGTACATCAAGTCTGTATATTATCACCCTGCTTAGTTAACTTATATGCAGAGTACATCATATGAAATGCCAGGCTGGATGAAGCAGAAGTGGGAATCAAGATTACTGAGAGAAATATCAATAACCTGAGATATGCACATGACACCACCCTTATGACAGAAAGCAAAGAGGAACTAAGGAGTCTCTTGATGAAAGTGAAAGAGGAGAGTGAAAAAGCTGACTTAAAACTCAACAAAACTCAACATTAAAAAAACTAAGATCATGGCATCCAGTCCCATCACTTCATGGCAAACAGATGGGGAAACAATGACAGACTTTATTTTCTTGCACTCCAAAATCACTGCAGATGGTGACTGCAGCCATAAAATTAAAAGACACTTGCTCCTTGGAAGAAAAGCTATGACAATCTTAGACAGCACATTAAAAAGAAGAGACATTACTTTGCTGACAAAGGTTTGTTTAGTAAAAGCTATGGTCTTTCCAGTAGCCATGTATGGCTGTGAGAGTTGGACCATAAAGAAAGCTGAGCTCAAAGAATTGATGCTTTTGAACTGTGGTGTTGGAGAAGACTCTTGAGAGTCCCTTGGACTGCAAGGAGATCAAACCAGTCAATCCTAAAGGAAATTAGTTCTGAATATTCCAGATTTCTTTGGAAGGAATGATGCTAAAGCTGAAACTCCAGTACTTTGGCCACCTCATGCAAAGAGTTGACTCATTAGAAAAGACTCTGATGCTGGGAGGGATTGGGGTCAGGAGGAGAAGGGGACGACAGAGGATGAGATGGCTGGATGGCATCACTGACTTGATGGACGTGAGTCTGAGTGAACTCCAGGAGTTGGTGATGGACAGGAAGGCCTGGTGTGCTGCGATTCATGGGGTCACAAAGAGTCGGACACGACTGAGTGACTGAACTGAACTGAACTGATTCAGTAGAAGGACTGATGCTGAAGCTAAAGCTCTAATATTTTGGCCACCTGATGCGAAGAACTGACTCATTGGAAAAGACCCTGATGCTAGGAAAAAGTGAAGGCAGGAGAAGGGGATGACAGAGGATGAGATGGTTGGATGGCATCACTGACTTGATGGACATGAGTTTGAGCAAGCTCTGAGAGTTGGTAATGGACAGGGAAGCCTGGCATGCTGCAGTCCATCGGGCTGCAAAGAGTTGGACATGACTGAGGGACTGAACTGAACTGAACTGAACTTCCATGGGTTTAGGCATCTTCCGTCCTGGTGAAGGCATTAAGACATCTCTGGGGGGATTTCAAGTTGGAATTGAAACTCACCCAACTGTCTCCCTCAGCACTCTGGATTCCCTACAACCCTGCTTCAAGACTGCACCCATCCGGATGAACCTTCAACAGCCTCATGTTGGTCTGGCTGCCATGGAGCTCTGGATGGTGTGCAGTGCTGCCCACCCCATCACTTGCATGCAGTGCAAGTAAAGACAGATTTTGAGGCTCATAAAGCCTGTTGCTTAAGGTACCAAACTTGTGTTACTTTACACACCTAGAGTCAGAGGCGGGGGAACTCTTAGATTTCTAATCAAAGAGAGCAAGGGTGGCCCTGACTCCAGAGAGCTAGATTCAGAGGCCTGTGATAAGACACCAGCATTGATTGCATCTGCCAGGTTAAAATGTAACACACATTTTATTCACATGATGGTAAAGGGTGAAAGGCAGCTTCAAACCCAGCCTCCCAGCTGAGCAATGCTGCGTTTCCAACAGGTTCAGCAGGAGTCCCAGAAGAAGTCATCATTGTATTACACAGAGAGAGGAATCCTGAACGAATCAGTGATGAGGCCTCAGGTCACTTTCTCCATCACCGTGGCTTTGGGACAAGTGGGACTATCTCCTTTACAAAGCTTACCGTACTGTGAGGGGTCAAGCACTTCGACTACAAAAAGGGGTGGCAAAAATGGCAAATTTCAAAACTACAATTTAATATACAGTCATGGGTCATTTCAATGACACTATACAACTGCACAGAACTTTCCCATGGATTTGAATATGTATCACCATGTCTGCTCCTCAGAACAGTTTTGTAAAAGAGAAAAATGATTATAACCCCTATTTTACAGTGCACTTGAATTTCAGGTTATGAAGCTAACACAAGAATATACATCTACTACAGTGGCAATCAGGAATTTAAATGTCTATTTCAGGTTTATATATGTAGCCATGTGCTGAACTTTAAATTCTAGCATTTTCAGAAAGCCTGCTAAACATTTAAAAACTTAATAAACTTCAGTTCAGTTCAGTTGCTCAGTCGTATCTGACTCTATGCGACCCCGTGAATCACAGCATGCCAGGCCTCCCTGTCTATCACCAAATCCTGGAGTTCACTCAGACTCATGTCCATTGAGTCAGTGATGCCATCCAGCCATGTCATCCTCTGTCGTCCTCTTCTCCTCCAGCCCCCAATCCCTCCCAGCATCAGAGTCTTTTCCAATGAGTCAACTCTTTGCATGAGGTGGCCAAAGTACTGGAGTTTCAGCTTTAGCATCATTTCTTCCAAAGAAATCCCAGGGCTGATCTCCTTCAGAATGGACTGGTTGGATCTCCTTGCAGTCCAAGAGTCTTCTCCAACACCACAGTTCAAAAGCATCAATTCTTTGGCGCTCAGCTTTCTTCACAGTCCAACTCTCACATCCATACATGACCACTGGAAACACCATAGCCTTGACTAGACAGACCTTTGGCAAAGTAATGTCTCTGCTTTTGAATATGCTATCTAGGTTAGTCATAACTTTCCTTCAAAGCACTAAGCATCTTTTAATTTCATGGCTGCAGTCACCATCTGCAGTGATTTTGGAGCCCCAAAAAATAAAGTCTGTCACTGTTTCCGTTGTTCCCCCTTCTATTTGCCATGAAGTGATGGGACCAGATGCCATGATCTTTGTTTTCTGAATGTTGAGCTTTAAGCCAACTTTTTCACTCTCCTCTTTCACTTTCATCAAGAGGCTCTTTAGTTCCTCTTCACTTTCTGCCATAAGGGCGATGTCATCTGCATATCTGAGGTTATTGATATTTCTCCTGGCAATCTTGATTCCAGCTTGTGCTTCTTCCAGCCCAGCATTTCTAATGATGTACTCTGTATATAAGTTAAATAAGCAGGGTGATAATATACAGCCTTGACGTACTCCTTTTCCTATTTGGAACCTAACTGAATAAAATTTACATATACTTACATTTTTCTGTTGTTCAGTCACTCAGTTGTGTCTGAATCTTTGTGACCCCATGGACTGCACACCAGGCCTCCCTGTCCTTCACCAACTCCTGGAGTTTGCTCAAACTCATGTCTATTGAGTCAGTGATGCCATCCAACCATCTCATCCTCTGTTGCCCCCTTCTCCTCCTACCTTCAATCTTTCCCAGCATCAGGGTCTTTTCCAAAGACTCAGCTCTTCCCATCAGGTGGCTAAGTACTCGAGCTTCAGCTTCAGCATCAGTCCTTCCAATGAATATTCAGGACTGATTTCCTTTAGGATGGACTGGTTGGATCTCCTTGCAGTTCAAGGGACTCTCAAGAGTCTTCTCCACCAACACAGTTCAAAAGCATCAATTCTTTGGCTCTTAGCTTTCTTTATAGTCCAAATCTCACATCCATACATGACTACTGGAAAAACTATAGCTTTAACTAAATGGACCTTTGTCAGCAAACTGATGCCTCAGCTTTTTACTATGTTGTTTAGGTTTGTCATATATAAAGTATATATATAGAATATTAAGAAACTATGCAAAGAAAGCTAAATTTGACAATCACATGTTAATGTATTTTGCTGGACATTTGGCCTCAAATTAAAATCTAAGTTAATATGCTACTGCTTACATTGCTTTCTTCTGTCATTTCTCTGAGGATTTATACAATCTATTCCTTTGGATTCTACTACGATATACAACATGTAGCAATGTGTTCATGCATGCAGCATCCTACTGACAATTTCATTTTACTTTTACTTGGTTGCTCTTATATATGAAGAGTCTCCTTTGGCTCATAGTTTACCATGAAACACATGCTGGAGCCTGCAGCTCTTCCAGTGCTGAGTGACTTCTGCTAAGTCCCCACAGCGCCCTCCCCTATTTTCTTAAAAAAATTTTTAATACAAATTTATTTATTTTAATTGGAGGCTATGAACTCCAGATGTTCAAGCTGGTTTTAGAAAAGGCAGAGGAATCAGAGATCAAATTGCCAACATCCGCTGGATCATGGAAAAAGCAAGAGAGTTCCAGAAAAATATCTATTTCTGCTTTATTGACTATGCCAAAACCTTTGACTGTGTGGATCACAATAAACTGCAGAAAATTCTGAAAGAGATGGGAATACCAAACCACATGACCTGCCTCTTGAGAAACCTATATGCAGGTCAGGAAGCGACAGTTAGAACTGGACATGGAACAACAGATTGGTTCCAAACAGGAAAAGGAGTATGTCAAGGCTGTATACTGTCACCCTGCTTATTTAACTTCTATGTAGAGTACATCATGAGAAACGCTGGGCTGGAAGAAACACAAGCTGGAATCAAGATTGCCAGGAGAAATATCAATAACCTCAGATATGTAGATGATACCACCCTTATCGCAGAAAGTGAAGAGGAACTAAAAAGCCTCATGATGAAAGTGAAAGAGGACAGTAAAAAAGTTGGCTTAAAGCTCAACATTCAGAAAACTAAGATCATGGCATCTGGACCCATCACTTCATGGGAAATAGATGAGGAAACAGTGGAAACAGTGTCAGACTTTATTTTTTTGGGCTCCAAAATCACTGCAGATGGTGATTGCAGCTAGGAAATTAAAAGACGCTTACTCCTTGGAAGGAAAGTTATGACCAACCTAGATAGCATATTCAAAAGCAGAGACATTATTTTGCCAACAAAGGTCTGTCTAGTCAAGGCTATGATTTTTCCAGTAGTCATGTATGGAGGTGACAGACTGTGAAGAAAGCTGAGCACCAAAGAATTGATGTTTTTGAACTGTGGTGTTGGAGAAGACTCTTGAGAGTCCCTTGGACAGCAAGGAGATCCAACCAGTCCATTCTGAAGGAGATCAGCCCTGGGATTTCTTTGGAAGGAATGATGCTAAAGCTGAAACTCCAGTACTTTGGCCACCTCATGTGAAGAGTTGACACACTGGAAAAGAGTCTGATGCTTGGAGGGATTGGGAGCAGGAGGAAAATGGGACGACAGAGGACGAGATGGCTGGATGGCATCACCAACTTGATGCACGTGAGTCTGAGTGAACTCTGGGAGTTGGTGATGGACAGGGAGGCCTGGCGTGCCGCGATTCACGGGGTTGCAAAGAGTCAGACACTACTGAGTGACTGAACTGAACTGAACTGAATTACTTTACAATATTGTTTTGGTTTTGCCATACACTGACATGAATCCGCCACAGGTATACATGTGTTCTCCATCCTGAACCCCCTTCCCACCTCCCTCCCCATCCCATCCCTCTGGGTCATCCCAGTGTGCCAGCCCCGAGCATCCTGTATCATGCATTGAACATGGACTGGCAATTCGTTTCATATGATAACATACATGTTTCAATGCCTTTCTCCCAAATTATCCCACTCTTTCCCTCTCCCACAGAGTCCAAAAGACTGTTCTATACATCTGTGTCTCTTTTGCTGTCTCACAATACCTGCAAATCAATCAATGTAATACACCATATTAACAAACTGAAAAATAAAAACCATATGATTATCTCCATAGATACAGAGAAAGCCTTTGACAAAATTCAACATCCATTTATGATAAAACCCTCCAGAAAGCAGGAATAGTAGGAACATACCTCAACATAATAAAAGCTATATATGACAAACCCACAGCAAACATTATTCTCAATGGTGAAAAATTGAAAACATTTCCCCTAAAGTCCAGAATAAGACAAGGGTGCCCACTCTCACTACTACTATTCAACATAATTTTGGAAGTTTTGGCCATAGCAATCAGAGCAGAAAAAGAAATAAAAGGAATTCAAATTGGAAAAGAAGTAAAACTCTCACTGTTTGCAGATGACATCATCCTCTACATCAGATCATATCACTCAGTCGTGTCCGACTCTTTGCGACCCCATGAATCACAGCATGCCAGGCCTCCCTGTCCATCACCAACTCCCGGATTTCACTGAGACTCACGTCCATGGAGTCAGTGATGCCATCCAGCCATCTCATCCTCTGTCATCCCCTTCTCCTCCTGCCCCCAATCCCTCCCAGCATCAGAGTCTTTTCCAATGAGTCAACTCTTTGCATGAGGTGGCCAAAGTACTGGAGTTTCAGCTTTAGCATCATTCCTTCCAAAGAAATCCCAGGGCTGATCTCCTTCAGATTGGACTAGTTGGATCTCCTTGCAGTCCAAGGGACTCTCAAGAGTCTTCTCCAACACCACAGTTCAAAAGCATCAATTCTTTGGCGCTCAGCCTTCTTCACAGTCCAACTCTCACATCCATACATGACCACAGGAAAAACCATAGCCTTGACTAGATGAACCTTTGTTGGCAAAGTAATGTCTCTGCTTTTGAATATGCTATCTAGGTTGGTCATAACTTTCCTTCCAAGGAGTAAGCGTCTTTTAATTTCATGGCTGCAGTCACCATCTGTAGTGATTTTGGAGCCCAGAAAAATAATGTCTGACACTGTTTCCACTGTTTCCCCATCTATTTCCCATGAAGTGGTGGGACCGGATGCCATGATTTTCGTTTTCTGAATGTTGAGCTTTAAGCCAACTTTTTCACTCTCCACTTTCCCTTTCATCAAGAGGCTTTTGAGTTCTTCTTCACTTTCTGCCATAAGGGTGGTGTCGTTTGCATATCTGAGGTGATTGATATTTCTCCTGGCAATCTTGATTCCAGCTTGTGTTTCTTCCAGTCCAGCGTTTCTCATGATGTACTCTGCATAGAAGTTAAATAAACAGGGTGACAATATACAGCCTTGACGAACTCCTTTTCCTATTTGGAACCAATCTGTTGTTCCATGTCCAGTTCTAACTGTTGCTTCCTGACCTGCATACAGATTTCTCAAGAGGCAGATCAGGTGGTCTGGTATTCCCATCTCTTTCAGAATTTTCCATAGTTTATTGTGATCCACACAGTCAAAGGCTTTGGCATAGTCAATAAAGCAGAAATAGATGTTTTTTCTGGAACTCTCTTGCTTTTTCAATGATCCAGCAGAAGTTGGCAATTTGATCTCTGGTTCCTCTGCCTTTTCTAAAACCAGCTTGAACATCAGGAAGTTCATGGTTCACATATTGCTGAAGCCTGGCTTGGAGAATTTTGAGCATTACTTTACTAGCATGTGAGATGAGTGCAATTGTGCAGTAGTTTGAGCATTCTTTGGCATTGCCTTTCTTTGGGATTGGAATGAAAACTGACCTTTTCCAGTCCTGTGGCCACTGATGTGTTTAAAGAAACCCTAAATATTCCACCAGAAAATTACTAGAGCCAGTTAATGAATATAGTAAAGTTGCAGGATATAAAACCAACACACAGAAATCCGTTGCATTCCTATACACTAATAATGAGAAAATAGAAAGAGAAATTAAGGAAACAATTCCATTCACCATTGCCACGAAAAGAATAAAATACTTAGGAATATATCTTCCTAAAGAATCAAAAGACCTATATATAGAAAACTATAAAACATTGGTGAAAGAAATAAAAGATGGAGAAATATACTGTGTTCATGGATCGGAAGAATCAATATAGTGAAAATGAGTATATCACCCAAAGCAATCTATAGATTCAATGCAATCCCTATCAAGCTCCCAATGGTATTCTTCACAGAGATAGAACAAATAATTTCACAATTTGTATGGAAATACAAAAAACCTCGAATAAGCAAAGCAATCTTGAGAAAGAATGGAACTGGAGGAATCAACCTGCCTGACTTCAAGCTCTACTACAAAGCCACAATCATCAAGACAGTATGGTACTGGCACAAAGACAGAAATATAGATCAATGGAACAAAATAGAAAGCCCAGAGATAAATCGACACACCTGTGGATACCTTATCTTTGACAAAGGAGGCAAGCATATACAATGGAGAAAAGACCATCTCTTTAACAAATGGTGCTGGGAAAACTGGTCAACCACTTGTAAAAGAATGAAACTAGAATACTTTCTAACACCATACACAAAAATAAACTCAAAATGGATTAAATATCTAAACATAAGACCAGAAACTATAAAACTCCTAGAGGAGAACATATGCAAAACACTCTCTGACATACATCACAGCAGGATCCTCTATGACCCACCTCCTCTATTTTCACTCCATGGCGGCCACTGGCTGGTGTATTCCTCACGCTGCACTTTGTCACTGCTCAGACCTGCTGCCAGTGGTCTGCATAGCTCGCACTCAGTGCTGGATTTAGACTGCTTTTAAATAACTGCAGATGCCTTTCATATACTCAGTTTTCAGGAAGTTTTACTTTTAATCCCACATATTTCTATCTTCAATTATTAATAATTTGCTCATGACAAGTGGATGGTGCTAGAAGCTTGATTTGACATTTGGCAAGCTATTTTTAAAAAGGTGTTGGAAATTTGATTAGGATATCTGCAGCTTTCCCAGAAATCAGAAAATATATTGTGATATTTTGGTATATATATTATGGTTGTTTAGTTGCTAAGTCATGTCTGACTCTTGTGACCCCAAGGACTGTGGCCCACCAGGCTCTTCTCTCCGTGGGATTTCCCAGGCAGGAATACTGGAGTGGGTTGCCATTTCCTCCTCCAAGGGATCTTCCCAAACCAGAGATCAAACCTGCATCTCCAGCATCTCCTGTATTGCAAGCAGATCCTTTACCACTGGATCACCAGGGAAATGCCGTGTACACACACACACACACACACACACACCCTCTTACATACATATACATATATATTTGGAGAAGGAAATGGCAACCGACTCCAGTGTTCTTGCCTGGAGAAGCCCATGAACAGGGCAGCCTGGTGGGCTACTGTTCATGGGGTCACAAAGAGTCAGACACAACTGAGCAACTAAGCACATACATATATTTAACACAAGGAAATCCATCATATATTTAAAGAATTAACTCCACAACTATTCCAAAAAATTGAAGAAGAGAACACTTCCAAACTCATTTTATGAAGCTAGCCTTGCTCTCATTCTAAAGCCAGAGACACCATGAGAAAAGAAAACTACAAGCCATATCCTCAATGAACACAGATGCAAACTTCTGAATACAACACCAGCAAACCAAATTCAACAGCATGTTAAAAGGATCCTACACCATGACCCAATGATTTCACTCCTGAAGTGCAAGGATGATTAAACATATGAGAATCAATCAATACGATGAATTACATTAGCAGAATGGAAGCTAAAAGTCATATGTTTATCTCTATTGATGCAGAAGCACTTGATAGAATTCAACACCATTTTATGACAAACTCTCTCAAGAAACTAGGAATAGAGGGTAATCACCTCAACATAAGAAAGATCATACATGAAAAGCATACAGCTGATATCATATTCTGCAATGAAACACTGCAGGGTTTTCCTGCAAGACCAAGAAAAAGGCATCTGAGAAAACATGCTCCTTGCCTATCAAAATGGAGTAGGCCAAGGGAAAGACTGTTTAAAGTGAAACTCTTCAGAGATAACCCACCTTTGTTTTGGCCATCATTACAAACTGATGGCAAGACCTAAAAGCCCTACCAAGACTCTGGGATGTTTTTTTAATTCACCAGAGCAATAAAATCTTTATGGCTCCTGTGTTAAAGGCTGCGAGTCTGAACAGAGACATTTTAGTGATGGCTGGATCTGACACTTGGCATCAGTATAACAATACAAATTTTATAAGAGAAATGACAGATTGAAAGTCTAAGCCATAAACACATAGCCAGTTTCCAAACTAAGATAAAAGCAAAAAGAAAGAAAAATTCTTTAAATTCATTTCCCTGGCTACCAAAAATGAAGTCCCAACCTTGTTATAACTAAGTATAGAATGGAAGCAATGCTGTGAAAAATAACTGTGTATTTTTATTTGCAAGATTAATGTCAAGGTCCCAAGGACATCATTACATTTTAGAACTGACATAAAACTTCACTCCCCTATTGGTATTATTGTACTATGTTCTGTGAAAAGAACATTATTCAGAGACCTTGATCTCTTGTGTTTACTAACATCTGATTCTGAGTCCTCTGTTCTTTTTAAATTTCAACACCAAGGTTATGCTCTTCAGCTCCTCCCCAACGCACCCTTCAGTAGAATCTTCTCTGCACTTGTTAGCATGCCTTCCTCATGATTCTGAAATCTGGAGCCTCCTTATTTCATGCTTGCCAGCGTTTCTCATCTTCCTTATTCTTGAAGAAACATTGCTCATAAACACTCCATCCACTAGACTCTTCCATAAACCTCCTTAGTTCCAAATCACTCCTGCTCTCAGTATTTGCTGAGGCCTCTGAGGGGATCCCTAAGAGCTGGACTGTTCTCCATGAACTCTTTATAGGACAAGTTGTAAAATAAATCATGCCACCAGGGAAGCCCCATGTAAATACAGAAGTGCCCAAATCAACATCATCACTCACTGTGGCCTAGTTACTTCTGTTAGAAAGACGTCCATGCTGATACTGAATTCCGAGTTTGCAAGTTTATCACTATTTCCAGTGTGCAGGACCAGGGCGAGCTTTCTTCAGAAGCCCAGGACCTCCCTACAACGTACACTTTGGGGTTGCTGACGACGAGAGCATGAGGTTTCTCTGGACAACATAGTTTCCAATGGAGGAAGGATGAAGCCAAGCTGTACCTGCTCAATGATTCTCATCAAAAGCATCCATCATCTAACCCACTCCCCTTTCCAGGGGATGTTGTTAATAAAGGGCAGAGAGATGCTAGTGCATACCTTAAGAACACACATACTGTTCTTTTATGTTGGTGTGCAAATGACTTACCCCAAACTCTGGCACACACTGTTTCAACACTCAGGTCGTGGTTGCTGTTAAGTGTTAGTGAAACGAGGGGGAAATGTCTAAACTAAATCAGGAGTATAGCCCTATGGAAAGCTAATATTCTACTCTCATTGACCCTTGACCCATATTCCAAATCCATATCTATGTTTATGATGATAATTTATTTTCTTGAAATGTTTCTTTTCACATTTCAGTACAGATTAGGTGAAGGTCTTAAACTGAGTTTAGAAGTGTCTCTTTTCCATTTTTTGGAGGGTTTTGTATAGGATTGGTGGCATTATTACTGTGTTGTTGTTTAGTTATTAAGTTATGTATGACACTTGCAACCCATGGACTGTAGCCTGCCAGGCTCCTCTGTCCGCAGAATTCTCTAGGCAAGAACACTGGGTTGGATAGTCATTTCCTTCTCCAGGGGATCTTCTCCACTAAGGAACAGAACGTGGGGCTCCGGCATTGCAGACAGATTCTTTACCACTGAGCCACCAGGGAAGCCCAGTTATTTCTAACATGTCACTAATATAAAAGTGCTATCTTGTTGCACATGTTTTTTCAGACTTGAGGAACATTACCTAGAGGATAAACCGTTAAAACAGAAATGCCAGGTTATAAAGCAAACAATTTTACTAGACATTGCCAAAATGCTTTTAAAATATACTATCAATTTATACTTCCATTAAGACTGTAGAAGAGAGACCACCTCACCACAACTCTCCAGTAAGGATATTATCTTTCATATTTTAAGAAATCAATAGTCTAGATGTCATATTTTATTGTCATTTAAATGATCAATTCTGTACATTTTAATTAGGCACTGTCCACTTTAGCAATTTAGACAGTGTTTCTGCTGAAGTTCTACATGCAATTTATTAATAGGATTCCCAGGCAGTAGAAGCAACCTTCTATTTGTTTCCAAAATACGTACATACAACATTTGACCTGTAGAAATTATACCCAATGTTGACTGGTAGAAATGATATAAATGGGGCATAAATACTTTTCTAATGTTCCTTCTAATGTCCCTATAATTAACTATATTCTTTGAAAGCATAAACTATGGGACTTTTCCCACTGTTTGTTCCCAGAAGAAACTCTTCTGTTCTATAGAAACTCTTCTCCTATCTAGATCTATAATCCTTCCAATTCAGACACTAGCATTCTCAGCCACTTTTGTACTTACAAGTATGTCACTGGCTTCACCTACATAAAGATGAGTCAAGAGTTAAGTATTACCTAGCACAATTTTCACTCTCATGCCAAGAGAAAGATGTCCTAAAGCATAAAATCTAGAGTGGCTCCAGTAGTCCCTGGTTGTATTTTCTCCTGGGCCATCCTCACATTACAGGATATATCTGTTCCTTATGGTTTTTTGCCTGCCTAACATATTTTTATTTTTTTCAAAATGTTGTTTGACACAGACAAAAAAATGTATCTTTAACACACTGATTCTTTTATATACAAAAGTGTATACAAAATTATACAAAAATTATATAAAATTATACAAGTATATACAAAAATTATATACAAAAGTACAGCTACTGAGCTGACTGCTTGAAATAAGTGCTACCACACATATTGTCACTGTACAAGGTTCTCAGTTCCCAGGGCCGGGGTCACCCAGAATATAGACTGGGCTATATTCTGGGGACACTAAGGATGTAAACATGACTGGTGGTGGAACCAGCCTGGTCAGGAACTGACTTCATTTATATATAAGACCCCTCAAAGCATACACATTTTCAGAATTCTTTTTCATTTCCACAACACATCATTTGTAAAGTTTGGCTTTATAAACCCTAAAAACAATGATAAATCTTTGTAGAAATCAATACATCTATATTGCTCACAAATATTTTTAGGAACTCTATTTCCTCTATTTCTAGGGCTTCAGTTTTGTGTAGAAATATTAGGGTCAGAGGGCACTGACTATTCTAAGTGCACCAGATGGTCCCTTCCTGGTATCCAAATATTGCCATGAACGTCACAAATTCTGAGGAGACTAGCAAGAGCAAAGCCCACACACTTAGAGAAGACCAGAGCTGAACTGAGTCTTGTAGGAATTTGGACTGTTTGAGACATAACATACAAAAGTGAAGAAAAGTTAACACACAAAAATGAGATATTTTTCAAATATTTGAAGTATATATATATATCTGGTAGGGATGTCATGCATTCCTAACCACTGGGTCAGAGCCAGAATAAGCTTGCATACTGAGAGATGGTCTGATCTCACTGTTCGGAAGACTTTGACAGCAGGGTTCTCAAAGGTGGACCTGCTTGCTTCAAAAGGTTCTACATTTCATGTCTCTGCACATTTCAAGCTGGGCAGCCAGTAGGTAGCCTTGTGGTTGAGAGGTCTGAGTCTCAGATAGGGGGGATTCAACGAATGGCTTTACACACAAGTTAGGCTTTGTAAGGGAAGGGTAGGTAGTGAAATGGGTGGAGGAACAGATCTGTGATCTGATTAATTTCACACTTCAACGTGACTGGTCAGGGGCCCTTATCAAACACAACCTGGAGGTGCATCTGAGAGTGTTGCCAGGCAAGTTTCACTCCATTTCAGTAGAGTGCTGAGGTGCTGCAGCACAATTCCAGCTGCCCTGTAACCACACCCTGATGGCCACATCTTCTTTCTGAGACAACACCCTGTAACCACACCCTGACGGCCACCACGTCTTCTTCCTGAGACAACACATCTTTGGTTCTCCTCCAGATCAAAACACACTGCACAGACTATCTCTGGTCTCTGTGCTCTTTACTCCATGTTTTCTCCTCGGTGCACCCAGATCTGGCTTTGCTTCTCACCATCCTGGTTTTCAACAAGAATAGTATTTCAAAACTAGACAGCTGAGTTTCATGATAGAAAACTCTTCCTTAGAAAACAAGGCCAACTAAGGAGTGTGGGGAAAATTGATGAAATTTGAAAACCACCATTTTGTATCATTTTATAATTCAGAGAAGAAGTTGTCTGTGAATAATAAAGCTAGTCCATGAAAAGATAAGAGAGAAATGAAGATTCAAGCAATGTTGGATTATCACCATAACCCTGTAGGTTCAAACCACATTTACATGGGGAAATGGATGTTCTGAAACCAGCAGTTAGAACCGCACAGAAGACAGAAGCAGAGGAGTGCAAGGTCTCAGCTCGCGAGTGATGAAACTTAAATACAATTCCTTAGAAACAGCATGTCAAGAAAGCAAAAAACACAATGAAGAACTGTGAAGAGTGGCATGTGAGATCATCAGGTAACACAGAAAGTAAAGGTCCTATTAGATCAAGAGAAGAAAAAAATGAACTTTGAGTCTCATAATTTTAAGGTATAACAGAGTATTCATTGGAGAAGGAAATGGCAACTCACTCCAGTATTCTTGCCTGGAGAGTCCCAGGGATGGAGGAGCCTGGTGGGCTACCGTCTGTGGGGTCACACAGAGTCAGACATGACTGAAGCAACTTAGCAGCAGCAGTAGCAGAGTTTTCATTATTTGCTTTTCAAAATATATGGTTAACATTGTGGCTATTATGTAATGACACTATACTTGGGCTAAAATAATATATATACACCAGTATTACCAGATTAAATCCATTCTTTTCAACTCACAGAAAGCAGCATTCTGAAAAATTATTAACTGTATAATGTAATCCAACATCTGGACAAAATTCTTTCATAAATACAAAAAAAATAAATTAAGGCTGCAACAAAGTAATTTCCTGGGTGATTCTTTTGCTAGCAGAGCAGGGAAAGCAGTGTTCCCATGCTGAATTAATTGTGTTTGATTGCAGCAGTTGAAGTGTGTTTAAAGTGGCCTTTTAAAGACTATTATCCTTCAGTGAGAACAGTTGTTTGGCAAGTTAATGACACTGAAAGTATTATCAGTCAATAAAAAACTAAGACAAATAATTTCAAGTGAACTTTCTTGGGCCTTTAGGAGTCAATGGATGTTACCAATACTGCCTAGTTGTTTATTCCAGGAGCCAATGCCAAGGCTGAAATGACTGAAAAAACAGTACTTATGTTTTTCTTCTATAGAGTCTGTTCTATAACCACAACTGACAATATTTTCAAAGAAGCTGAGGAAACACTAATTCAGTACAATGCAAAGGTGAATCTGTATGTTACAAAGCATGGTGGTGAAAATACATATAGGGCATAAAAAGTCTTTGAAAAATATATGTCTGAAAATAAAATGTGTCAGATATCTGTGGTTATTCGTTTTATGATTCATCACCAGGAATTTTGCAAAAAAAAAACACTGAATTGATTATGCATTATTGACCCAGTTGTGTCAAGGATACCTGTGAATTATTGTTAGAAATTGAACTCTGACTTGTCCAATACAAAGCAATAAATGGAATGATTAGGTAAAACCAGACCAGTTAAAGAACTAGTCAAGGACTGCTGCTGCTACTGCTGCTGCTGCTAAGTCTCTTTAGTCGTGTCCGACTCTGTGTGACCCCATAGATGGCAGCCCACCAGGCTCCCCCATCCCTGGGATTCTCCCGGCAAGAACACTGGAGTGGGTTGCCATTTCCTTCTCCAATGCATGAAACTGAAAAGTGAAAGTGAAGTCGCTCAGTCTTGTCCGACTCTTAGCGACCCCATGGACTGTGGCCCACGAGGCTCCTCCGTCCATGGGATTTTCCAGGCAAGAGTGCTGGAGTGGGGTGCCATTGCCTTCTTCGAGCCAAGGACTAAATATATTTAAATAAAAATATGACTGAAGAAGGGAGGATCCCCTGGAGAAGGGAATGGAAACCCACTCCAGTATTCTTGCATGGAGAATTCTATGGAGAGAGGAGTCTGATGGGTACAGCCCATGGGGTCACAAAGAGTTGGACACAACTGAGTGAGAAACATTTTCACTTTTTCATGAGTAAAGAAAAGTGCATTGAGGATAGAACAAAAGGTATAATAATCTTAAGTGTTCTTACAACTTAGAAATAACACAATGGTAAATGAAAGAATTGTCAAGAGAAAGTCAGGAAAAAGAGTATGTTGGGGGGATTATAATAGGTGGAAGTCAAAAATTAAAGTTAATACATTATAAAACTAAGAAAGGAAAAATGAAATGAAGGACATTATAAATATATAAAGGTCCAGATGAAAACAAAATATAAATATCCCTGGAATTTTGGGTTACGTAAAGAATCTACCCCAAGTCACTGTGGTTTTAAACAACATCTGCTTTATTTAGTCAAAGTGGCTTGAGGCCCAGACGCACTGCCGGGGAGGGAAGGAAGGCTCCGCTGGTGGCCAAGTGGTCTCTGTACACGGAGAGGGGCAGAACCACGTGGAGGCTGCATCTGAAGACCTCCTCACACTCAAGGCAGCAAAATAAATCCAAATGAGGAAGCAAAGACACAGACCACAGAGAGACACAGACAGACAAAACCCCATATAACACAACAGACACAGTGAATAAACAAAAGACAAGGCACGGTTAGCCTGCATCTAATGATACAGAAACACCCAAGCCACCTGTGACACTGTCCATAGGGTAAGTGGCAGTTTATTGCTTCCTAAGCATTATTACCCATAAATGAAATGAAAAGCTAGGAAAATACCATGGACGTGCTCAGACCAGGGAGTCTTAGGTCACATTCGAGCTATGGGTCTGCTATCAGTCCTAGTAGAATAGCTGGAATAAAAGCTATTCTCTTGCTGTAAACAGCTGGAAAACCCATTAAAATACATGAAAATCAGTCTCCATACACTGGAAAACAACTCTAAAATGGCTGTGACTCTTGACAGAGGTGACAATGTGATGATTCCTACAGTTACCCTGTTTTTCTTGGAGGAACTTTCATTCCCACTACAGTGAGTGACCAGATTTGAAGATACCAGGGGTGGTGAGACTGTAGCTCACCTGGGAACTCACATACTGCTGGTGGGGATGTAAAATGATGCAGGTCATTTTGAGAAATACTGTGTCAGCTTTTTTAGAAAATACTGAAAGTATACCTCTCAAGCAATCCAGCCCTTACACTGCTAGGTAACGTGTGGAATTTCTTAAAATTACATACACTGTCTAAAGTTCAGTCTTTCATATAACTACAGCTGAACACCTTTAAGATGGCGTTTTATAAGATCAGTTCTTAAATGAGCCCACTGCTTCTGGTTGGGCTGTTATAAAATGTTTACCTGGTTCCCTACTGCAGAAAACAAGTAGAAGCCTCGACAAAATGTCAGAAACAACCATATCAATTTCCTGAACATTTACCAAATGCAGAAGACAATGAATTGGGTAGCTTTAATTCATTTTTATAAAAAAAGAAATTACAATTCTGGGCAATTTTGTCATTTGTGAGTCTGCAGCTTTCCTGCCAGCTGTCACTCCCTTCCCTGATTGTCTGGATGGGGCAGCCTGTGGCTTCATGGCCAGAGGAAACTCCGTGAGGCAGGACAGAGGTTGTTCACACACCACGACCTTGTTGGCTAAACTGGCATTTTTAGTTTAGAGAACAGATTTCTCACCCCAAGCTGGCAGGCTGCATTCAAGCGAGAGGCCAGAGACTTAATAGGAAGATCCTAGAAGGAGGAGGACCACAGAAGGACTGAGACGTGCTGTCCACACCTCTTCCTGCCTGCTTCCCTGTGAACATCTCGGGGAGACAGATCCAACACATGAGATAAATGAAAGCCACTGGGCATTGGATGTACATCTGAATGCATTTCTCAACCCACAGACAAGTCAGTTTCCAGAAGTTAGAAGCTTTATAGAATAGATGCCTGATTACAACTCTGTTGAAACCACTGGAACTGGTCACTGAACTATGAATAGATAGATGGGACCATAGCATAAATAAAGAAGTAAACAGACAGATGATAAAATAAGCAGACACAGCCAGAGCTGCACATCAGGAGAGACACTAATTTTGCAGCTGAAGTTCAGGCCAGTTACTAAAAATAATTCAACAGTCCTGAGGGGGAAAAAACCTTGAGTCCTTGCTGTACTTTATCTTGAATGTCAGTTTTCAACCAAAATTACCAGATACAGAATCAGGAAAGTGTGATCTATATTAGAAAAAATGAAAAAGCAGTCAGTAGCAACTGTCTGTGTGGGACTAGGTGTTGGACTTAGTATAAAGAGATGTCAAAACAGCAATTATAAATCTGTTCAGACTATTAAAGGACAATATACTAACAATGATTCAACAAACAAGAAATATCAAGGGAGAAATGGAAAGCATAAGAAAGAGCCAATAGGAAATTCTAGTGTTGAAAGTGCAAGTAAAATGAAAGTAATTACTGGATGGTCTTAATGTCAGATGTTTAGATGGCGTAAGATAAACAATGAATTTGAAAATAGATAACAGAAGTAATCTAATAAAAAAAGAGGCAAACAAATATTGAGGGTGAAAAATCATGCCTCAGAGATCAGGGCCAAGTTCTCCAACACAAGTGAACAAGAGTTTCAGAAAAGGAGGGTAGGAAGAAACAGAAAAGTATTTTGTAGAAATAATGGCCAAAATCTTCTCAAGTTAAATTAAAAAATTATGAAAAGATCAAAGAAGTTTAACAAACAACAAGTGGGATATAAAATCAGCACACCCAGGCACTGTCGAGTACTGTGACATTTCAAAGATTTTGTCCTAATTGCAGGGTACAGAGTTAGCTGATGTGGTATCACAGAAACGTGGTTTCTCCTCCCTCGAGTCCTTGGGGGCTGGTGAGGCCCAGGCTGGCAGGGCACAGTGGGCGTGTATTACAGTTAGGAAACCCCGACCTGCAGGCAAACGTGCCCAGCATCTTAAGAGTCACATCTTCGTCACTGTTCTCCACAGCACGAAAGCCTGCCTTCTGCTCTGGAAGGAGACAGCATGTCTGTCTTCCAAGGACATTCTCTACAGAAATGTCCTTAAAAAGAGCAGAGAACAAAAGGCAGTTGGTGCTTCTACTCAGGAGATGTGCAAAGATGCAAGACACCCACAGAACACTACTTTCTGACAAACATTTCACAGGCAAATCCTAAATAACCTAACTGTACTTTCCTCTCTATTTTCACTGGGTTAGCTGTCTGCTCCACATCAGGGAAGATTATGTGACAAGGGTTATACAGATTCCAGCTCCTTTCCATGAATAAGTACTCTTCAAAGAACAGGAAGGATTTCTGGGTCTCACTCCAGACCTACTTCATTAGAGGCTTTAAAGGGAAACCCTTGGGGCACCATTTAATTAACGAGGTGATTCCTAAACACAGTAAAGTTTCTAAAACTGTCCAAAGAATCTAATAGAAGCTCTTAAAACTTGACCTATGAAGCCCTTTGTGATCCACCCCGCCTTACCTGCTTCTCAGCCTTCTCATCCCCACACCACGCAACCCCACTGTATCAGAATGCATGCGGCCACCAACAGTCCCCAAGGACTTACATGCCTGTGCCCTTGACGGAACACAAAAGTTAAGACCCAGCTATGAAATGACGAGATGGATTCTAAAGTGCTCATGAGTGGACCCCACCTATGGGTATTCTGGATGAGATGGCTGGATTGTATCATTGACTCAATAGACATGAGTTTGAACAAACTATGGGAGATAGTGAAGGACAGGGGAGCCTGGCATGAAGTCCATGGGGTAACAAAGAGTCTGACTTACCAATAAGAGATTAAGTTCCAATTCTAGAGCCCAATTTGATTCCTTTTCCTATAGAAACATAGGACTCTACATTCTGAGCACCATGGCTGAACAAATAACTCCTCCCTACCTGCCGGAGATGTCACTTATTCTACACCAATGTAACTAACTTGTCTTTAATGATAAAAGTAAAATTTAACAACTTGCCTCTTTTTTCTAAGGAAAAAAAGAGGTGATTTATAACTAAAAGGACACAGCGCGAAGTATAATGGGCTCCTCTGCGCTGGTCACCTGGTCTTGTTCACTTTAAACACCTTTGTGCTAAAATTTCCCAGAGCCACACGTGAAAGCATTACTCACACCAAAATGACACTCAATCTATACTGAATACCCTGTGTACACACTATACAGCTACTCTCAGATTTAAAATGCACGTCTCTACTTCAGGTCTTTAGATTCTACAGCTGGAGATGGATGCAGCTGGGTAGGGGTCCTTCCTCCCGTAATTCCATCAGCTCTTTCAAGTTATGTGGAAGGAATGTGTCAAAGAAATGAAACACAACGGGTCTGCTGAGAAGTGGCTGCATTCACACCCCTAGCCCCTGTGCTCCAGCTGGAAGACCGACCCTAAACACTCTCCACAGAAATCTGCTGCCACCGCAGGACAATGGTGGAGTCTCCACGTGGTGTTAAGTCTTCTGCATCTGGCCCGCTGAGGTGCCCCAGGGGTCTCTCTCCCTGCTATCTGGAGAAAGAACTGGGTACTGAGATCATTCACAGGGCTTTTCTCTTCAAAGAGAAATGGACCTTAACCAGGACTCCGAGGTGCTGCTAAGTGCATCACCAAACAGTCCCAGCAGGTGTAAGACAGAGAGAAGAGGAGCTCAGGCACCTCCGCCTGCCCGCAGGGCAGCTCTCTCTCCCTCTCTCCCCTGGACCCCTGGGGGACTTTGGGGACGACTGTTTTTAAAGGAACCAAAGCAAGCCTGGCAGAAACTACCAATGAGCTTCCTCTGTTTGTAGTATTAACTGATGCTTCCACTTGCTATATTACAGACGTCTATAATATTTACATTTTATATAAGTGTGGGTTACTTTCACACACATGCAAAACTTCATAAAGACAAAAAATAAGAGAAGCTGCTGTAGAAACAAAATAACTATTCTCTATTGTTAATGTCTTATTACAGCTTATTCCTGGACTTTAAAGTGAAGGATCTGTCGAGGGAGGAGGGCTAGGTCCTGAAAGAGAAGCTCCTGAATCTGATTCCTGTTCACAGAGAGTCCTGGCTGGCTGCTGAGCACACAGTTCTGTTGGGAGAATTGACTCCACTTTCTTGGTTCTCTTTCAATTAACTTAATCTGTTGTTTGTGTCTCCATGCCTGAGAACCTCCTAGAAGATCTGAAAATCTCCACAGTTAATTCCCTGTCACCCCAACACATAATTTTCTTACACTGACAACAATTTTAAACAACAGAATATATAGCATCTAAGACTCTAGATATTGATTTGTTAGAACAATAGAGTTTATAAAAATTGTAGGACAACAAACATTTTTTAAAAGTTATTTAAAAATTATTATAGAGAATAATCCATTCCATTTATAAGCTTGTTTTTTTTAAGCCCTTAATAGCTTCAGTCAGTAGTGGAAGTTAAAGAAAACAACAATAAAAAACTCGTTCCAAATGTTTCTATCTTCTGACTTTAATCTTTATATCAGTAAATAAAATACTGAAATTCAACTAACAACCAATTACAATGGTGATAAACAATTAGCATGTGTAAATTAAGACTCTTTCTTCTCTAAATGATACTGAGGCTATTATTTGGTCTTTCTGGACTTTGTGAAGGGAATGATAATACATGTGCATATCATAAAGTACATTTCCTTTCTTTTTATAGTTTCCATTTTCACACTAGGTGATTAGATTAAGAAAATAAACATTAATGAGCTAACAAGTCTGATTTAAGAAGATATTTTTAGAATAAATTAAAACAAATGTCTTGCCCACTAATTGGTGTGGGTGTAGATATCAACAGAAGTACAGCATGTTCACTACGGGCATTGAGAGGGTGGAAAGGACAACTTCATAGGCGCATTCTTTGCAGCTTCTGCAACTGAGAGACAGAACGCCACTGAGCTGCTTGGCCAACAGAAGGGACCTTCTGGGTCTTCAGGTCTGCACCACAGAAACCCTGCAGCATCTGTCAGGGCCCCCTGGAATCTTCTCGGGTGGGCATTACCAGCTGAACCCGACCTCCATCCATTCATCAAGGCACGGACCTGTGAGTGGCCTCTAGGCCCTCCAGAATACATCTGCGTCTAGACACTACTGCATGACCTCACTCAAAGCCAAGTGGAGCACAGATGCCCAGTTGAGCTCTGTCCAAATGCCCTAGCCACAAAATCATGAGACCCAATGAAAAATGGTCACTGTTCAATCTCCAAAGTTTGCTCACTTGAGATGCACTAGCTACCCAGTTCACCCATCTTCTCTGTAACCCATATCACTCACTGTTCCATCACACTGTGAGTGTCTGATCAATGACTGGTGGTTTTATCCTGCAAACAGTGCAGGTTTCCACTGTTATCTGTCACTGTCCCGCTGAGGGCCCACTAGTTATCTCTGATAGTTGGTCTAAGTGGCTTCCCGTGTTGTGTGGATGTTCCAAGTTCCATGGCCAGTTTCTCAGCAGTGTGATTATTCCCTAAGGGTCAATGATAGACTGGGACATATAGGAGCATATGAAAAAATAGAAAACGTGGTCATAAAGACTCATCAACTGCAACTGATGCTCACCATCTGCAGAATCCCTATTTATGAGTTTGCCTCATCCAAACTTGATATGTAACCCTACAATCAATCCCATGGTGCTTTAATGAGCACCAACTGTATATCACAATTTACCAGAACTACATATTTTGTTAAGAGAACAAATGACAAAGACCAAGAAGACATGGACATTACTCAGCATTAAAACATCCTCAAAATCTCAGCCATGTGATTTCCAAGGAAAATATTCTGATCATATGAGAAACTGAAATTCCAACGTCAAATACCATCTGCCCCTTTAGTAACCTGAAACATATTCAGTGTACTCTTACTATATTAAATTAATAATTGATTTATTAGTACAGCATAATGATATTAGAAAGAAGTTAGTTTAAAAGTAGAACTTACCATGTGGGAGGCAGAATAATGGTCCCCCAGACACAGACATGCCCATCCCTGGAAACTGTGAACACATCACATATGTGATCAAAGGGAGGATGGGACTAAGTTCAGGATACTGAAACAGGAGAGCCTGGGATCAGCTAGGAAGGCCCAGCACAATCACAGCCATCCTTCAGGGCAGAGGGAGATGTGAACCAAGATGGGGACTGTCAGAGAGATGCAGTGTGGAGAACAGGGGATGGGTGGAGGCCACCAGGTAAGGAATGGGGGGCTGGACGGGTTGGGGGAGGATGGGGACAGAGTCCTGCCAGCACCTTGACTCCAAACTTCTGATTCCTAAGACTGGAGGATAATACATTCACAGTGTTTTAAGCCACTGAATTTGTGGCAATTTGTTACAGAAGCAACAGGAAATTCATACAGAACATGAAGGAAGCCACTGCAGTGCCTCAGAAACATCAACAACAAAGTTACAAAGGCCTCCAAACACCAAATGCTCATTTATTCACGTGTCTGTGACTCTGCCCTGGACAGGGCTATGGCCCCTAAAACTCCTATATTGAAGCCCTAACACCCAGTGCGACAGTTCCTGAAGACAGGGCTCTTAGGAGGCAATTAAGACTGAAGGCAGTCATCAGAGTGGGGCCCTGGTGCGATGAGAGGACGCGGGGGCAGGGGGAGACCCCACACTCTTGTTCCCACGCTGTTGGAAAGGCAGCAAGACTGCAGACAGCCCTCCACACCTACAAGCCAGCAAGGCCCCCACCACATGCCAGCATGGGGTTGCACATGTCCGGCTACCAGAATCTGTCTGTGAGCTCCCCGGCCTGTGGGTTCTGTTGGCGCCCCTGCACAGGTGGGCAGAGGAAGGGGAACGCAGGTTCACTGCACTGCACAGAAGCTGCGGGTGCGCATGCACCTTCTAGGGGTGCAGGGCGACACGACCCCAGGACCCCAGGAGTCCCTGTCACTGTGACTGACTCTGGGGCAAAACCTAGAATTTCTCTGGGCCTCGTTTTGTTGATCTATAAAGTCAGGTCGATAGGAACCATGGGGTTCACTGTCAGGCTGCGAACCCAGGAGGGTCCTGAACTCCCTCCTCCCAATACCGAATCGACAGCTACACACAGAACCATTCCCTCTGAGAACCCGGCCTCTCGGCGGAGCGATGCTGGCTCTGGGAGGGCGGGGGAGGGAGGCTGGTCGGGGCTAAACCCTGGGCTCTCCCTGAGGGCAGGGTCTGAACCCCACACGCCCCTCCCCGTCCAGCCCCAGAACCCCGGGCGTTGGGAACGGCCAGAGCTGAGCCCACAGGGTCCACAGGAGCCGCCCTGAGAGGCCTGGACACTCACTGCCTGGACCGACTCTGTCAACCACAAGCCACTGGAGGGCAGGGCGTGGCCTGGGGCACACAGGGAGGCTGGGGGTCCTTGGGATTAAAGCCAGGCCATCTACACCTCCCGCTTAGTCCAGGGCACCCGGCACTCCACCTGAGCCTGACAGGTGCCTGCACCCGGAGTCATGTCTGAGGCCCCAATTTACTACAGTGTCCCTGGTTTTCCGTCTGAGGCAACAGATTTACATCAGTGACCCTGGATTTACGTCAGTGATCCCAGTTTTACGTTAGTGACCCCAGGTTTACGTCAATGATGGTGGCTTTACGTCACGGATTTACGTCAGTGACCACAGTTTTACATCAGTGGCCCCAGCTTTACGGCCAAGGCCCCAATTTATGTTGGTGGCCTCGGGTTTACCTCACAGACAATAGACTTACGTCAGTGGCCCCGGCTTACAGCTGTGGCCCTGGATTCACCTGTATGGCCCCAGTTTTGACTGCCACCGGGCGCAGGTCCTGGCTGTGGTGGCCGCAGGGTCTGAGGCTTGAGGCCCACAGGACTGTACACAACTGCCTCCGTGAAAAGCAGGTGTCTGAGGGTCTGGTTTGGAGTCAGCCGGAGTCTCTTGCTGACTGACACTATCCCATTAGGGACGCTGTCGGGTCTGGGCAAACCCTGAATGGCAACACAGACTCAGCCCGGTGTCCACATGTCCGCGGTTGTCTCAGCTTCGTCCACAGCACCCATGGCCGCAGGCCCAGGTGTCCGTGAGGGGTGGGCCAGCGCAGATGCAGGGTGTTCACACACGCACAACGGGACACTGCTCAGCCAGGGAGGAGGATGTGCAGCCGTTGGGACGGCGTGCGGGCCCAGAGGCCTCAGGTGAGTGAGACAGCCCAGACACAGACAGACGTGACCGTGTCTCTCGCGGGGCTTGTAAACCACGGCAGGCAGACAGGCCCAGAGACCAGAGCACAGGGTGCTGCTGGTGGAGGAGATGGGGAAAGGGAGGCCAAGGAGGAACTTCCAGCCCGGGGGGCGGGGGTGTCCGGTGCGCAAACCACGGCTCAGGACCAGGCTCTGGACAAGTGTGACCTTCGCTCGGAGGGTAAGGTCATAATATTCTCCTTGTTAAATCAGGCCGTCAGCTCAGATTCAGGGTGACTCACATGAGTTGCTTGCCAATAACGCAGGGGGACATGGGTCTCATCATGGGAGATGACCTGTGAAGGAATGTTACATGGCTCAAAATAGCCTGGAATTAAAACTCCCCTCCAGGTCCTCCCCACCATTCTATGCAAAAACAAAGAACTCTGTCATCCAAAGGAAAAAAAAAAAAAAGGACATTAAGGTTGATTACACCCAGTTCCCAGCCGGACCCAGCCTCTGGCTGACCTCCAGGATTCCTTGCCCCAGCCCTTTAAGAGAGAACTACTCTGAACAACCTTGGAGAAAAACAGGCCCCTTTAAGATAGTAGATTTCCACATGTATACCTACATATACTTATTCTTTTCTTGGGTTAGTGTAGCAGCTCACTAATCTGACTGGTGCACACTCTCGCCTCATTAAAGGTGATCGGTTCCTGTAAAGTGCCGGTCTTGTTCTTTTTCGGAACCTCGCCTTCTCTAACTCCCTTAGCCTACATTTTTTGGTGCTGAAACTGGGAGGTTGAGGTTCCTTCTCGTTCTCCACTGCCAGCTCTTCAGAGCGTGGAAGGCTGCCAAGCTCACCTTCCAGCCTGGGCTTTTAAGACCTCCTCAAGAGGATTCCCTGTGCCTTCGTAAGCAGTACAAACCCTATATAAGGGCTTTATTGGTTTTCCATGTAACCAGAGGAATACTGCTCACGCGCGTGTGCTCTCTCTCCCTGCCCCCCGCCCCCCGCCCCTTCCCCTCTTTTCTCTACACTGTCTTTTCTCTACACTTTCTTTTCCGTGAGACCGCCCAACTCCAGGACAAAGGCCTTTTGCCATTTGACCTCCCTCCATCCACCACGAATTCTCACCTGACCCAGTAGCCCAGGTAAGCCTGGATGGTACTCTAGGGCGCCATAGACTATCATCCTTTCCGGGTTCCCCGGGGAACTCTCTGGCCAAAAGGCCCTCTGGGGAGGTACGTGGGGGACGCCCCTCCCTCCTTCAGAGTCTCTCTTTCTCTTTGCCCGGTCAAGAGATTAGGTGACGACCTTTTCTCTCGATTGGACAGTCACTAGCCATTTGCTATGGGGTCAAGCCAATCCGTCCCACGGAACTCTTCCTTGGCCTGTGTAAGACGAAACCTTAAACCTCTACTCTTGACCGATCTCAACGTTCATAAACTCCAGTCACTTTGTACTCAAATTTGGCCTCAATACAAACTGGTTAACCAAAACCACTGGCCTGAGTTTGGGACTTTCAATTTCAAGATTTTATCAGATGTCACAAACTTCCTCAGATGGAATGGCAAATGGTCGGAGGTCCCCTATATTCAAGCCTTCTGGGACCTTCGAAGCCATCCTTCTCTCTGCAAGGATTGTTCTACCTATCAAATCCTCCTCTGCTCTCTCTCCCCCTCCACTACAAAAGAATCAAAATCTAAAGCCCTTAAAAGGCCCCCTAAACCCTCAGCCCCCTATTTTGACCTGGCAGATGAGCCTCCTCCCTACTGCCCTGGAGAGGAAGCTGGAGCTGAGACCCCATCCTCTCGCCCTTCCTCCTCCAAAACAGGAAGCAATGACTCTGAAACCCCAAAAGAGCTTTCCACCCACTTCCATCGGCCAGGACCCAAAGCAAACATGTTTCCTCTCAGAGAGATAGTGGGACCAGAGGGCCCTACATGGGTTCATGTACCTTTCTCAATTTCTCATATGAGCCAAATTAAATAAAAATTGGGATCTTTTTCAGAAAATCCTACTAGATACAGGAGAAAATTCCTCCACCTTACACAAGCATATCATTTAACCTGGAATGATCTTTATTACATCCTAAATGCCACTTTAACCCCTGATGAAAAGGAACAGATATGGCAGGCAGCTCGGACTCATGGTAATCAGCTCCATAACCAAGATAGGACTAATCTGTTGGCTGATGATGTAGTCCCTTTAACTGAGCCATGGTGGACATATCAAGCCAGCGATGCCGGCATCCAGTACCTACATCATATGATCACCTGTTTACTAGAAGGAATGCTAAAAAGCTTCCACATTCATGTTAGCTATGATAAGATTAGGAAAGGGACTCAAAAAAAGATGAAAATCCTGCCCTTTTTCTTTCATGGCTTACTGAGGCAGTGCAAAAATACACTAATCTAGATATTTCCACCCCTGCCGGACTTCAGTACCTACACATCCAGTTCATAAGCCAGTCAGCCCCAGATATTTGCCCAAAACTATGCCAGTTAGAGAAAGGCCCTGAAACCCCTCAGTGAGATCTCCTAGAAATAGCCTTTAAAGTTTTCAACAATAGGGAGGAAGAAGCGAAAAAAGGAAAAGGAAATAAAGGCCAAATACGCTTTATTCACTACAGCTATCCAAGAAAAAAATTCAACCCCTTTGGCCCATCAACCTCAGCCCACCGGTATGGGACCTAACCCTCTAGGCCCCTGCTTCAGATGTAACCAATCGGGATACTGGGCTAAGTCCTGCCCGAACACCTGGCCACCCACCAAACCCTGCCCCACCTGCAAACAATGGGGCCACTGGAAAATGGATTGTCCTCAGACACTACCCACCAAATCTCGGGATCCACCCCAGGCCCAACAATAGTGGGCTGGGAACCAGACTCAGGGGGGCCCTGGCACCCCAGACCACGGTTCCTCAGATGAGGTGAGAGATGATCCAATAGTGCCTGAGTTAGTCCAGTGACGGAGCCCAAGCTCCAGATCCTAAGTCCACCCCATACAGACGGACTCGGAGCTTTGGGTAATTGGCACAGTGGCCGGACACAAAGTCTCATTCCTAATAGACACTGGAGCAGCCTTTTCACTTTTAATCTCCTTTAAGGGCCCTCTTCAACCTTCAGAGGTGGCTATCGAAGGGGTCTCAAGCATCCCTTATTATCCCCAAATAACCCCTCCTCTCCTATGTTCTTTTGGTAAGGAAACATTAACATATTGTTTTATAGTAATTCCTCAATGCCCAATGGCATTGATGGGACATGATCTTCTGGCTAAGCCACAAACTTCTATAAACCTCCCATTCTTAGATCCCATATCAACTCTTTGCATTCAAATGGCACCTGAACCCTTGGCCAGCCCTTACTCCCAAAACCTGCCTCCTGACCTTCCCCCATAGATTCTCAGGTCTGGGACACTGAAGCCCTGTCAGTAGCCCAACACCATTCCCCTGTACAGATTTTTCTTAAAAATCCCTCTGAGGTAATAACCCAAACTTAATGTACCCTGACCATGGAATCTCGACAAGGATTTAAACCAATAAATAATCTCCTGACTGCTCAAAGCCAGCCTTTTGCAGCCTATCTGTTCTCCTCATAATACTCGTATACTGGCAGTCAAAAAGGGCCCCCACTCCTGGCGTCTAGTTCAAGATCTTCACAAGATCAGTGAGGCCTTAATACCCATACACCTGGTGGTCACTAATCCCTACACCCTTCTCTCACATATTCCCCCTGACACACTCTACTTCATGGTGTTGGGCCTCAAAGATGCTTTCTTTACACCACTCCTCATAGCCCCTATTTGTCTTCACCTGGATGGACCCAGACATATATCAATCTCAACAATTAACTTGGACTATTTTACCACAAGGGTTTAGAGATAGCCCTCATTTTTTTCAATAAAGCCCTCCAAAGAGACCTACAAACTTTAGGCTTAAGCTCTACTACCTTACACCAATATGTAGACAATTTATTGTTATGTAGTTCCTCTCACCATAACTACCTGGTCCACACTGAGACAGAATTAAATGCCCTAGGCAACTGGGGCTACAGAGTCTCTCTCTCCAAAGCACACTTGCTTCCACCGCTGACAATTACATGGGATTGCTTCTCACTCCCACATCCAAAATAATACCAGCTCAGAGATTTCGAGCCTTGACACAGACCCCCAGGCCCCAAACCAAGAGGGGACTTCTTTTTATATTAGGTCTATTAAACTTCTTCTGAATATGGGTCCCAAATTTTGCCCTCCACGTAAAACCTCTCTACCAAGCTACTTGAGGAAACCTAGATGAACACTAATTGGCTCCCACCTCTCTCCTCACCCCAAAACAGACTCTTATCAAACATTTACTACAGGCCCCTTCTCTTTACTTACTTGATTACGCTAAGCCTTTTTTCCTTTTTGTACATTCTCGACAAGGACATGCCTTAGGGATTCTGTGCCAAAAAAGGAGGGGATGTGGGGCCCTCTAGCTTTCTTATCTAAACAACTTGATCTCGTCACGCTCAGATGGCTACCTTGTCTTCAGGCCTTAGCTGCAACCACCCTCTTAATACCTGAATCCCAAAAACTAACCCGAAATGCTCCTCTAAATGTATGCTTACCTCATTCCTTCAAAGATTTACTCTCTCATCGGGCTTTCCTTTCTCTGCCCGCTGCTCAACTACAGATCCTCCACACACACCTCCTGGACCCATCCCTTTCTTTTATGCCTTGTAAACCTCTTAATCCTGCTAGCTTACTCCCTACACCAGATCTGGAAGCAGAACACCTATCTCATGACTGTGTTCAGACCTTAGATATGACACTTAATCCCTTCAAATATATAACCGATCAGCCTCTTACTCACCCCAAAGTCCCATCCTGGTTCATAGATGGCAGTGCCCAGACACAAGCCACATTTGGGGCTGGATACGCTATAGTCCAGTGACATCCCAACAAAGCTATCCCCCCTCGCTTCATCAAGTCAGCCACGCTCCCAGCTCACACATCCTCACAGCAGGCTGAACTAACAGCTCCTACACAGGCTTTGACCATAGCCAAAGACCAAAAGGTAAACATTTACATGGACTCCAAGTATGTCTAAAACATATTACATTCTAACATTATAATCTGGGGGGAGAGGGGATTCCTGACTCAGAAGGACACCTATTTTCAATGCTGCTTTTATTTCTGAACTCCTCCATGCAGCTCAGCTCCCAAAACAAGCTGCTGTAATACATCGCCGGGGACATCAGCAGCGTGGCCCTATCTCCTTTTATAACAATAGCAATTCAGTTCCGTTCAGTTTCTCAGTCATGTCCAACTCTTTGTGACCCCATGAATTGCAGCACGCCAGGCCTCCCTGTCCATCACCATCTCCTGGAGTTCACTCAAACTCACGTCCATGGAGTTGGTGATGCCATCTTGCCATCTCATCCTCTGTTGTCCCCTTCTCTTCCTACCCCCAATCCCTCCCAGCATCAGAGTCTTTTCCAATGAGTCAACTCTTCGCATCAGGTGGCCAAAGTACTGGAGTTTCAGCTTTAGCATCATTCCTTCCAAAGAACACCCAGGGCTGATCTCCTTCAGAATGGACTGGTTGGATCTCCTTGCAGTCCAAGGGACCCTCAAGAGTCTTCTCCAACACCACAGTTCAAAAGCATCAATTCTTCGGCACTCAGCCTTCTTCACAGTCCAACTCTCACATCCATACATGACCACTGGAAAAACCATAGCCTTGACTAAACGGACCTTTGTTGGCAAAGTAATATCTCTGCTTTTGAATATGCTATCTAGGTTGGTCATAATTTTTCTTCCAAGGAGTAAGCGTCTTTTAATTTCATGGCTGCAGTTACCATCTGCAGTGATTTTAGAGCCCCCCAAAATAAAGTCTGACACTGTTTCCACTGTTTTCCCATCTATTTCCCATGAAGTGATGGGACCAGATGCCATGATCTTCATTTTCTGAATGTTGAGCTTTCGGCCAACTTTTTCACTCTCCTCTTTCACTTTCATCAAGAGGCTTTTTAGTTCCTCTTCACTTTCTGCCATAAGGGTGGTGTCATCTGCATATCTGAGGTGATTGATATTTCTCCCGGCAATCTTGATTCCAGCTTGTGTTTCTTCCAGTCCAGCGTTTCTCATGATGTACTCTGCATATAAGTTGAATAAGCAGGGTGACAATATACAGCCTTGACTTATTCCTTTTCCTATTTGGAACCAGTCTGTTGTTACATGTCCAGTTCTAGCTGTTGCTTCCTGACCTGCATATAGGTTTCTCAAGAGGCAGGTCAGGTAGTCTGGTATTCCCATCTCTTTGATCCACACAGTCAAAGGCTTTGGCATAATCAATAAAGCAGATAGAGATGTTTTTCTGGAACTCTCTTGCTTTTTCGGTGATCCAGCAGATGTTGGCAATTTGATCTCTGGTTCCTCTGCCTTTTCTAAAACCAGCTTGAACATCTGGAAGTTCACAGTTCGCATATTGCTGAAGCCTGGCTTGGAGAATTTTGAGCATTACTTTACTAGCGTGTGAGATGAGTGCAATTGTGCGGGAGTTTGAGAATTCTTTGGCATTGCCTTTCTTTGGGATTGGAATGAAAACTGACCTCTTCCAGTCCTGTGGCTACTGCTGAGTTTTCCAAATTAGCTGGCATATTGAGTGCAGCACTTTCATAGCATCATCTTTCAGGATTTGAAAGAGCTCAACTGGAATTCCATCACCTCCACTAGCTTTGTTCGTAGTGATGCTTTCTAAGGCCCACTTGACTTCACATTCCAGGATGTCTGGCTCTAGGTCAGTGATCACACCATCATGATTATCTGGGTCGTGAAGATCTTTTTTGTACAGTTTCCTGTGTATTGTTGCCACCTCTTCTTAATATCTTCTGCTTCTGTTAGGTCTATACCATTTCTGTCCTTTATCAAGCCCATTCTTTGCATGAAATGTTCCCTTGGTATCTCTAATTTTCTTGAAGAGGTCTCTAGTCTTTCCCATTCTGTTGTTTTCCTCTATTTCTTTGCATTGATCACTGCTATATAACAATATAGCAGATCACAAAGCAAAGCCTCAGGCTGCCTCTGTTAATACTGTCTTTACTATAGCCCAGATTGACGACCCTAACATCTGCACGTTGTTTTCATATTTATATTCCCTTTTCCACATCCCTACAAAAATACTTAAGGCTTTCCTTCAGAGCTTTATTGAACTGACTAAGGATGATGTGACTTATTTAAATAATCTGACCCAAACTTGTACCATTTGTCAGTGGACAAATCCTGATTCCAACATTCGCCCCCTCCTTTCCCCACCCACCAAATTCGTGGACATCTTCATGCACAAGACCGGCAGGTAGGTTTCACCCACATACCACCCGTAAAAAGGGTTAAATTTCTCCTTGTCTTCATAGATACATTTTCTGGATGTATCAAAGCTTTCCCGACTACTAACAAATGAGTCCCTACTGTGGCTCAGCTTATTCTTACTGAAATCCTCCCCAGGTTTGGAATGCCTTCCTCCCTCCAGTCTGACAATGGGCTCGAGTTCACATCCCAAATCACCCAAAATATTGCATGAGCCCTTCAAGTTTCTTGGAGGTTTCACATTCCTTATCATCCCCGGTCTTCTGGTAAGGTTGAGAGAGCCAAGTGAGTCCTAAAAGAAACTCTGACAAAATTAACGATCAAACTTCATCAAGACTGGACTAAATTCCTTCCTTTAGCCCTCTTCAAGGTCCAGACCTTACAAAAAAAAAAAAAACAAAAACCCTTAAATATCAGTCCATTCAAGGCCATGTATGGGAGGCCCATAGTACCTTTAGGTCTTCCCCCTTCCCAGAACGGTCCCAGACTGCCATCCCACCTTCCTTTTCCTTTACTTGCCCAGATACGAGATGCCCTTTGGCAACATATGGATAAATTACTCCCTCGGCCACATCCCAATCTTCCATAGCCATCCTTTGAAACAGGAGACAGAGTTTATATGACAACTCAGTCCCGCTCTGATCTAACCCCAAAATGGCAAGGACCCTACATGATAATTCTGCTGACCTGTACCGCTACAAAATTAAATCACCTCTTGGGTACACATCACTCAGTTAAAAAAGGTTATGTAGCTCAATGATGAAAATGCATGCCAGACTTATACTTAACAAGTTTCTCACAACTGGTGATGGATGAGCCTGTCAGTTTCATGGCTGCGATTATTCCTGGAACAACTTCTGGCAGATAGGACTAGGTCTCGAGTCCTCAAGGATCCACGTTCGAACATGTTGAAGGTTACATCTCTACCCTGTGGCTATGGGGAACCTTTTATAACTTTTACCCCTTTGAAATCCAATTCTTTTCCATAGTAATCTATCTTGTACTCACTTCCCCAAATGTTGTTTAACATCTTCTTCTTATCCTCCCTTCTTCCTCTGACCCACGAACTCCTTCAAAATCCTAACCTCAACTATCTATTCTAGACCCTTAATTTAACCCATACCCTTCTCAATGCTTCTTACCCACAATTGACTAAAGACTGCTGGATACGTCTATCCGTAACTCCCCTGGGAGATTCAGCCCTCCCTACATCCATCCTCGACTGGACCACAGGTAACATGTCCCTACACCACTCATACCGTAGGGAGCCTTTATTCGTCTCATATCTTAAATATCTTCACACTACTGACTAAATCCAAAATTTAGACATACTCTTAGAATCTTTACTCACTGAACTTCTCTCCTTCAATGAAAAACCTCCAGTAGGAGGCCCTATTGCCCAGAGAGTAACACTGTTACAACCAGCTCCTTTTTGCATATCCAGAAATTACTGAAACAGTTTGTATGACCAACCCGTGGGCACAATCCCTAACTCCATGTGCAACCAAACCTCCACCTTACTCTTTGCCTCTGGAAAGGCTATATATAATGTTTCTGGTCCTGCAGGACACTCTTTAACCTTTACAGGGCAGTTTCCTTCAGCATATTCCTCCACCTCTCCCATCACTGGGGCCACCGTAGTGGAGTCTCTGAACGTCTTTGAATGAATGATCAAAAACCCCCTCAACTCCTCTTTGCCATCTACTTCAACTGTTGTATTACGACACCTGGCCTATTTTTCCTGTGTGGGACGTCTACATACCTCTGTGTACCTACTAATTGGACTGGGACCTGCACCCTTGTATACTCCAGGCCAAACATTTTAATAGCCCCCAAGGATCAACCCTTGCCTATTCCTCTCATCCACAAGCGAATAAAATGAGCCATTCATTTCATTCCCCTCTTAATAGGACTAAGAATAGTGGCTGCAATTGGAATAGGCTTAACCACCTCCATCCAAAACTACCAGACACTATCTAAAGACCTATCAGACAGCTGCCAGGAAATAGTTCAAGGCCTAATAACTGTCCAATATCAAGTTGATTCCTTGGTGGCTGTAATATTACAAAATAGAAGGGGATTGTATCTACTCACTGCAGAGAAGGGAGGTCTGTGTCTTTTTCTAGATGAATCCTGCTATTTCTATGCCAACCAGTCGGGCATTGTCCAAGGAGCTGCAAAAAAACCTTACAGATCAAGCCTCATGAATCCACCAGAGAGAAAGCAACTCCTGGCAGTCATGGCTGACAGATTGGAACTGGATGCCTTGGGTTTTACCCCTTCTCAGACCATTTATTTTTATCATCCTCCTACTCACCTTTGGGTCTTGTTTGTTTAATCTTTTCCAGGGATTCCTCCAAGACCGAATCCAAGCCATCTCCCAAGACCAAGTCAAGACTGTTCTTTTGCTTGAGACCCTGACGGCTAGAATAGAAAATTAACACTACGGGCCTTAGATTTCCTTCCTCTCAGACCGCAAACCCCTGACCCTCATTTGCCAGCACGAAGAAGCCCTGACATTAATGACACCCACCTCTCTTTCTCTTTTTATATATATTTCTTAGGGTTTGGAATGAAGCAAAGTTACATGGCTCAAAATAGTCTGGAATTAAAACTCCCCTTCAGATTCTCCCCATCATTCTATGCAAAACAAAGAACTCTCTCACCTGAAGGGAAAAAATGGACATTAAGGTTGATTATGCCCAGCTCCCAGCCAGTCCCAGCCTCTGGCTGATCTCCAGAATTCCTTGCCCCAGCTGTTTAAGAGATAACTACTCCAAACAACCTTGGAGAAGAACAGGCCCCCTTAAGACAATAGCTTTCCACATATATGCCTACATATACTTAACTCTTTTCTTGGGTTAGTGCAGCAGCTCACTAATCTGACTGTTGCCCCTTCTCACCTCGTTAAAGGTGATCTGTTCCTGTAAAGTGCCGGTCTTGTTCTTTTTCCAAACCTCACCTTCTCTTAACTCCCTTACCCTACAACCTGTGGCCCCAAGTGTTGAGGCGGCACTTGCGGGACTTGGGGTGCCGCTAATCTCACGGCGTGGATGGACACGCGGGTGGCACGCGCACCTGGGACTGAGGTGCCGAGCATGTCTGTTACCCCTCAAGAGAAATCGCTGCATCCACCTGAGGAGCAATACTGTGAGTGCTCAGAACTGCCCCCAGTGAGCCAGGGAAGTTCCTGTTACTGTAATGCTCCACTTTATTAACACGGTTACCTACGTGCATGTATTTTAGGTAAAATGGTGAGACGTGGTTGGAATAGAAAAGGACAGAGACACAGGAAACTGAAATTCACATTTCTTTCCTGTGACCATGAGTAACTCACCGTCTCTGTAAGTTTTGACATTATCTTCAGCCGTGTGGGGTCATTGAGATTGAAATGTGAGGACAGAGATGAAAAGATGTACATGACTGAGCCTAGAAGGAAGAGAGACTATAGGAGTGCCATTTATTAGTTCTGTTCGTTGGCTGTTATGATTATGATTATTACATGCCAGGAAACAGAAACCACCAACCTATGAGATTTTTCACATTTATTTTATCCTTTAGGAAACTTAGTGGCCTTTTAAAAAGTTCCCCTCTGGGAGTTTTATACTCGGTTTTCTACTCTGTGCTAAGTTGTCCTGGGTTTCTGTTACCTGAAATTGTCTCCCGAAACAGAAAAAGACGTAAGGAACTGCTTGTCTTTCTGGAGGGGAAACACTGAGCCCTGGAGACCAGAAACAGGCAGGCAGATGGTGTCATGGGGGCAGGGTTCTTGGGTGATGAGACTGAGCCGATGGGAGTGACTCAGAGTGGAGTCCACACTCCCGCCCCTGACCGGGGCAGAGCCCCTGCGAGGTTTTACCTCTGGTGTGAATACAGAAAAACTGAAGATTCTTATCTGTCCAGCTGTGTATATCACAAGTGGTAATGTATTTATATACTCTTCTTACATATAACGTCATTCACACTTTCTGCCTCCTTATTTTTATTTTAATTGCTTGCTTTTATTTTATCCTGAATGAAAATCTTTTTCACATTACTGGTATGTATTGTCCCCAAAAGGGGACAGTGTGGCGATGGGATCATGTCGATGGTAGGACTAAAGCTGAAAGTTGACCCTTAATGCTTTGCCTCACTTCCTTAATATTTTATCACAATTTCCTACCCTTTATAAATATTTTTTTGTGGTTTAACTTAAATCTACATTGAAAAATCTGAGATGGCTCAGAATAAACCAGAGTTTGGATATTCTGAACACAAAATGAAGGACATGTTTTACATCTGTATTGATATCTTTTGGTTAGTGGTGATGGAGAAGAGGATGACTGAGAAGAGGATGAGATGGTTGGATGGCATCACTGACTCAATGGACATGAATCTGAGTAAACTATAGGAGATAGTGAAGGGCGGGGAAGCTTGGCGTGCTGCAGTTCATGGGGTTGCAAAGAGCTGGACAGGACTGAGCCACTGAACAACAGCAACAATCTTTTTCTTACCCATAACACTAATTACTGTGTAAAAAAAGAAAAAGAAAAATCAGGGTGAAGTCCTCATCGTTTTAGAACTTAAACTAAAGCCAGGTTGTATTGCCAGGACTGGGACAGGGTGTGGCAAGTGAAGCTGTTAAGTTGGATACAGAATTTAGGGGTGCACCAATAAATTCTGTAATCCAGATAAATACTTAATGCAATATTTTAAAAACTGAAAAGTAATGCAAAATACATGATGAACAAGATACTATGATTTTAAGTCAAGAAAGAATCAGATAAATTGATTTAGACATAAATCTACACCCACCAATTCATGCAATTTTGCTGTTAATTTCCAGGAATGCAACGAAGTACTTAGTACAGTGAGTTCTGCAGACTCTGGGGACATAAAAGAGTTTTTATGTTTAATAACTCTGAGAGTGGAGCATTTGTGACTTCAATTTATTGGCTTTGAACATTTTTGTAACATAAAATGAACTACAACTTAGAGAGTATGAACTATCAACTGTGTTGATTAAATTTTTCAAGAAAAAATATAGTAGTTAGGTTTTAGTAGTGCCTGGGAAATCTCATTACTGCTAAACAGCAAGTATCTTGTTTTCCCAGAAGGGTAACAGGCTCTCAGAGAGGAGATCACACAGTGTTTGCAAGACTGACAACTGTAGAGACCTGGGGATTGTAAGGAATAGCAGTCTTACCAGCATCTTCCCCAGATACACATGAGGGGTATGTGTGTATGTGTGAGGTGGGGAGGGGGAGAGAGAGAGACGAGGAGGAGGAGAAAGAGGGGAAGAAGGAAGAAAAGAAAGATAAGTAGGTAAAAGGTAGACATACAAAGAGGTGGAGATTTTAGCACATGTGATAGGGCATTGAGTAGAACTAGAACATCTCCTTTTCCTACTTCAGGAGCAAGTTTCCTACCTTTCAGCTAACATTCACTGTGGGAGGAAAATTTTAAAAATATAGGAAATTAATTGGGTGCAGTAGAGGAGGGCAATTCCAGTTGTCAAACAAACAGGTGTACTTGACTCTGATAGAAACCTTGGAGGACTGTCTCTCCCAAACATGCAGTGCACAGTGTTACATCTGCCCATGAGCTCTGACTCTGAGTGTCTGAGGTGAGGAGTATGGGCAAGACCTTAGATGCTTAATTTAGAAAATAATTCTTGGCATGCCAGTGCGTAGTGGGAGACTACCTCATAAAACTGGAATTTTTTAAAAATTTAAATTTATTTATTTTAATTGGAGGGTAATTACTTTACAATATTGTATTGGTTCTGGAATTTTAATGTCATTGTTATTTGAGAGAAGGACCAGCTGAGAGAAAGGAGGTCCAGTTTTGACTAAATAATATTCCTACTGAGAGGGGCCAAGTAATTCAGAAGTGCTGGACCATTTTTAGTCCCATTAGTATTTAAATGATTTGATTAGAAATGATAAAATTCTTAATTGGACTTTCAGAATCATAATTGAATAAAATTGCTCTGCATTATTAGAATGGACCAGGTTAAGAAATTAATGAGCACAATGTCTGAACAATGTGGGCTTCTGAGGTGAAGGCCAGGCTTTCCTGAGGAAGATGGAGAAGCCAGCTCATATGGTCCTGCATGTGAGCATGTTCCCCACCTCCGCCAGAGATCCTTGAAGACAAGAGTTTAAGTACCAGTCAATGTGGAATATCAGAATGAAATTGCTATTCAGAACACCTACCACTAACAACCTGGTTTACCTTTCTTTTGTATTGTAAAAAGAGAATTGTAATAGAGGGGGTCATCCCTCTCTTTTATTCAGGTAAAAACTGCTTATGTTATGAGGGTCATTTCAGAGTTATTCCATGTGGAATTGCATAGGCTCCCCTCACACTTAGCCAGGCTGGTCTCTTCCTCTGCTTCTCACCCATCACATCAGTTTTAGTTGACACTTGAGAGGTTGCCTGTCACCCCCAGGAGAGTGTGGTCACTCTGAGGATGGGAGACATTTCCTCTTGATGTCTAATACCTCAGAACCTTTACATGTACTCTAAAATAAATGAACAAGTGGATTAAGTAACTCATCATCTTGAAAGTATCTCTCTTTTGCCAGTGCATTTTACACGAAGAAAATAAGCTGTGTTTTGAAGATTTATAATAGTGCATTTTTCCCCCTAAGTCTATATTAAAGCATGGATGTGGGCACAATTGGTGCTTCCCAGATGGTGCTAGTGATAAAGAACCTGTCTGCCATTGCAGGAGATCTGGATTTGATTCCTGGGTCAGGAAGATCCCCTGGAGAAGGGGCATAGCAAGCCAGTCCAGTATTTTTACCTGAAGTATCCCATGGACAAAGGAGCCTGGTTGGCTACAGTCCATAGTGTTGCAAAGAGTCGGAAACAACTGAAGCGACTTAGCACACATGCACAATTTGTCAGTGTAATTAACCAGGACCAGCTTCTGGAAGCCCTAGAATTCAGAGGTAAGATCCTGAGATGAGGTTGTGGGATGGAAAGAGGATAATAGTTTCATTAGTGTCAAATACCTAATACGTTTACTTCACACTTTTATTTATCGATACATGTGGTACAGCCAGTGGAAATTTAACAAATAGTATATGCTATAAAATTTTAATGTAGCTTTTATTGCAGTAGGTAAAAATGAAATTAGCAATAAGAAGGAGAAGGGGAAGACAGGATGAGATGGTTGGATGGCATCACCAACACGATGGACATGAGTTTGAATAAGCTCCAGGAGTTGGTGATGGACAGGGAAGCCTGGTGTACTGCAGTCCATGGGGTCGCACATGACTGAGTGACTGAACTGAACTGATTTGAAGCAATAAGAAATATCATTTTGACTCACGGACTATAAGAGTGTATTTCAAGATCTTAATGTATTATGTGATATACTGGGTGACAGTCAAAACTGAACGACACCCACAGACCATGCAAATCACTCAGCCAGTTTTAGCTGAAATTGGGGATTTCATTAGTTCTCTTTCCAGAGTGTCTTTCAGTAAGAGAAAGGTATGTATTTACATTTCATTCCTCATACTGTACCTCTTAATAATGAGTCAATATCTCCAGAAATAACTTGAGCTAGAAGCAGAAAACAAGAGCCTGATAATTTCAATCATGAGTAGACCATATGAGTTGTTTTCAATCTGCATATAACTAACTAATCTCTGGTATCGGCACATGTACCCATGTGTCCTGGATTTGTATCAGGTAGCTGAGGTAGGTTCTCCCTTCCGTGTCCCTGCACTGCAGAGTTACTGACACTGCCCTTCTGACATGGAGTCTCCTGTGGTCCTGAGGACAGCGTTGCTAGGCAGCAGAAACCTCCTCTCCATCCTTTCCAGGAGTGAGCCACACTGGCACACCTCTGTCCACATCTGGGCACCAGGCAGGTGTCTGAAGTGAGTCATTCTCTTAAGAACTTTTGCCTCTAGGATTTAGGGAGAAGTCAGTTTAAATCAGAGCATGTAAAATAAGCTCTAATAACCTTGAAGGTATAAATATAGTTTTGTGAAACACAGAGCTTGACAGAATTGCATAGTCAGGCTGGAGAGAGTTAAGTATAGACCAGGAGAAGATCACTGATGTTAGCAGAACAAGGCATTTCAGCTGGAAACTGGAGATGATAGATTTTGAAATGTGGTCCTTGTGGAAAAGCCTACAGAGGAGTTCAGGTAGCTCTCAGGCAGAGAGTAGGTTTAAGAGAATAGAAACACTTTTAATTAACATGGTGACTAAAAATACAGAATGTTTCTTTTGTGGGCTTTTTCAATTATGTGTCTCTATTTAAGTTCTCTTTCTATGTTTCGGTAATCCAGTATGATAATTTTATGCCACAAAGTTTTAGAAATCCTGGCACATCAGTGAAGAAAAGGTGTTGGCTAAAATATTTCATGTTATATGAAAGCAAAGATAGAAAATTGGGATAGATAAAAGCATTTAGGAATTTGATTATTAAAATGTATATCTTAGGAGAAAAGAACTGTGTTTCTGGCTTCTGTCTGTTTAACACAGATTAGAATCATTAAATTAAGAAGGTTCATACGAAGATATTTATTTTTAACTTGCAGAAATGTTTAAGGCAAATAAAGAACCAGATCAGATCAGTTGCTCAGTCGTATCCAACTCTTTGCAACCCCATGAATCCCAGCACGCCAGGCCTCCCTGTCCATCACCAACTCCTGGAGTTCACTCAGACTCATGTCCATCGAGTCAGTGATGCCATCCAGCCACCTCATCTGCTGTCATCCCCTTCTCCTCCTGCCCCCAATCCCTCCCAGCATCAGAGTCTTTTCCAATGAGTCAACTCTTCGCATGAGGTGGCCAAAGTACTGGAGTTTCAGCTTTAATATCAAACTTCCAAAGAAATCCCAGGGCTGATCTCCTTCAGATTGGACTAGTTGGATCTCCTTGCAGTCCAAGGGACCCTCAAGAGTCTTCTCCAACACCACAGTTCAAAAGCATCAATTCTTCGGTGCTCAGCTTTCTTCACAGTCCAACTCTCACATCCATACATGACCACTGGAAAAACCATAGCCTTGACTAGATGAACCTTTGTTGGCAAAGTAATGTCTCTGCTTTTGAATATGCTATCTAGGTTGGTCATAACTTTCCTTCCAAGGAGTAAGCGTCTTTTAATTTCATGGCTGCAGTCACCATCTGTAGTGATTTTGGAGCCCAGAAAAATAAAGTCTGACACTGTTTCCACTGTTTCCCCATCTATTTCCCATGAAGTGATGGGACCGGATGCCATGATCTTCGTTTTCTGAATGTTGAGTTTTAAGCCAACTTTTTCACTCTCCACTTTCACTTTCATCAAGAGGCTTTTGAGTTCCTCTTCACTTTCTGCCATAAGGGTGGTGTCATCTGCATATCTGAGGTGATTGATATTTCTCCTGGCAATCTTGATTCCAGCTTGTGTTTCTTCCAGTCCAGCGTTTCTCATGATGTACTCTGCATATAAGTTAAATAAACAGGGTGACAATATGCAGCCTTGACAAACTCCTTTTCCTATTTGGAAGCAGTCTGTTGTTCCATGTCCAGTTCTAACTGTTGACTCTTGACCTGCATACAGATTTCTCAAGAGGCAGATCAGGTGTTCTGGTATTCCCATCTCTTGAAGAATTTTCCACAGTTTATTGTGATCCACACAGTCAAAGGCTTTGGCATAGTCAATAAAGCAGAAATAGATGTTCTTCTGGAACTCTCTTGCTTTTTCTATGATCCAGTGGATGTTGGCAATTTGATCTCTGGTTCCTCTGCCTTTTCTAAAACCAGCTTGCACATCAGGAAGTTCACGGTTCGCATATTGCTGAAGCCTGGCTTGGAGAATTTTGAGCATTACTTTACTAGCGTGTGAGATGAGTGAAGTTCTGCGGTAGTTTGAGCATTCTTTGGCATTGCCTTTCTTTGGGATTGGAATGAAAACTGACCTCTTCCAGTCCTGTGGCCACTGCTAAGTTTTCCAAATTAGCTGGCATATTGAGTGCAGCACTTTCACAGCATCATCTTTCAGGATTTGGAATAGCTCAACTGGAATTCCATCACCTCCACTAGCTTCGTTCGTATTGATGCTTTCTAAGGCCCACTTGACTTCACATTCCAGGATGTCTGGCTCTAGGTCAGTGATCACACCATCGTGATTATCTGGGTCGTGAAGATCTTTTTTTGTACAGTTCTTCTGTGTATTCTTGCCATCTCTTCTTAATATCTTCTGCTTCTGTTAGGTCTATACCACTTCTGTCCTTTATCGAGCTCATCTTTCCATGAAATGTTCCTTTGGTATCTCTGATTTTCTTGAAGAGATCCCTAGTCTTTCCCATTCTGTTGTTTTCCTCTATTTCTTTGCATTGATCGCTGAAGAAGGCTTTCTTATCTCTTCTTGGTATTCTTTGGAACTCTGAATTCAGATGTTTATATCTTTCCTTTTCTCCTTTGCTTTTCTCTTCTCTTCTTTTCACAGCTATTTGTAAGGCCTCCCCAGACAGCCATTTTGCTTTTTTGCATTTCTTTTCCACGGGGATGGTCTTGATCCCTGTCTCCTGTACAATGTCACGAACCTCATTCCATAGTTCATCAGGCAGTCTATCTATCAGATCTAGGCCCTTAAATCTATTTCTCACTTCCACTGTATAATCATAAGGGATTTGATTTAGGTCATACCTGAATGGTCTAGTGGTTTTCCCTACTTTCTTCAATTTAAGTCTGAATTTGGCAATAAGGAGTTCATGGTCTGAGCCACAGTCAGCTCCTGGTCTTGTTTTTGCTGACTGTATAGAGCTTCTTCATCTTTGGCTGCAAAGAATATAATCAGCCTGATTTCGGTGTTGACCATCTGGTGATGTCCATGTATAGAGTCTTCTCTTGTGTTGTTGGAAGAGGGTGTTTGTTATGACCAGTTCATTTTCTTGGCAAAACTCTATTAGTCTTTGCCCTGCTTCATTCCATACTCCAAGGCCAAATTTTCCTGTTACTCCAGGTGTTTCTTGACTTCCTACTTTTGCATTCCAGTCCCCTATAATGAAAAGGCCATCTTTTTTGGGTGTTAGTTCTAAAAGGTCTTGTAGGTCTTCATAGAACCGTTCCACTTCAGCTTCTGAAAGAGATGGGAATACCAGACCACCTGATCTGCCTCTTGTGAAATTTGTATGCAGGTCAGGAAGCAACAGTTAGAACTAGACATGGAACAATGGACTGGTTCCAAATAGGAAAAGGAGTTCGTCAAGGCTGTATATTGTCACCCTGTTTATTTAACTTATATGCAGAGTACATCATAAGAAAAGATGGTCTGGAAGAAGCACAAGCTGGAATCAAGATTGCCAGGAGAAATATCAATAACCTCAGATATGCAGATGACACCACCCTTATGGCAGAAAGTGAAGAGGAACTCAAAAGCCTCTTGATGAAAGTGAAAGTGGAGAGTGAAAAAGTTGCCTTAAAGCTCAACATTCAGAAAACGAAAATCATGGCATCCGGTCCCACCACTTCATGGGAAATAGATGGGGAAACAGTAGAAACAGTGTCAGACTTTATTTTTCTGGGCTCCAAAATCACTGCAGATGGTGACTGCAGCCATGAAATTAAAAGACGCTTACTCCTTGGAAGGAAAGTTATGACCAACCTAGATAGCATATTCAAAAGCAGAGACATTACTTTGCCAACAAAGGTTCATCTAGTCAAGACTATGGTTTTTCCAGTGGTCATGTATGGATGTGAGAGTTGGACTGTGAAGAAGGCTGAGCACCGAAGAATTGATGCTTTTGAAGTGTGGTGTTGCAGAAGACTCTTGAGAGTCCCTTGGACTGCAAGGAGATCCAACCAGTCCATTCTGAAGGAGATCAGCCCTGGGATTTCTTTGGAAGGAATGATGTTAAAGCTGAAACTCCAGTACTTTGGCCACCTCATGCGAAGTGTTGACTCATTGGAAAAGACTGATGCTGGGAGGGATTGGGGGCAGGAGAAGAAGGGGACGACAGAGGATGAGATGGCTGGATGGCATCACTGAGTCAATGGACGTGAGTCTGAGTGAACTCCGGGAGTTGGTGATAGACAGGGAGGCCTGGCGTGCTGCGATTCATGGAGTCGCAAAGAGTCGGACACGACTGAGTGACTGATCTGATCTGATCTGATACTTCACTCATTTTAAAAAGGAAGATCTAGGTTTAAAAATAAAAATTTTCAAATGAAACATATTCTTTGTATTCATTTATTTCTTTTGTAATCCTATAGGACTGAAACACAATATGGAAAAGTAAATGGAGTGTTATTACAGATTTTTCTTGGCTTTACATTATGTTCGGACATAGTCACCATCCAAATATGCAGACTGTGGTAATACTAAGAAACTTTTTAAGAGAGAGAATTTTTCTTAGAAGTACTATTTTAGGGGGTGGTCCTAAGATGGCGGAGGAATAGGACGGGGAGACCACTTTCTCCCCGACAAATTCATCAAAAGAACATGTAAACGCTGAGTAAATTCCACAAAAAAACTTCTGAATGCTGGCAGAGGACATCAGGCACCCAGAAAAGCAGCCCATTGTCTTCGAAAGGAGGTAGGAAAAAATATAAAAGACAAAAAAAAGAGACAAAAGAGGTAGGGACAGAGCTGCATCCAGGGAAGGGAGTCTTAAAAAGAGAGAAGTTTCCAAACACCAGGAAACACTCATTGCCGAGTCTGTGGTGAGCCTTGGAACCACAGTGGGCAACATAACTGGGAGGAAAAATAAATAAACAATTAAAACCCACAGATTATGAGCCTAACGGTAACTTCTCCAGCGGAGAAGCAGCGCAGACACCTGCCCCCGCCACTAGCAAGCGGGGGCTGGACTGGGAGGTGTGGGCTGCATTGCTTAGAGTAAGGACCGGCCTGAATGCCCTGAGGGCAATCTGAGGGAACTAATTTGGGCTAGCAAACCAGACTGCGGGATAGCTACCACGCGAAAAGCCCTAAAACCTGACACTGCCAGGCCCGCTCACAGAACAAAGGACTGAACAGAGCTAGCCCGCTGCAGACCATCCCCCTCTGGTGACAGGCAGCCAGAGCTGGAAGCGGGCAATCACAGCCCAAGAGAGACATTATTTACTAAACTGCAAGCAGGCTTCTTTGCTAAGACTTCTTGGGTTTCTGGACAGTCAACATCCGCCTGAGAAAGTACGCCAGTTGTACACCCAGAAAACCGAGCGGCAGGGATGGGGGAGGCGATAAGTCACGATCGTGCTCACCAAACACCTCATCACCTGAGCTGCTCGGACCTGGGAAGGGCACAAAACGCAGGCCCAACCGAGTCTGCGCCTCTGAGGACTCCATGAGTGCCTGAACCTGAGCGGCTTAGAACTGGGAGGTGCATGCAGCCCGGGGCTGGCTTCGGATGGTTCCCGGTGGAGCAACATAGACCCTGAGCAGTGTGGGCAGGAAGGGCACACGAGCCGTGAGCGAGGGCAGGCCCAGTGTGGCTGAGACATTGGGAGCACACACCAGTGTTATTTGTTTGCAGCGTGCCTCCCTCCCCACAGCGCAACTGAACAAGTGAGCCTAAAAACTATCCACCATCGCCCCCTTGTGTCAGGGCAGAAATCAGACATGGAAGAGACCAGCAAAGAGAAGTTAAAACAGAGGGAACCACCTTGGAAGTGGCAGGTGCAATAGATTAAAACCCTGTCGTTAGTACCGACTACATAGGAAGGGCCCTATAGATCTTTAGAAATATAAGCTGGACCAAGGAACTATCTGAAAATGAACTGACCCCACACTGCCCACAACAACACCAGAGAAAGTCCTAGATATATTTTTACTATTTTTACGATCATTCTTTTAAAAAATTTTTTAAATTTTAAGTCCTCTATTACTCCTTTAATTTTCATTTTTATAACCTACTATTACTTTGCAAAAAAAGACCCTATTTTTTAAAGCAAACTTCATATATATATATTTTATAATTTTTGTGACTTTGTTTTTCTTTCTTTTTTTCCTCTCATTTTCTTTAATATTGTATTTTTGAAAATCTAACCTCTACTCTTGATTTTTAATCTTTGCTTTTTGGTATTTGTTATCAATTTTGTACCTGTAAGAACCCAATCGTCAATTCCCATTTTTACTTGGGAGCGAGATTACTGGCTTGACTGCTGTCTTCCCCTTTGGACTCTCCTTTTTCTCCACCAGGTCGCCTCTATCTCCTACCTCCCCCTTCTCTTCTCTACCCAACTCTGTGAATCTCTGTGTGTTCCAGATGGTGGAGAACACTTAGGGAACTGATTACTGGCTGGATCTGTCTCTCTCCTTTTGATTCCCCCCTGTTATCCTCCTGGCCACCTCTGTCTCCTTCCTCCCTCTTCTCTTCTCTGTATAACTCTGTGAACATTTCTGAGCGGTCCAGACTGTGGAGCACACATAAGGAAGTGATTACTGGCTAGCTTGCTCTCTCCTCTTTTGATTCCACCTCATCTCATTCGGGTCACCTCTAACTCCCTCCTCCCTCTTCTCTTCTCCATGTAACTCTGTGATCCTCTCTGGGTGTCCCTCACTGTGGAGAAACTTTTCATCTTTAACTTAGATGTTTTATCAGTGGTGCTGTATAGATGGAGAAGTCTTGAGACTACTGAAAAAATAAGACTTAAAACCAGAAGCAGGAGGCTTAAGTCCAAATCCTGAGAACACCAGAGAACTCCTGACTCCAGGGAACATTAATCGACAGGAGCTCATCAAACGCCTCCACACCTACACTGAAACCAAGCACCACCGAAGGGCCAACAAGTTCCAGAGCAAGACATGCCATGCAAATTCTCCAGCAACACAGGAACACAGCCCTGAGCCTCAATATACAGGCTGCCCAAAGTTACTCCAAACCCATTGACATCTCATAACTCATTACTGGACACTTCATTGCACTCCAGAGAGAAGAAATCCAGCTCCACCCACCAGAACACCGACACAAGCTTCCCTAAACAGGAAACCTTGACAAGCCACCTGTACAACCCCACCCACAGTGAGGAAACTCCACAATAAAGAAAACTCCACAAACTGCCATAATACAGAAAGGCCACCCCAAACTCAGCAATATAAACAAGATGAAGAGACAGAGGAATACCCAGCAGCTAAAGGAACAGGATAAATGCCCACCAAGCCAAACAAAAGAGGAAGAGATAGGGAATCTACCTGATAAAGAATTGCGAATAATGATAGTGAAAATGATCCAAAATCTTGAAATCAAAATGGACTCACAGATAAATAGCCTGGAGACAAGGATTGAGAAGATGCAAGAAAGGTTTTACAAGGACCTAGAAGAAATAAAAAAGAGTCAATATATAATGAATAATACAATAAATGAGATAAAAAACACTCTGGAGGCAACAAATAGTAGAATAACAGAGGCAGAAGATAGGATTAGTGAAATAGAAGATAGAATGGTAGAAATAAATGAATCAGAGAGGAAAAAAGAAAAACGAATTAAAAGAAATGAGGACAATCTCAGAGACCTCCAGGACAATATTAAATGCCCCAACATTTGAATCATAGGAGTCCCAGAAGAAGAAGACAAAAAGAGAGACCATGAGAAAATATTTGAGGACATAATAGTTGAAAACTTCCCTAAAATGGGGAAGGAAATAATCACCCAAGTCCAAGAAACCCAGAGAGTCCCAAACGGGATAAACCCCAGGCGAAACACCTCAAGACACATATTAATCAAATTAACAAAGATAAAATACAAACAACAAATATTACAAGCTGCAAGGGATAAACAACAAATAACACACAAGGGGATTCCCATAAGGATAACAGCTGGTCTTTCAGTAGGAACTCTTCAGGCCAGGAGGGAATGGCAAGACATACTTAAAGTGAAGAAAGAAAGTAAGCTACAGCCCAGATTACTGTGCCCAGCAAGGATCTCATTCAAATATGAAGGAGAAATCAAAATCTTTACAGACAAGCAAAAGCTGAGAGAATTCAGCGCCACCAATCCAGCTCTCCAACAAATGCTAAAGGATATTCTCTAGACAGGAAACACAAAAAGGGTGTATAAACTCCAATCCAAAACAATAAAGTAAATGGCAACGGGATCATACTTATCAATAATTACCTTAAACATAAATGGGTTGAATACCCCAACCAAAAGACAAAGACTGCCTGAATGGATACAAAAACAAGACCCCTATATATATTGTTTACAAGAGACCCACCTCAAAACAGGGAATGCATACAGACTGAAAGAAAAGGGCTGGAAAAAGGTATTCCACGCAAAAAGAGACCAAAAGAAAGCAGTAGTAGCAATACTCATATCAGATAAAATAGATTTTAAAACAAAGGCTGTGAAAAGAGACAAAGAAGGACGCTACATAATGATCAAAGGATCAATCCAAGAAGATATAACAATTATAAATATATATGCACCCAACATAGGAGCACCGCAATATGTAAGGCAAATGCTAACAAGTATGAAAGGGGAAATTAACAATAACACAGTAATAGTGGGAGACTTTAGTACCCCACTCACACCTATGGATAGATCAACTAAACAGAAAATTAACAAGGAAACACAAACTTTAAATGATACAGTAGACCAGTTCGACCTCATTGATATCTATAGGACATTTCACCCCAAAACAATGAATTTCACCTTTTTCTCAAGTGCACATGGAACCTTCTCCAGGATAGATCACATCCTGGGCCATAAATCTAGCTTTGGTAAATTAAAAAAAATTGAAATCATTCCAAGCATCTTTTCTGACCACAATGCAGTAAGATTAGATCTCAATTACAGGAGAAAAACTATTAAAAATTCCAACATATGGAGGCTGAACAACATGCTGCTGAATAACCAACAAATCACAGAAGAAATCAAAAAAGAAATCAAAATATGCATAGAAACAAATGAAAATGAAAACACAACAACCCAAAACCTGTGGGACACTGTAAAAGCAGTGCTAAGGGGAAAGTTCATAGCAATACAGGCATACCTCAAGAAATAAGAAAAAAGTCAAATAAATAACCTAACTCTACACCTAAAGCAACTAGAAAAGGAAGAAATGAAGAACCCGAGGGTTAGTAGAAGGAAAGAAATCTTAAAAATTAGGGCAGAGATAAATGCAAAAGAAACAAGAGACCATAGAAAAAATCAACAAAGCCAAAAGCTGCTTCTTTGAAAGGAAAATGAAATTGACAAGCTGTTAGCCAGACTCATCAAGAAACAAAGGGAGAAAAATCAAATCAATAAAATTAGAAATGAAAATGGAGAGATCACAACAAACAACACAGAAATACAAAGGATCATAAGAGATTACTATCAGCAATTATATGCCAATAAAATGGACAACGTGGAAGAAATGGACAAATTCTTAGAAAAGTACAACTTTCCAAAACTGAACCAGGAAGAAATACAAAATCTTAACAGACCCATCACAAGCACAGAAATTGAAACTGTAATCAGAAATCTTCCAGCAAACAAAAGCTCAGGTCCAGATGGCTTCACAGCTGAATTCTACCAAAAATTTAGAGAAGAGCTAACACCTATCCTACTCAAACTCTTCCAGAAAATTACAGAGGAAAGTAAACTTCCAAACTAATTCTACGAGGCCACCATCACCCTAATACCAAAACCTGACAAAGATGCCACAAAAAAAGAAAATTACAGGCCAATATCACTGATGAACATAGATGCAAAAATCCTTAACAAAATTCTAGCAATCAGAATCCAACAACACATTAAAAAGATCATACACCATGACCAATATCCCAGGGATGCAAGGATTCTTCAATATCTGCAAATCAATCAATGTAATACACCACATTAACAAATTGAAAAATAAAAGCCATATGATTATCTCAATAGATGCAGAGAAACCTTTGACAAAATTCAACATCCATTTATGATAAAAACTCTCCAGAAAGCAGGACTAGAAGGAACATACCTCAACATAATAAAAGCTATATTTGACAAACCCACAGCAAACATTATTCTCAATGGTGAAAAATTAAAAGCTTTTCCCCTAAAGTCAGGAACAAGACAAGGGTGCCCACTTTCACCATTACTATTCAACATAGTTTTGGAAATTTTGGCCAAAGCAATCAGAGCAGAAAAAGAAATAAAAAGAATCCACATTGGAAAAGAAGAAGTAAAATTCTCACTATTTGAAGATGACATGATCCTCTACATAGAAAACCCTAAAGACTCCACCAGAAAACTACTAGAGCTAATCATTGAATATAGTAAAGTTGCAGGATATAAAATCAACACACAGAAATCCCTTGCATTTCTATACACTAATAAAGAGAAAACAGAAAAAGAAATTAAGGAAACAATTCCATTCACCATTGCAACGAAAAGAGTAAAATACTTAGAAATATATCTACCTAAAGAAACTAAAGACGTATATATAGAAAACTATAAAACACTGGTGAAAGAAATCAAAGAGGACACTAATAGATGGAGAAATATACCGTGTTCATGGATTGGAAGAATCAATATAGTGAAAATGAGTGTACTACCCAAAGCAATCTATAGATTCAATGCAATCCGTATCAAGCTACCAATGGTATTTTTCACAGAGCTAGAACAAATAATTTCACAGTTTGTAAGGAAATACAAAAAAAAACCTCGAATAGCCAAAGCAATCTTGAGAAAGAAGAATGGAATTGGAGGAATCAACCTGTCTGACTTCAGGCTCTACTACAAAGCCACAGTCATCAAGACAGTATGGTAATGACACAAAGACAGAAATGTACATCAATGGAACAAAATAGAAAGCCCAGAGATAAATCCACGCACATATGGACACCTCATCTTTGACAAAGGAGGCAAGAACATACAACAGAGAAAAGACAATCTCTTTAACAAATGGTGCTGGGAAAACTGGTCAACCACTTGTAAAAGAATGAAACTAGAACACTTTCTAACACCATACACAAAAAATAAACTCAAAGTGGATTAAAGATCTAAATGTAAGACCAGAAACTATAAAACTCCTAGAGGAGAACATAGGCAAAACACTCTCCGACATAAATCACAGCAGGATCCTCTATGACCCACCTCCCAGAGTATTGGAAACAAAAGCAAAAATAAACAAATGGGACCTAATTAAAATTAAAAGCTTCTGCACAACAAAGGAAACTATAAGCAAGGTGAAAAGACAGCCTTCAGAATGGGAGAAAGTAATAGCAAATGAAGCAACTGACAAACAACTAATCTCAAAAATATACAAGCAACTCCTACAGCTCAATTCCAGAAAAATGAACGACCCAATCAAAAAATGGGCCAAAGAGCTAATCAGACATTTCTCCAAAGAAGACATACAGATGGCTAACAAACACATGAAAAGATGCTCAACACCACTCATTATCAGAGAAATGCAAATCAAAACCACTATGAGGTACCATTTCACGCCAGTCAGAATGGCTGCGATCCAAAAGTCTACAAGCAATAAATGCTGGAGAGGGTGTGGAGAAAAGGGAACCCTCTTACACTGTTGGTGGGAATGCAAACTAGTACAGCCATTATGGAGAACAGTGTGGAGATTCCTTAAAAAACTGGAAATAGAACTGCCTTATGACCCATCAATACCACTGCTGGGCATACAAACCGAGGAAACCAGAGTTGAAAGAGACACGTGTATACCAATATTCGTCACAGCACTGTTTATTATAGCCAGGACATGGAAGCAACCTAGGTGTCCATCAGCAGATGAATGGATAAGAAAGCTGTGGTACATATACACAATGGAATATTACTCAGCCATTAAAAAGAATACATTTGAATCAGTTCTAACGAGGTGGATGAAACTGGAGCCTATTATACAGAGTGAAGTAAGCCAGAAAGAAAAACACCAATACAGTATACTAACACATATATATGGAATTTAGAAAGATGGTAACGATAACCCTGTATGTGAGACAGCAAAAGAGATACAGATGTATAGAACAGTCTTTTAGACTCTGTGGGAGAGGGAGAGGGTGAGATGATTTGGGAGAATGGCATTGAAACATGTTTAATATCATAAAAGAAACAAATCGCCATTCCAGGTTTGATGCAGGATACAGGATGCTTGGGGCTGGTGCACTGGGATGACCCAGAGGGATGGTATGGGGAGGGAGGAGAGAGGGAGGTTCAGGATGGGGAACACGTGTACACCCGTGGTGGATTCATGTTGATGTATGGCAAAACCAATACAATATTGTAAAGCAAAAAATAATAATAATAATGAAAACTTAAAAAAAAAAGTACTATTTTAAACAGGGTAGAGAAATCTGTAGCATTACATACCCTTAAGATGGGGTTAGTCAGAAATGTAGAACTACAGTGATTTCTGTGCATCATTTATACTGTATGATTTTTGTCCTTTAGAACACATATTTTCTTTTTTTAGGTAATACTTGTGATAATCTGATTTGTCTCTTTCATTCAATATTAAGGATTTATGTATGTATTAATAAGATGTGTCGGATTATCCTAATTACTTTCATGTGACTTTGCCTTGGAGACCTAGACAGTGCTGTGACAGTGGATTTCAGGAATGGATGTGAACACTGGATTCTCAGTGGGAAGACCATTCTGCTCCTTACAGCCTGGTGATCACACGTTTGAAAGCACCTTGAAGAGAGTCCACTGCTGGAGGAGACATGGGTGCAGCAGAACAAATCCATGGCTAGGGCATGAAGAAAGGAGTCAGTGCTGCAGACGGTTTCCTGGTCTTCCTAATTTGTGAAGGGGATGCAGTGCTGAAGAGGTGACTGGGAGTCGACCAGGAATTTTGAGGTGGCAGTGCTCACGTGGACCTGGGTCTCAGCCCCTCCCAGGGTACAGAGTCTCTGTTGAGTGTCCCCTCTGACCTCAGGTTCTGCCATCGTGTGTGCGTGTGCAGTGAAGGCAGCCACTCCATGGGCTGTTCGTGATGAGTCCATGGCGGGTGGTCCTTGAGCCCCCACACAGCCCAGGGGCTGCTCTTATTAATAGTAGCCACTCCATCCTCCACAGCCCCGCACAGACTCAGTGTACTCACTCAGCCTGACGGGCACAGTCAAACACAGCAAGGGATGCTCTCCCCTGTCATTATGCTCATCTTTTCTGTCCAGTGGAACTGATTTTTAAAAAAGTCTTTCTGAGCTCCTGGCCTGTGATGGAAGACACAGGAAGGATCAATTGAAGCCCTCGACCCTGAGAGAACATGCGCTCTAGTGATCAGGCAGAAGTCTGCTGAGCTAACTTTTGGGGAAACTGCTATTGTAGGTGTGCACCGGTGCCAAATATGGGGCTCCCCTGGTGGCTCAGTGGTTAAGGACCTGCCTTGCCATGCAGGGGACACCAGTTCTGTCCCTGGGCTGGGAAGATCCCTCATGCCGCAGGACAGCTAAGCCCATGCACCACAACAACTGGGACTATGCTCTAGAGCCAGTGAGCTCCAACTACTGAGTCCACGTGCCACAGCCACTGCACCCGCACCCTCGAGCCTGTGCGCCACAGCAAGAGAAGCCGCTGCGAGGAGAAGCCCACACACTTCAGTGAAGGGGAGCCCCCGCTTAGCGCAGCTAGAGAAAGGCCTGCACAGCAGTGAAGACCCAGCATGGCCAAAAATACAAAAAATCTTTAGAGAAAAATGACATTATACCCCCAAAACCCGTCGCATATATTTCTTAAGGACAAAGCATTCTGCATAATCCCAATATTATCATCAAACTCAGTACATTCAATATCAACACTGTTACTTTAATTAATTTTATTTAACATTAATATTGATACATGATTCAAACATTGATACTATAAAACATGAAACTCATGAAACTTCTCCTGTTATGCTAATAATGCTCACTGAAGTGTAGCATCTCACCTCAGCTTTGTGATTCTCCTCAAACTTTCACCCACACACCACCCCGTCTGTCCTTGTCTTTCATGAGTTGTTTCCAAACACACTGGGCAGTTTTGTCATAATTTTCAGACATCTGCATTTATCTGATTATTTCCTCATTAAGTTCTGCTTGAACACTTTGGAAATAAAATCAGACAGGTAATGTTTGGTCTCCTTCCCAGTGTGTCTTATCAGGAGGTCAGTTTGTCCTTCTGGATGGTTCTGTGTGCTCTCCAGATTTATCTATTGAAAGGTGACTTTTCCATTTGTAGTTAATAATTATTCTATCATGTGATGTGTTGATATTATGCATAGTCCATTCTCTTGAAAGCACTTTTCACTGAATGATTTTAGCATCAGTTGACAATCCCTAAAAGACTCAGTTACAGTGGTGATTGCAAACTGGTGATCTTTCTAATGATTTTACTCCCTGTGTATTTATTTGCTGGCATTCTTTCTGTATAGAGTTGTTTTCCCCTATTTCCCTCTCCCTCTCTGGCTTTCTGTAGTGGATATTGCTGTGGACTTACAGAGACTTATTCAGTCTTAGGACCAGAGTTCTTTCATTTTTGGTCAAAAGACTTGACACATTCAGTCAGCCTTGTCCCTTCCTGGCTTACCTGCAGTGCCCGGCTGTAACACTTTGTGACCTATGGTGATGCCTTAGGAAGAGCGTGGCTGTGGAGTCCTGGAGGCCCGCACAGAGTTGGAAATTGCTAGCCCCAGAATAATTTTGAGGGAAAGCTAGTTTAGTTGTTGTTTGAAGTGAAGTCCTTACTGTGTACTGAGCTCTGGGAACTTAAAAAGGAAGGAGGAGGAGGGGAGAGAAGAGAGGTGGAACACAGAAAATCAAAGAGAAGGAAAGTGAGCCTGTCCTCCAGGCCTTGGAGGGCAAAGACAGGCACACGCTCACAGTGGTGTCTGTGTGCCCGACAGTGTCTGTCGGCACCGGCCCTTCTGGCTGGGGTGGCAGGTGGGTAGCAGACAGAGATAGGTGACCGTGCTCTTGAGCCTGCATCTCCTGGGCTCCAGCCCCACCCCTATAACAGAGGAAGGCGCACAGAGAATCCACCTGTCCTGTCGGTGTTCCATCATGTTGCCGCCCATACTGCTTCACGTCAGCCATCAGCAGACTCAGCCCAGGCCCTCCATGTGTAAATCAGAGGCATTAAAAGTCCTACTTACAAGGGCTCTTGTGAAGATTAAATGGTAGCATCCATTATCCTAATAAAAACAGCAGACATTTATCGAGTCCTTAAAATGCACCAGGCATTAGAACATGTGTTTACATATATTACTTTTGATCTCTATTTAAATACAGAATGTTAGAAAGCCCTTAGCACAAAATATATATGCAATGCATGGTAACCAGAATTATTATTAGGGAAACTGTTCTTAGTTTGTATATATCATAACAATTGGTTATCTCTGTGTTTTTAAAGAATCACCATTTTCAATAGACAAAGCCGGTCTCTTGTGTCTATTTTTTATTTCAGACACCTGAAAGAACTGGCTCATGTGTGAGTACACAGCATCGGTGCCATCTGTGGGAATCCCCTTCATTGTCCTCTTCATTAGGACAAGTGTGTATGAGTGATGTGAACAAAATCAATATTTTAGGCAAGCACCAAATGTAATTGGCATCAAAATATGCAAAAACTGTACAGTGTGTATGGTCTCCAGGTAATGCCAGTTTCCATTTTCCTCTTTTTCATAAATAATGTCAGTCCACATGAATCTCTGTCTTGTTTTTACAGATTCACACGGGTAAATTACAGAAAAACAAAATTCTTCCAGAAAATTGTATGGAAACTGTTCTCAAGTATTTCAGCACAGCTGAGCAGAGGGAAAGGAGAAGGCCCAGGAGGCACCCAGGTCGATCATACCTGGTGTTAAAAAATCCTGAGGAAACCTGGCTGATGAGACAGCAGGTAAGATGGGCGTGGGGCACCTGGGCCTGTGGAGCAGCCGTGGGGGAGTTTAATGAGATAAAATGTTTTAAGGTGGTTTAAAGGGACTGCACAGCTTAAACTTGCAGAGAAAAACAAACATTTTATAAGAAATTGAACTCAAGAATAGTATTTATCAACATGGTTTTTCCTTAATGTTGTGTGAGGTTTTCTTGGCTGAATTCTGAATCCTTGATTAAAAGAAAAGCCATTGTTATCTTTCAGGGAGATAAATATCCGACGACATATATAACTTGTCTAAGCTAGAAATCTGGAAAAAGTAAAAACTGCGACTAGCACTCAGGTCATTAGAGACGAATGTGTCTGAGGAATGGATTGTCACATAGCATGGAGCTGTCTCAGTTTCTCTAGGAGAGCGCATTGTGTTGAGCTCAGGTTGGTGGGCGAAGTGCAAGAGGTGTCCATCCTCACCCTAAACACACACTCAGACATGAAGTTCCCCGAGTTAAACTTCCTGAGAAACTTCAGAGGTGTATTTCTGTCAGCTGGCCCCTGCCCCCAGCCATTCCACAGTCAGGCCTAATGACCAGGTTCTCCACTGTAAGCTGTCTTAGTTGTGTTGGGATTTAAGCAGTCTTGTCCTCCTGGATGAGGTATTTTGTGCAGACACCAGCAGGAGACATTATCCTTGGGGATGTTAGAGGAAGCTGCAGCCACTTTTTGGTGGTGGTGGTGTTGGGAAGGCAAGGAGGATGCCATCCCCAATTGATGAACGTCTCCTTAGGAGTGTGAAGAGAAGCTGCAGCTCATGTTCAATTTCCTTGCAAATCTAAATAGGAAACGGTGGCCTACTGATGGTGGTCTTCTTAGTTATGTGAGTAGGAAGCTGCAGCTGAGTGATGGTGGTGCCCTGGAGAAAGCAGAGGGAGTGCTGGGTACCTGCTGATGGACCCTTGGGAGTAGATGGGAGCTGCAGCAGATCGGTGGCTTTATCGTTGGGATGCAAAGGAGGATGCTGTGGTCCCATGGCGAGAACGTCCTGAGATGTAGAAGAATCTGAGGCTCGTTCACAGTGTCACCAGGGGCTGCAGAGGGCAGCTGTGGTGTGTGCACTGGTGTTCTTGAGACTGTGGTAGGGAGCTGCTGCTGACTGAGGGTGGTGTCCTCCAGAATCTGTTCTGGAAGTTGTGCAAATGGTGAATTAAATGGGGATCTGCGGCTAACTGGTGATGTCATCACAGGAGATGCACACAGTTCTCTGGAGCCAATGACAGTGGTGTTTCCAGGGATGTTAATGGAAAACAGCAGCTAACTGACCATGGTCTTACTGGTAACACACAGGGAGCCGTGGCTGCTCTATGACCGTGCCCTTAGAAGGGTTAGTAGGGAGGCTGCAGCTCATTGCTGGTGTGACCCCAGGAGCATGAAGATGCAGAGGGGATAAGATATTCCTTAGGCATTAAGGAGTAGACTCAGAAACACACAAAAGTATTCACATGCTTTTAAATACCAAGACATGCATTCTGCCTAACAAAACTGACTATAGGTGTGGCTATAAGAGCCGGATGTGTGAGAAGGAGAGTCTGCATCTACTGTGTCTGATGGAGAAGATCTGGGGATTCCTGTCTTGTCTCCTGGTGGAAGAGGAGGTCAGGTACCACCTCCATCTCTTTCAACCTGTCTTCTTTGTGTTCTCCACGTCTCTGTGAGCCATGAGCTAATCATAACAGAATTATTTCCTCAAGTGTATTTTCATCTCTGTGAAAGATACTAATTTTTCTTCTCTCACAGTAATGGTACATGTGGATGCAACCTTATTAAAACCTACTCCAGACTTTGATTTATAAAGCCTTTCCCCTAACACTGTTATTTAGGATTCGTGTGTTGGCATAAGTCATTTTGTAGGTCACAGAAGTTTGAGACTGAACTTTATCATCTTTATGGCTCTGATAATATATTAGCACAGCTTGAACTACTTTAAAATTGAATTTCTGTCAACTAATTCCTGAGATTTTTAATCTGACCTATAAATTGTCAAGTCCCAACAAGTATCAGTCATGAAAACATGTAAAAAGAAGATGAAGAAAATGATTTTAGTGGCAATACCAGTTAATTTGTCAATTACCACATGGTGGTAGGAAATGATCTTTTTCATTAAATTTTATTAGGTGTTTATTATATCTTGTGGATAGGAAATTAGATTTTGATTTCAGATGAATCACATTGAAAATTGTATGAAATTGAAGGAAAGTTAACAATTTTCACTGTCCTATATATATTATAAACTGAAAATCAAATTCAGTTTCTTTACAAAAGCCAAAGATGAACTTTTTAAGATAGAACTTTCAAATATGATAACTCTAGTGTCAACACAGAGAAACCTTATTTTAAGATTTATTATATGAAGTAACTTCAATGTATGCTTATTATATGTTCATGGGACTACCAGTTATATTTTTAAGCTACTGAGGGGTTTTCATTGTATTCGAAAATACTTTGTCTGTGCCAGTAGTTTTTCGGTGTAATTGTATGACTTGTGCATGCATTCTAAGTCACTTCAGTTGTGTCTGACTTTTTGCAACCTCATGGACTGTAGCCTGCCAGGCTCCTCTGTCTGTGAGATTCTCCAGGCAAGAATACTGGAGTGGGTTGCTATTTCCTCCTCCAGGGGATCTTCCCGACCCAGGAATCCAATCTGTCTCTTATGTCTCCTGCATTGGCAGGCAGGTTCTTTACCACTAGCGTTGCCTGGAAGGTCAAAAAGAGCCCTTGTCCCACGAGCCAGCCAGGAGATTTCATTGTATTTGAAAATACTTTCTGTTTGCCAGTAGTTTTTCAGTGTAATCGTATGACTTATTTGTGCCAAATAAATTAGCATTAATTTAAAATGCAGGTAATCAGGTCAATGTTAAGTCAAATGATGGAGATTTAAGAGACTGAAATGGCAACATAAGAAAAATGGTCAGAGCACAGATCATGAAGACAAGCTGTAGGAAGGATGTGACTCTTCAGGCACACGCAAGGCTCTGACGTAGAAGAGCCTTGTGATCCATGTGAGGTAACAGGCAAGAGTTACATGGACAAGTTTAGGATCACTAGTAGAGAAATTAGTACTGTTCTGAAATGGCAGACTGTAACAAACCATTTCTATATTTATCTCTCACACCCATCAAAAAATTGCCAGTGCTGCTGGATAATACAGAATAAAAATGTGTGGGTTTTGAGCCAAAACCTTGACATCAAAAGATGGAGATGACTAGAAACCAAATAAGTTTTCTAACATCATAGCTAGGAGTGACACTTGAGTCTCCAGTATGTCCTGGGTTTACAGCCCTGGACGGTCACTTCACAGTGCTGGCAGGAGTCTTGAGACCCACATCGGAAAGGGCGCTGTGTGTGCCTGGTGTGTCGGGGCTGCAGCTGTGATCTGTCTACAGATGGGGCCTGTTGACAGGAGCAGAAAAAGCAGACTAGAAAAAGCCTGCTCCGCTCAGACTTAAAACTGTGAGGACATCTTGCAGATGCCCATGGTCATCTGCAAGTAGAGTAGAAAAAAGAAATTGAGATTGGTCCTCTGGGGTTCTATGCCGGCATGTCTCAGCTCTCAGTGTAGACAAGCATCCTTCTGTAGTATCCTTATTTCATGTTTTTCATACTCTGTACTTTCTGTTGATGATTTCTCTCTTGAAAAAGGCCTCTGAGTCGAGTGCGGAAGTGAGTCTATGGGAATAAGTGAAGTGTTCTAAGGCCAGAGGGCACACTGGACCTTATAGAGAAGTCTTTGTTGCATGGTCTCATTCAGCCGCGATTTAGTGCGTTTGGGCTGGGCTGAATGTTACTGAGGGGCTGATAGACCTTGGATATTATGATCAGAGGTTGACAAAAGCCCACCTGGTCTGCCCTCCAATGGCCGTTCAGGAATCACTGATACTGTGTTTGCAGCAACTCTATGGATTATATAACTGCAAATACTGAGAATTGGCCTGAATCAGTTGTCTTTGTATGAAAAATATTAGTATTGTTCAAGTAAAAATTACAACAGAACATTTAAAGATAAACTTTTAAAATGGTAAAATACAATTCTTTAAAGGTTAGGTCATGGCACTCAAACATAAAATGAAAATATGGCAAAGGTTCATTTAATTTATAATTAAGGAGGAAACCAGTAACCTGTTACAACTGATCCAGAGAATTCAATCAACACACACACACATATGAAACTGGAAATGCTGAAGTGAACCTTCATTACAGATGCAAAAACCTAGTCAGTATCCAGTGTTGAATATCATTTGCATTTCTGTGGACAAGTGTAATTTGTGTTACTATCAGTTTTGCAGAGAGAGTTGTAAAATAGCTCAAAGACAACAAAAGACACAGATAATCAAAACACATGCTAGATAGGGCATCCAGCAATCTCTTCTGACATCTTTAAAGAAAGTAATTCTCCATAATTTTTTTGATAGGAATAAACATTTTTGTATAGAATCAGCATGCCAAGAAAATAGTGCTTTTATGTATCAGTATTAAAAAATTGGAAAATAGATTTTAGAAAGCAGACTTCTTTTTCAGTGTTAGTAAAATGCACGGGGTGCCCCCGGAGGAAGTGGCAACTAACAGGGTATTAGTGCTCTCCCTGTTGGCCATGCTGTGCGCCCTCTCTCTTCTGCTTCTCACTGGGGTGGGCTTGAGCATCCCACGCCCTATAGTCAGGACCCTTCTCCTGGCCTCCCTGCCACTGCTCTGTGACACACAAACTACCCTTGGCCCCAGTACATGAACACACAGAAGGCGTATAAATCATGCACACAGAAGGCAGTCAGTAAGTGTTCACTATTGTCTTTATGTCCTTAGGTCACAGAATTTTGCTCAATGACTTATGGTTCTTTTGACTGTCATTTTGTTGATCTAAAGTAACAGTTGTTTATTCCTCCAAAAAAATTAAGCTTCTTTGAGCTTGCGTGTGTGTGCTAAGTCACTTCAATGGTGTCTGACTTTTTGTGACCCTATAGACTATAACCTGCCAGGCTCCTCTGTCTGTGGGATTCTCCGGCCATGAATACTGGAATGGGTTGCCTACCCTCCTCCAGGAGATCTTCCTGACCCACGGATCGAACCTGAGTCTCTTGTGTCTCCTGCATTAACAGGTGGATTCTTTATCTCTAGTGTCACCTAAAAAGAGCAAAGTAACTATTTTTACTGTCATTATTTTTGAAGAACTCAGTACTGCTTTTTCTAGACACAGTAAGAGAACAGCTGAAAAGGTAATATATTTTATTTTTCAAATTCATGGGTTTGATCTATGAAGTTTTAATCTAACAATAGGATTTTCAGTTTTTGAATCTTCTTTATTGTATTTAATAATACAAGTATGGAGGTTTTGAAGAGGGATGTGTTGCCTTAGTTGAGGAGTAGATGGGATCCTGGCCAGACATTCTTACTTGCCTGATCTCTGACTAAGGCTGATGTGGTTCTCAGTAATGTTCTGTCTTGAGAAGGAAAATTTAGTTTGAGCCAATGTGTTACTCATAAATCCTGAAATCTCTAGCTTTTAAAATATGTTTATGATGAGTATTCTACCTTTAAATCCTCATAAACTCATTTATTGTGTTTTTTTTCCATTTTAATATAGGAAACAAGTACAAACTTAAAAGATAAATTCTGCCATATGAAAGTTATTGGAAGCAGTAAAATTCTCTAATTGCACTTTTCTCATTGTAACAAATATTTTAAAGTAGCTTTATAACAAATCCTGAATTCCTCAAGACTACCATGCCATACATATCAGTCTTTGCAAGTGGAAAAAGAGAAGGAATAGTTGTGAGATGAAGTGGATGTGCAATTTGGGTTCAAATGTGATGTTGATTTCTCAATTTTACGTTGATTATTCTCATTTCAATTCTGCTTATATTGTTCCAAGTGTCTTCTCTGCCCATTGTGTGGGCAAAATGATTAAGCACACCTACCATTGGAACCTAATGTTTATTAAGGCACTTTATGCAAGAAAGTTTGAAATAGGCTTTGATGAAAAAGAACAAAAAATATTAAATTACTGCTGTTGGGTATGTTGTTTTAAATCATGAGCTACCATTGGCTCATGTATTTGAAGAGTACAGATGCACGGAAATCTCTTTTGTTCTTTTTGTATGTGCATTTAAAAGGTGTAAAGGAATGCTTCTGAATATATGTAGCATGTTCTCTAACTGGGGTCTCTTGCACTGAAGGCAGATTCTTTACCAACTGAGCTATCAGGGAAGCCCATTCATTGTCACAGACAACAATTTAATAACTAAGTCCACATTAGACCTCATACTGTAATGAAAAATACAATTTAGTTTCATATGAAAATCAAAGTGAAATTTTCAAAGAGAAAGCCATTTGTATTTTTTGTAACTGGGAAATATTAAACTAAAATTTTAAATGATCATTCTTGATCCTCAGTAAAGAAAATATACCTATTTTAACTATATATTTTCATATATTTGGATATTGCAATATGATTTTTTGCCGTTTCACTAATATTTGATAAGTTCCTATTATGATCAGACACTGAGAAAATACTGGAGCAAAGAAAAAGATTTCTCTATTTAGAATTCGTCTTCAAAAGACCATTTTCCAGTCATATGTTTTTAACAAATTAGCTTAGTCTGGACTTTATTTTCTTCATCTGGAAAATTAGGGCACTTACTGATTTGTTTATGATCTGTGAGATTCCTGAGAGCTAAGGAATTCAGTTAAAAGTATATCTTGCTGGAAATTTTTATCCCAGAGAGATGATGGTTCCCTTAACCTATCCTAGACTTTCCAGTTGTAAGCTTGTCCCAGGGTCCCAGGAGTCAGGGATGAGGAGCCAAACCTCAGGGGCCAGTATTGACTGAGAAATAGGGGTCAGCCCAGAGATGACCTTTCAAGGAGCCTGATCCCAAATGTATCCACAGAGAAGAAAACTGAGGAGGGCAGAGATCATGAAGATACCAGGATTATCACATTGTAACATGCATAATCATGTCTGTTGGGAATACACACACACACACACACACACACACACACAGTGTGTTTGCTGGTTTCTCAAAGAGGAGAGTGCTAAGATCCCAAGAAATACACACACATAGAGAAGACTTTAGTGCTCTTGGGACTGGTGTACAGCCAGTAAGAGACCCAGCAGGTAGATTCCCCATGAGCGGATGCACTTTTGAGTAGAATCTATGAAGAGAGACAAGAATCAGAAAACAGTGGCCAGAACCAGCTCCGCTAAGCTAAGGCTTGTTGATAAAGTGTGGTACTTACACAAAACATTGCCATCACTTTGGTGCTCATACAAATTATATATTTTATTCATACATCATTCCATCTGTTTATCCATCTGTCCATTGTCCATCTAGTTTTGATAAAGAATTCATGGAGATGGGGCCTTTGTAGCTTCTGGAGGAGCCAGAGGGCAGGTCCTGAGGGGAAATAGTGCCGTCGAGCGGCCCTTGCAGTTGCAGCCTCTGGCCCTGGGGACAGAGAGACAGGCTGGTTCGCCCCATAAAGAACAGACTGGCTTGTGGAACAGTCGTCCAAGGCAGGCCCCAGCTGCTCTACTGCAGGGTAAATGGTTAGGTTCCCTGTGTGCAGTGGTTTTCCTTCAGGATTATTGTACACAATTGTTTTGAGTTGGTATTTATTCAGATTGCGTCCCATTTGATGCAGTACTTGAGTGGCTAGAAGAGAGACTTCAGCTGTTAAATTTCAGAAAGACTGTATTTTAGAAAGTTTTCCCAGTTATTCTATTCTTTTCTGGGACCTAAGAAGAAACCACCCTTGACTTCTCTAGTTAGCTCTGTGTTCGCCATTTTTACCATTGAGTAGAGACCCACTGAAAAATGCCTGATGTGCACACAGCTCCTTTGCTGATGTTAGTTCTGGAAGAGTTTTGGGCTCCTCTGACGTTGTTCCATGTGCCAGAGCATGTCCCAGAAGGGCTGCAATCTTCTCGTACAGGCAGGATGGCCCTCCTCACACCGACTTCTGATGACAGAGTCCTTTCCAAAACCACAGAATGCCTGAGTAATGGGTTCTTAGGCACCTGTCAGGAGCCTGGCAGTGCCTGAGATGCCGAGAGGCCCCAGAACGCACATTCTGAGAATGCAGAAGTGCCACAGGCAGCCGCTGATTATCCAGGGAAACTTCTCATCTGATTGAAACATGACAAGGCTGTCGTGGGGCTCTCAGCCTAAGTACATGTATATTACCTTCTGAGTGCAAACCCTTTAATTCGGCTTGCCTCACACTGACATGACTTCAAAGTAAAATGACCTTCTGCCTTGGTAATTGCGTTATCAGTGCAGTGATAGAACAAATATTGCTAAGAAATGTAACTTTCCATTGATTTGTTCAGGAATAGACTTAACAAGTAGGTACCTATTTCCTGAGAAAATGCCATTCTTTGCTTTCACAATGAAAGTATTTTAGTGGAATAGTGCAGGATTAACCCTCAGTTTTTGTATTAAGCACTGGAATATGCTGAAAAGAGAAATACAAATACTGACTTTATGAAAGAAGTTTGGGAAGAAAATCAATGATGAATGACTTTAACAGTAAGAATTATAATAGAATTCCTTTGTTTTCCACCCATATTATACATCCTTTGTCACATTACTAGGTTAACACAATTTTCTAGATGCATTTAATTGTTTCTTGTACATACTCTTAATATTGTTCAACAGATTATGATGGAACATCTCCTAGGCATTGAAAGTGAAAGCGTTAGTCACCCAGTTGTGTCTGACTCTTTGTGACCCCATGGACTGTAGCCCGCCAGGCCCCTCTGTCCATGGGATTCTCCACGCAAGAATGCTGGAGTAGGTTGCCATTCCCTTCTCCAGGGGATCTTCCCAACCCAGGGATTGAACCAGAGTCTCTAGCATTGCAGGCAGATTCTTTACCATCTGAGCCGCCTGGGAAGCCCCTTAGGCAATAAGTAGTAGCACATGCACCAATCAGTTGTATTTTTATTTATTTCATTGCTCGTTGTCTTCAGAACACAAGTGCCTTCTTTAACTTTTTTGCTGGAACTCCCCTAGCGGTCCAGTGGCTAAGACTGTGCTGCCAGTGCAGAATGCCTGGGTTTGATCCCTGGTCAGGGAACTAGATCCCACATGCTGCTACTAGAGTTTGCATGCCACAACTAAAGATCCCCCGTGTCTCAATGAAGATCAAAGATCTTGTGTGCTGCAACTAACACCTGGCACAGCCAAGCAAATAATATAAATAAATATTAAAAAATTTTTGCTTAACATTCAAAATAGTCTTGATGAGGTTGTCAAGGCTCTGAAGTGTGGGAAATGTGTTGAACAATGTTTTATAGAGTCAATGATTTTAAATTTTTTATTAAAATTTCTTTTAATGTCACTTTGAATTATGCTCCAAATATTTTGCTAGGTAAATCATATACAACACAAGCAGATGTTTTTAACATTTGATCCAGTGACTTTATTTCTCTCTTTGTTGAGTATCCAATACAGTACCTTCTTGGCTGTATTTTCTTCACAGAAATAAAACTGAATTTATACTAAAAAAGAAACAATCAGATAAAAGCAAAAGAGAGAGAAATGTGCACATTTGGAAGACTGGCCAGGGTACCTGCTGGAGCCATTGTTTTATGAAACGACACAAGTGTCATCTGAAGTTCTGGATGTGAGGGCCAGCTCAGCCTGCTGCTCTTCACTTCATTCTCCCCAGTCCAGTTTGCTTGTGTGCAAAACTTTTCCTGCTCGTAGGATTTAGGTCATTTATATACACACATTAAAGTGATATGTCTGTATATTGAGGACTATCTTAAAATATCTTCATGATGTCTGGTCATAAAGTGCATTACTGAGAATCATAAATACTCCGTGGATTCCGAGTCTCTAAGTGGAGGACATGAACTTGAATTGTATTACTGTTCTCCCTCTGGTTGACCGTCCGAGGACTGTCCTAGGGCCCTTCACTCCACCCACTTCGGGCCCAGCCATGTGCCCTCTCCTGCTGAGCACGTCCCCCTCCCCTGGACCTTGTCCTCACCCACGTCAGAGATCAGCAGAGCTGGTCCCTGAGCAGTGAGGATGGATTCAGTCCAATAACTGTGTAACGGGAGAGGGGCCAGTGTGACCTGGAGTCGACTCTGGCTTTTGCAGGGTTTAAAGGGCAGGTGAGGGAGCAGGGGTTTCATGGAGCAGAGTGAGGCACGAGGAGGGTGGGGCTGTGCAAGTGGATCAGGGCAGCAATCGGAGTGGGGCTCCTCCCGTAGAGGTGGGCCAGTCCTCAGGGGTGCCTGCAATACCTCGTCTCCTTGTGGGAGCACTTCGAGGGGGGATTGGTCTCCTGGGATGAGACCTGGAGCTGACAGGAACTGTGTGTGTCTGTGCAAGTCTTTACAGGCCGGACAAGGCGTCAGGGAGAAGAGGGGCCTTGCCACCCACAGGAGCTGTCTCAGGAGCTGGGCAGCGTCCCGGTCAGGGCCACTCCACAAGCTTGTCTGTCTCTTTCCAGGTCTCCAGTGTCTGACTTTTATCCAGGGCCTACAGGTACATGTATCCTGCTCTGGGTAAATGAGGGTAAAGTGCTCTGGGGTCAGTAAGTGTGGGGACAACTTCATGCCATCTTGGGTTTGACCAGTGACACGGGAGACAGGGATTCACGTTCAAGTGTTTCCAAGGGAGAGAGGGGAAGGCAGCCCATTCTGATTGTCTGACAGGACACCACGGCACCTGTTTCTTCTCGGTTCGTTAGTTACACGTGTATTCAAGCCGTACGTGACACCGATGGCGGTGGCAACTCCGGGACACTGTCTGACGAAGCACAGCCCTCGCCAGCACTGCTGCACATCGCTAGATGAGGGCTCTTGTTGTGCTCCGAAATTTAGGAGCATAGTTTTCACCTAGAGAGACTTAGGTCAGATGTTCCTATTCAAAGCCTATTTGCACCATTTGAGAATAGAAAACCATAATACTAGGTACAGGCACTGAATGTTTATTGGCACCATTTCATTTCTACCCTATTACTGGCAGTATCATTTCTTTAAATGTGGTGTAGATGGATTTAGGAAGCAAATTAATTCTTGCAGTAATCAAACACTCCAGAAAGTTTTAAAGCAGTGTGATTAGTGAAACAATTTAACCCAATAATCTAATTTTGACTATCCAGGCAGTAAAAGTGAAGCTTCTCTTAGTGCTCTTAATGTTGCCTATTGAAATCCATGAAAAATATGACCAGTACTAGCTGTGAGTATAAATTAAGACCACAAATAGGTATGCTATCCTTTCAGCAGATACTTAGGAGTCTTCACTGGAAAATTTTGACAAAAATATGGATTTTATTATTGTTGACAATAGGGTATCTGATTTTTTAAAAGAGCTTTGGCAGTGAAACATAATTTCAGGCATTAGAAACTCTCCAGTTTGACAAATTGCATTTTAATGGGAGACAGCATATGAGAAAAACATGTTGATAATTATTTCTGATCGTATGCTACCCGGTGGCTAGCATCTGTAATGCTCATTGCTACAGTCATTCAGTTATCTAGGGAGAGTCTAGATTTTCTGTCTGATATTTTGAAGTGTATTACAGGGTTTTATTTTTGTTGTGGGAGGTTTTTTATTTTTTTTTTTACAGAAACAAAGCAAATGAACTGCTGGCATTGATTTTAGAATGTATTTCCAGTGTGATTATTCAGTTCAGTTCAGTCACTCAGTCATGTCTGACTCTTTGTGACCTTTGGGACTACAGCACACCAGGCCTCCCTGTCCATCACCAACTTCTGGAGCTAGCTCAAACTCATGTCCATGTAGTCGGTGATGCCATCCAACCATCTCATCCTCTGTTGTCCCCTTCTCCTCCTGTCTTCAATAGTTCCCAGCATCAGGGTCTTTTCCAGTGAGTCAGTTCTTCCCATCATATGGACAAAGTATTGGAGCTTCAGCTTTAGCATCAGTCCTTCCAATGAATATTTAGGACTGATTTCCTTTAGGATTGACTGGTTTGATCTCTGTGCTGTCCAAGGGACTCTCAAGAGTCTTCTCCAACACCACAGTTCAAAAACATCAATTCTTGGGCACTCAGCTTTCTTTATGGTCCAACTCTCATCCATACATGACTACCAGAAAATCGTAGCTTTGACTAGGTGGACTTTTGTTGGCAAAGTAATGTATCTGCTTTTTAATATGCTATCTAGGTTTGTCATAGCTTTTCTTCCAAGGAGCAGTGAAAGTGAAAGTCACTCAGGTGTGTCCGACTCTTTGCAACCCCATGGACTATGCAGTCCATAGAATTTTCCAGGCCAGAATATTGGAGTGGGTAGCCTTTCCCTTCTTCAGGGGATCGTCCCAACCCAGGTATTGAACCAAGGTCTCCTGCATTGCAGGCAGATTCCTTACCAGCTGAGCCACAGGGGAAGCCCAAGAATACTGAAGTGGGTAGCCTATCCCTTCTCCAGTGGATCTTCCTGACCCAGGAATTGAACTGGGTGACTTCTTGACCAACTGAGCTGTCAGGGAAGCTAAGGAGCAAGCATCTTTTAATTTCCTGGCTTCAGTCACCATCTGAAGTGATTTTGGAGCCCAAGAAAATAAAATCTTTCACTGTTTCCATTGTGTCCCCATCTATTTGCCATGAATTCATGGGACTGCTATGATCTTAGTTTTTTGAATGTTGAATTGTAAGTCAGCTTCTTCACTCTCCTCATGGTGATTCCTCAAAAAACTGAAAAGAGAACTGCCATACAATCCAGCAGTTCTACTGCTGGACATACACACCTAGGAAACCAGAATTGAAAGAGGCTTGTGTTTATACCCCCGTGTTCATCGCAGCACTGTTTATAATAGCTAGGACATGGAAGCAACCTAGATGTCCATCAGCAGATGAATGGATAAGAAAGTTGTGGTACATATATGCAATGGAATATTACTCAGCTATTAAAAAGAATGCATTTGAATCAGTTCTAATGAGGTGGATGAAACTGGAGGATATTATACAGAGTGAAGTAAGTTAGAAAAACAACAATACAATATATTGACACATATGTATGGAATTTAGAAAGATGGTAACGATGACCCTATATGTGAGACAACAAATGATACACAGATGTAACGAACAGACTTTTGGACTCTGTGGAGAAGGGTGGGATGGTTTGAGAGAATGTATATTATCATATGTGAAATAGATGACCAGTCCAAGTGTGATACATAAAACAGGGCGCTCAAAGCTGATGCACTGGGATAACCCTGAGGGATGGGATGGGGAGGAAGGTGGGAGGGCAGTTCAGGATGGGGAACACATGTACACCTATGGCTGATTCATGTCAATGTATGGCAAAACCACTACCATAATGTAAAGTAATTAGCCTCCAATTAAATAATTAAAAAAAGAAAGCCTTCCTTAGTGATCAGTGCAGAGAAATAGAGGAAAACAATAGAATGGGAAAGACTAGAGACCTCTTCAAGAAAATTAGAGATACCAAGGGAACATTTCATGCAAAGATGGGCACAATAAAGGACAGAAAGGGCTTCTCTTGTAGCTCAGTTGGTAAAGAATCCCCCTGCAATGCAGGAGACCCCGGTTTGATTCCTGGGTTGGGAAGATCCACTGGAGAAGGGAAGGGCTACCCACTCCAGTATTCTGGCCTGGAGAATTCCATGGACTCATGGGGTCCATGGGATCACAAAGAGTCAGACACGACTGAGTGATTAAGCACATATGTTAGGGACCTATTATTATTAAGAAGATATTAAGAAGAGGTGGCAAGAATACCCAGAAGAATATATAAAACAGATTTTCATGACCCAGATAACCACGATGGTGTAAGCACTCACCTAGAGTCAGACATTCTGGTATGTGAAGTCAAGTAGGCCTTAGGAAGCATCACAACAAACAAAGCTAGTGGAGGTGATGGAATTCCAGCTGAGCTATTTAAAATCCTGAAAGATGATGCTGTGAAAGTGCTACACTCAGTATGCCAGCAAATTTGGGCAACTCAGCAGTGGAAAACTGGAATGGGTCAGTTTTCATTCCAATCCCAAGGAAAGGCAATGTCAAAGTGTTCAAACTACCACACAATTGAACTCATCTCACACACTAGCGAAGTAATGCTCAAAATTCTCCAAGCTAAGGTTTAATAGTACATGAATCAAGAACTTCCAGATGTTCAAGCTGGATTCAGAAAAGGCAGAGGAATCAGAGATCAAATTTCCAACATCCATTGGGCCATAGAACAAGCAAGAGAATTCCAGACAAACATTTACTTCTGCCTTATTGACTATGCCAAAGTGTGATTATTACTTAAAGTCTAATCGATAATAAGTCTGTTTGACTTATTTTAATCAGAAGTATACAGAAAATAAGGCTTTCCCCTCCTGAACACTGGCTGAGTAATCATGATCAGTTCAGGTGGATCGATTCACTCTATGGAGTGAATCCTTTTCCAGGTCCTGAGTGTTGTCTGTTTTTAAGTTATCATTTTTACATGGCAGATGCTGGGCTCAGAGTATGCTTCCTTTTTAAACATCCTTATTGAGGTATAACTGATATTTAAAACCTGCACATATCTAATGTGTGCAGTGTGAGTTTGGGCATACGCCTGTACCAGTGAGGCCACCTCCACCATCACAGTGACTTGCGGATCCATCACCTCTACAAGTTTCCTCCTGATTCTTTTTTGAGACTCTCGGTGGCATCCTTCAAGGGCAGCTCAAGGACTTTCTAGCTTCTTAGGTGGCCACATCATGAAAAGAGAGTCTCTTGTGTATGTGTTTCCGCTGCTGGCATCTTCCTTTCCTTTGGTGCCCCCTCCCAGGTCTGAGCTGCCTGGCCAACCTTGGTCCTGCATGTGCCATCTCCCTGCTCCCCCATCCTCATCTGGGCCCTGGGGTCACCTGTGCCCTCTCCAGCCCCCAGGTGGAACGCCACAGCTTAAAGGACCCTGAACCATTGAAGGGCAAAATTCCCCATTCTCTACTGTCATGTCTGGTTATATTTTGATTCCTCCTCTATCAATTCCACTGTCTCCAAGGAACTTTTCCTAATTCTTGTGGACGTAGTTTGAATTCTTCTTGGTTAAGTCAGAAAATATCAATACTCTGTGCCATACTATGCATCTTTAAATCATGAGCTTTTTCATAAGTATGTACATATCTGGGTTGTGTGTGGTGGTGTGAAATAAAATTATGATAAGTAAATATCTGTGAAACCACAGATTACAAAATGGAATTTTACCAATTCCTTTAGATCTTTAACTCTGTGCTACTTACCTCATTTATTATTTTATAAACATATGTTGGCTATGACTCTCCATGTAGATTGTAAATACTTACAGGTCATAAAATTCTTGTTTAGCCCAGAATGCCTGATACCTAGTAGTCATTCACAAAACAATTTCTGGTTTATTTATATGACTGACTCGTTCATCAGATGATGCATGTTCCTCTAGGACTATTCAGTTTATTGTTGTCTAATATTTCAGTTCACATTGGTGACATTGATGTAAACTCCTTGTTGAATGTTAATAATTTCTTCCCAATGGGTGTGACTGGTCCCCATTGCTTTAGGAAAGCAAACACGGCAGCTTCTAACCATCTATTAAAATTCTGCAGTGATTTCAACTTCTTTCACAAAAAAAATCCAGATTCTCTATGGTGCCCCCCAAAGTCTGACCCCGCTGCCCTCCTTGAGCACTGCACCCCCTGCTCTTCCATGCACTCCCCTCGAGTCCCCTGTGCTCCTCACGGTCACCTCAACAGCCCAGGGGCAAATCCCAGCCCAGGACGCTGCCCTAGCCTTCCTGGGAGTCTCTGCTGAACACCTCCCCCTTTTACAGGAACATTTTCTTCATTTCTCCTGTTAATGCAAAAATGCATTTCTAGCACTGCCATCTCTTCTCCCCCACTCCCATTTTAACTTGATTTTCACACATAGCATTTATCACCATACAGCTTTCTAAAATCTACGCAGTTTACTAGTTTATTTTTGTTTCCCATCTCTTTTGAAAGAACTCTCCTGTTTACTTAGTGCTTAATTCCCAGATCTAGAAAAGCACTTGGCACATATTCACACAAAAGAAATAGTTTTGAATTAATTGGATCAATGACAAATGTGTCATTAGACTAGGAGAGGTAGGGCAGGTTGTGTAGCACATGTGTCAGCCAGCTACAGATGCTCTTTATACTGTCAAAGATTCATATAACTAGTACAGTTCTTAAATTGAGATCTAGTAATTGTATTAACTGGCTTGCCCACTAAAGTGTAATAAATACTTAATATTCAGTTCTTCAAAGAATAGTTTTGTTTGGTATGTAAGGAAAATCATAAATATTTGACATACTTAAAGAGAGTTTGATGTGTTATGTGTCTGTGGTTGGAAGTGATTAATTCCAAATATTGAGCTAAGTTTGATGTTAGTGGCTAATGTATATTAGTAAAACTTAAAGACACAAAAAGCTACCAAATACCAGACATCCACCTCCTTAAACCGCTGAATGACATTGACATCAGTGCCCCCTTCTATTGCTTGCCCCTCCCCCCTTTTCCTCCCCCTTGCTAGACTGCAGCCAGAAGAGGTGGTATTTTCCTTCTAGCATCCTGGGAGAGACCAGGCCTGTGCTCTGTGTGGTCTGCGCCGAGTGCTGATGGGCAGTGAAGAGAGACTGAGACAGGGGATGACTCTGGGCTGAAGGCTTGGGAGAAACCTCTCTGCCCTGCCCCAGAGATTCTGGAGGGGGTACTGGACAGGTCATGGGGAGAGGGCTGGCTGGGGGGAGATCAGAGCTGAGTTTCCTCTGTGCACCAGGTGGGAAAGGCAGTGCCTCCAGACGAGGGGTAGTGTGACTAAGGACACACTTGGTTGAACTTAGTCACCATGTCATTAAGCAGTGAGTAATACTTTTCAGATAATGTCTGCCTATTAATCCAGTTCAACCAGTGAGGTAAATAACATGATTTACATGTCTGCTTTCCAACCATTAAAATTAAATAAATACATATGCCTAGAGAGGTAGATACGTGGATGGCAATATAAATATATAGAGAATATATAGAAACTGTCATGTTGAACAGTAGGAATTTAGTTGAAAGTGCAGTGCTGCTACAAGCTCCTTTTTAGCTTTGATAAAGCTAGGAAAAGGGAGATATGCTAGGCACAGCGTCAACAAAGTAGGTTGAAGTAGTAATTCCAAAGGAAAAATCAGGTGCACTTCAAGGACAAGATCAGAAGTGGAGCTGGTTTTAGAGACAGTTCTGTTGCTGCATCTGACCAGCTGGTACGCACACCCCGGCTTGGAGCCAGGGCTGCAGCAGGAGACAGATGCAGCCTGTCGGGGGTAGGTCTCCTCTCCACCACCCGGTTGTCAGCGGTCTGGAGAGGAAAATAGACATAAAAGTACCTTCCAGGAATGCCGAACCACAGTCCACAAGGCAGCCCGAACAGGGACTCATTCCCACGGATAGGATCGGGGAGCTTTCTCCCACGTCCAGTCCAGGAGCGAGTGCGTTGTGCCTGCCCCAGCAGCACCGGCCTTCGCGCCCACAGGGGCCGTGTAGATGCCGCTGCCGACGAAGGCCTTCACCTCCTCTGTGACTCGCCACAGCAGTGTATCCTAAAGACGCTGAAATAAGCTTGAAACTGGATTATTTACTAGAAATTTTTCACATGCCTGTTTCTTCTCCTTGCTACTGTGGAAATGACCTCCAGAAAATAATTTTACTTATTTCAATTCAGCCCTCCCCTTGCACCTTATTCCCAAGAAAATGGATCTGGTCATTGTAAAGGTCAGCCGACCCTCAGAAGAAATCCAGCGATTCATTATTTATGCAGGAGCAGGCCAGGTGACATTTGGGTAAGACAGCACATCACTAGCGCAGCGCCAGTGTGACCGTGATTAGCTTGGTGATTTATTTCCTCCTCCTTTGCTCCTTCCTAAGTATTCCTGTGTTGCACTAAGTCGCTTCAGTCGTGTCCTACTCTTTGCAACCCCATAGACTGTAGCTCGCCAGGCTCCTCTGTCCATGGGGTCTCCAGGCAAGAATACTGGAGTGGGTTGCCATTTTCTCCTCAGGGGGATTTTCCCAACCCAGTGTGTCTCCTGCATTGGCAGGCAGGTTCTTTACCACTAGCGCCACCTGGAAGGCCTGTGTTACTTCTATTTATTGCTCATATATTCCTCACACCGGAGAAGTGTAGTTTTTGTTTTGCTTTAGTCATGGTCAACATGATAAAATATTTACTTGATGAATTTAAGATCATTCTCACAGTTACTTGAAAAATTAGGACTAGTGAAAATTAGAAATTTTTTTTTAGTGCTCACAGTACTAATGAAGTAAATGAGACAGATGTGCACCTACATTTGTCATCATTAATCAGCACAACTGCAGTGCAGGTCAGTTAGGAGTTGTGTTCCACTGAAATGAACGCCAGTTAAAGCGGGACTTTCAGGTTGTTGTCTGTTGTTAAGTAAGTTTGTTTTTCCTCATTCAACTAATCTGGGCTAGACAATTGCTAATATTGGTTCAGTGGCTCCACGGGGCCAGTACTCCAGTCTCTCTGATACCCCTAGATGGCTGTTTCAGCAATGCCATCCTGTCTGTGTCCCTGCACAGAAAAGTAAAGATGTGTTTGGGGAGGCTGTTTTCAGTAAAGATCCTCCTGACCTTTTTATAATATTATAAATGGGGCTCGCACTGAGTAAAATCCTAAAAATTGATTGTCAGATGGAGGAATTTAGCCCACAAATAAAGCTTAAACATCTTTAAGGTAAAATTTCTTGAAAATGTTTCTATGGTTCTATTTGGGGTATTCCCAAACCATCTCAAAGATTAGTGATTTTATCTCACAATTTATCCCTTGGATGTCTAAGCCAAACCATCTGGGGGTCAGTTTACTTACATTTTGCTGGTGATGTCATCGTCGTTGTCATCATCATCATCTTTCTTTAAATCCTGTTCCATCTTATTAGCATCTCCCTCACCCAAGCAGTTTCCTCTGTGTAGAGTTGGGTTTCTTTAATCACAGCTAGTCCCGTTGGCCGTTTGGGAATTCATTATTTCTATACTGACTCCTGGGATGACTGACTGGAGACTTGATATATAGTTGATTATCTTGCTTTAAACAGAGATCAATGGTGTTTGAGGTCAGAGTCCTTCAAGCTGAGAATTCCTCAGTTACCAAATTCTGTGTCATCAAAGGAAGAGCAGCCGCATACAACTGACTTCATTCCATGAGGTCTAAGAATAGGTATTTAGAATGATCTGGTAGGAAGCAGACAATTCTAGACAGATGGGGTAATCACAGTGTGCAGCATATATGTGGTTTTCATCCAAAGTCAACACGGAACTCTGGGGAAAGAGAAACTGGGCTTTGCATCGCTGGGACAGCTGTAGACGTGGATCATGCTGCCTCAGGTTTAGAAGATCTACAGATATTATCTCAGATGAATGGCTTCCTGAGAGTGGGTCAGAAGAGAGGGAATCACACACATGCTCATTTCTACCCTCAAACAAAATGATTAAACTGAAAAGTAGTGCACTTAGTCTCACCCAGTTCTCTTTCTCATGTGGTGGTTTGGCCTAAGGATACCAAGTAATTGGCTCTATAGTCTTAGAGAAGACATCACGACTATTAGAGAATAAGTAGAAAAAGAAATTCCCCAAGATTAGACTGGAGGGAATGATACCCCTAAATTTGTTGTGTTTCTTTTACTGTTGTGATTGCTGCCTTATGTTCAAAACGTGTTTCATAATAGGAAAATTATATAAAAACTCAGGGTTAAGACCCTGTAGGTCCAGTTTTCTATCTGAATTCAGTCATAAATTACTAAACCTATGAGTTATACTTCAGTTTCTCACTTCTGAGATATGTTAATGGTATATACTTTTCTGGAAGATCTTTAATTTTTAACAAGGAAGATCCTTTTAGAAAAAAAATGAAATGACCACTATGTTAGCTTCTGGGGCTGCCACAACAGAGTGCCACAAACTGAGGACTGGGACATCAGAAACTGGCCTCAGGGCCCTGGAGGCCAGAGGCTCATTGGTTCCTTCTGAGGCTGTTGGAGGATGTTCCAGGCCTCTGTCCTGGCTTCTGCTGGCTTTCTGTTCCCTGGTGTCGCCTCAGCCACTGCCTTCATCTTCACGTGGCCTTCTCCCTCTGTGTGTGTGTGTTTGTTCAAATATCCCTTGCATTGCTCCAGTATGACCTCATCTCCACTAGCTGTGTCTGCTATTACCCTATTCCTAAATAGGCGCACCCTCTGAGATACTGGAGGTTAGGACTTCAGCATAGGGACTTGGGGGCCATGATTCAACCCTTGACACGATATAATAACACCAATATAAAGCTTTAAAACCATCCTGTTTCCTTGTTTCTAGTATAGGTATCATTAATTTTTTGAAAGTTATTTTACTTAAATAAAATGAACACTCTTTTATTCTAATGAAAATAAGTTTAATTTTTTTTTCTAGTGAAAATAAATTCCCCTTATTCTTCAAAACAACTTTCTGTGGACGACCAAGAGCTGCTTTCTTCCTTTGTTTATATTTATGAATTTTTGAATTTAATATGTTTCCAAAAGTCTTGAAAAATGTACTGTTTGTTTCTTACAGCAAGATGAAAAATATACCTCTGACAAATTTCACCAGATTTCACCCAGAGGCTGTGTATGCTTTAACGATTTTACAACTCAGGAATTGTTTTCACACTGTGTGCAGAGTGAAATCTTGGAAGAGAATTCAGACATAACAAAAGCACAGCAATCGAACAGATTGGGCTCATGAAATAATTTAAGTTTTAAAATCATCTTTAATAATTTCATTATTAAAGATGATTTTAATAGCTTCTGTGTTTTCACTGTATAGATCCTTTCAGGAAAGTCACTAAATGTGTGAATTTTCTGCCTATCAAATTAGGCAAATGGAAGGAATGAGTCACTTAATTTACCCAAAACCTGCTGGAAATATCTGAAATGGTGTGACTATGTCTTTATACTATGATGTGAAAGAAAGCAAGTTTAATTCCCACCCTCTCCATGATATCTCCCCCAAGACATCTGAACTGGGCATCTCTCTATTGTCACACATGAGTACTTCTGTCTGCAGTTAGCTATCTACACCTTTATGGTTTTAATGTATAGAAAACTCTTCTTTTACATATCTTTGAACAAATGTTATAAAATTATAATTATGAAGAGTTTTTCAAAGATATGAGTAAATACTTATATAATACTAAAGGAGGGAATAAAGATTGAAATCATAGAGTCTAGGGAAACTGAATTTTACAAGGGAGGCTGGGAAGATACCTCTCAAACATCAAATATCTGTTGAATCATTTATGATGATTGGCTCTAGATTGTGGTATCATAGACATTTCATTTGTTTCTGTGCACTTATTTCATTGCATATGTTCAGCCATAGACTACTCTATATAAATGATTATTTTATGGACAGGTGAAATATTGTTCTAAAGGGTAAAGCAGAAAACAAGTAAAAGAAGGAAGTATAGGCTGGAGAGTCTGCTGGCATCCTCACTGACGTCAGGTGCCTAGGGCAGGGCTACACAAAGATGTGCAAGATGAGAGGTTGCCCGTGTGTACCAGGATTCTGGGTGCAAGATGCAGAGATGTCGGGCTACGGTCGCCACAGCCAAATGTCAGGCTACGGTCGCCACAGCCACTTCCAGCATCTTGCACCTCTCACATCCTCTACATATGACCCTAGTACTTCTCCAGACAGACAGTGAGGGCTGCATCTCCTCCACAGGGCTGAGAGGGAGGCTTGTGAACCTCTTCGGAAGAGTGGGGTGAGTCTGCTGACCCTGAGCCCAGCACTGAGAAGGCCATGCAGCCTCCACTTGGAGCCTTGCACTTGGGCCCAGAGCAGGCACAGAGATGCGCAGGTGTTCCGGGTCACCACCAGAGAAGCGCAGGTGTTCCGGGTCACCACCAGAGACGCGCAGGTGTTCCGGGTCACCACCAGAGAAGCGCAGGTGTTCCGGGTCGCAGGTGTTCCGGGTCACCACCAGAGACGCGCAGGTGTTCCGGGTCACCACCAGAGACGCGCAGGTGTTCCGGGTCACCACCAGAGACGCGCAGGTGTTCCGGGTCACCACCAGAGAAGCGCAGGTGTTCCGGGTCACCACCAGAGACGCGCAGGTGTTCCGGGTCACCACCAGAGACGCGCAGGTGTTCCGGGTCACCACCAGAGATGTGCAGGTGTTCCAGGTCACCACCATACCATGTGTGAGGGCTCCAGGCTGCCCTTGAGTCCTCCCAGTTTATGTGCCAGCCACAGGCTGGAGCCACCCTGTGGATGATTCAGCCCCCCAGGCTCTGGGTCTTTTTTGGGGCTGAGACCCTGGTCATTATGGGGCTGAAACAAGGCACCCCACAGTGGCCTTCCTGTGCTCCCAACACACTGGAGCCATGACTAGAGCCAGTGGTTGTTTTAGTTCACTAATATTGGGGTGGTAGTTTACACAGAAATTGAAACAGAAAGCAGCATTCAAGCTGGAGTAGGAAAAGGGAGTTCATTAGTTGATACAACTCATATAACCTGAAGCTTCGTTCCTGAAGCCTGTTGACAGCCACACGCTTGGTCTTCCCACCTACCCAGGGCCTCTGTGGGGTTTTCTGTTACTGACTTATTTTTCCACAGACCACATTGTGGTCATCTGACATGACAGACTGTCCTCTATTGTGCCAGCCCTGAAACAATATCCAGCTCATTACAAATGACTCTCATGTGTGTCTTTTAACTTTCTCATGGATTGTAGTCTCTCCATTTCCATGGACTGTTCAGCAGACTATGAACATTTGTCTCCGTAGAACTTCTGTACGGTGCCAGCTTGGTTTCCTATTCACTCCTGCCATGCTCCGCATCCAGTGGGAATCTCAGTGTCACATTCCCTTTTATCCTTCAGGCACCCTGACTGATTGCCAGATTAATACTAAGATCTTCAACATGGCCCCAGATAGAATCAGACCCTGCGACCGGCCTCGGCTCTGCCCACACTGTTCCTGGCTCCGCTCTCACTTTACAGTCTGTGTCTTGAGCTGTTACTCCGTTCTCTATCATAGCGTCTTTGTATGCGTTCTTCTTTGGAATTCTCCCTTACCTCTTCTCCAGAACATACTCCTTGACCTAGTTAGGATAACCAGTTTTTCCAGTCTCAAACGCTTGTCATTTGCTTTGAGAAGACTTCCCTGAAACCATCATATGGAGTTTAGACAAGAATAAAGTCATATTTTATTCATTGAAGGCAACATTTAATGAAACATGATAAATATACCTTTTCCTACAAAAGAAAACTTTTCTTATGGAAATGTAAAAGTCTTTGACGTATACATTAAACCTACAAAGGAATATAGTTATTTTGAAGTCAGTGAGATAATAAGCAGTAGTGATCTTGATTGGCTTGTGTGAAGAGGAATGTCTTTTATAAATACTTAATATCCTGTGGGGACCAGACCCCTTTTCTTTGAGTCAAATAAGAGCTGCTGATAGAAGTCACTGAGATGAGACTTTTAAAGCTGAAATAGGAGCATATGCTAATTTTCTGCATGCTTTCAGTGACAGTGCCTTGCTTCCTGGAGCCTGCTCTAATTCTTCAGTGCCATCTTGTTCTTCACAAAGATGCAAAGAATTTCAGATATGAGAAACAGAAGCAAAACCTAGAGCAATTTATATTAATAATGGTCTGTGGTACCTAATTACTGTCAGGGAGAGAAGAACCAGTGAACTTGGCTCTCAACCTCAGGATCCTTGCACCTGACTTTTCATTTTAGCTTCTATGAGACTATGTACAAAGTCCTGGGATAGCATTCTCTTACACCTTATGTCATTGAATTGTCACACAAACCTGGGCGATATGTGACATGAACCTTACGTGTGAATCTGTCGGTGTCCATTCTGTTATTCAGCAAATATGTATGGGTTGCCCCCTGTGGGCACTGTGAGGTTGAGGAGTTATGGTGATGAACATGGCTTCTTCCCTTAACTCGCATAGGCCCAGCTAGAACAGCTGACCTGTTTGCTAAGTGCCTAAGTCCAGGGACCTTGAGTGTAGCAGTTTCCATGCCAGGGCAAGGAAAGAAGTTATGAAAGCCTTAAGTAGCACTGCAATGCTGGTGGAGTTGGATTCTTCCTCCTGACCCTGGGGTCTTGTTCTCTGTGCTCTGATATCTCTTATTCAGGCCAAGTCTCTGCAGGAGTGCACACGCTCTTGTCTGGGCACTTAGGATTCACTGCGTACCAAACACTTTCAGCCCATGGTTTCAAGCAGCAAATATTTTTTGCTGTATTATTCAACAAGGCTTTGTTTACCTGGACAAACAAAAATATCTTGACTGCCTGTCTTGTTTATTACCCAAAGAAAGTAAAATGAGCATTACATCTTTGTTTTTACACTTTTGTTTAAACCTAGGGTGTCTTTTCCAACTGTGTGGTGCTTTTGGCTCACCCGAGGTAGGGAAAATACAGGGTGTTAGGACATGAAACTTCCAGCACAGCCATGCCTGGTTCCACACCGTCCTGACCATGTGTGGTCACCTCACCAACAGAGATGGAAGCATTGCTGTTAATCCAGGATTATGTATCAGTAGAAGACAGTTCTACATACTGGAACTTAAATTATAGGATATTATGTGATTTCCCTTGAAAAAGGTCATTGCATTTTCACAGAATTAAGTGCATCCAGATCATACCTGTGACATGGGACACTCATATTTTAACCTAGTTTTCCTCACCTCCTTTCATTGCCTCCCAGTTCGGAGGTCCTCAGAGACCCAGAATGGCGATCATGACCTCCTGGAGACTCAAGCACACTCACTGTGCTTACTGGTAAGCAGGACACAGGCTTTCTTGTTGCACACAATCACAACATCATCTATGCTCCTTTACAATGACTCTCCCAGCCTGAGCGCTCTGCAGTGAGTCACTGCTCTGAGTTACAAAGCAGGGGTAGAAACAGTATTCTTGAATATTTCCTAATTTGTCTCATTCAATAGTTTAATTTCATAAATACATATTTATCTTTGAGTGTATGTGAAGGGCTTTTTGATAAATGCTGTGGCAGGTCAGTGGGGCCAGTGACAGCTTCTTGCCTGTCCATTAGATTATACTTTTCTGAGTAGAGATGGTGTTTGTAGATTTCTTGTTGCCACAACATACATCTCTCTTTCGACAAAGTAGATATTGTAAATGGTTCAACTGGGTGTTTTGAAAATTGGTGTCTGGTGAGATCCACATGGAGTAGAAGGTCTGAGAATGGGGAAGGAAGAGAATTTAAACTGCAATCCATGCAGAACCTCCAACAAGTTAGTAAGGCATCCTCCTTTCTCAGTTCTGCCACATGAAAAACTGAGATCCTGAGCATATGACTGTGCTGAGGTTCTGAGGAGATGAGAAAGAATCCAAAACATAGAAAGTGCTACTGCTATAAGATAAAAGGACCTTTGGGCTTTTCTGATGGTGCTAGTGGTAAAGAACCCAGCTGTCAATGCAGGAGACATGAGAGATGCAGGTTCAATCCCCAGGTTGGGAAGTTCCCCTGGAGGAAGAAATGGCATCCCATTCCAGTATTCTTGCCTGGAGAATCCCATGGATAGAGGAACCTGGTGGGCTACAGTCCATGGGATCATAAGAGTCAGACATGACTGAAGCAACTTAGCACACGTGCGTGCACACACACAAAGGGACCTTCAGATGAAGGAAGTAGATTGGCTCCCATTTCCCTGCTGCATCTCCAGCATCTCATGTGGCATGTTTTAGCGAAGAATTGTGGACACAGGTGTCACAGAGATCATGGGGTTTGTTTCTTGCTCAATTATTAAGTGATTTAATGTGACAAACTATTTGAGATCCTAAATTTACCAGGACTTGGGTTGTCCAATGACATTGAGAAGTAACTGTATATCATTCTTGGTAGCCAGAAGGTGAGGACAGCCCGTGTCCATTGACAGATAATGGATAAACGATGGAGGTACATCCATACGATGGAATATGGTTCAGCCTGAAAAGGAGGAACATTCTGACACAGCGTACAATATATGGTGTAACCCGGAATACATTATGCTAAGTGAGAAAAGCAAGAAGTAAAAGGATGAATACTGTATGATTTTAGTTACATGAAATTGTCACAGAAACAGAAGCAGAATAGAACTCTTTGGGAGCTGGGGGATGGGTAGACGGGTACTTACTGTTTAACGGGTTTGGAGTTTCTCTTTTGGAGAATGAAGAAAGTCTGGAAATGGATAGTTGTGATGATTGCACAACCCTTTGAATGTACTAATGGCACTGAATTGTACACCCCAAGATGGTTAAAAATGGTAAATTTTATGTCTATTTTAATAAATAAAAAATAGTCACCCCAAAACACATGCAATAATAGATTTAGGGCCCAAGAAAAAATTTAACATTCTATAAAGAATATGGAAAAAGAAAAAATATCCCCTAAGTGTTTAGAAAAAAATTTTAATTTGAAAGATATTTTATGGACCATTTCCTCTCTTGCCAAATAAGGACTTATTTTCTTTGCTAATAATAGATTTATAATAGATCATTCTGGTGTGGTTGTTGTGCTTATGTAATAAAGATGCTTTTCTTATGCAATAGACTAGCATTTCTCTTGAGGTTTCTACAACTCCCTTTAGTTGTATCAGGAGAAAAAATGTAGAAAAGAAAAGTTTTTAGTGAAATGAGCTGAAGATACAAAAGTGAAGGCTTTGAATGCTGATCCTAGTTATGCCAGCATTTCTGAGAAAATTCCTCCAATATAGCATCTCTCTGTATCATCAGATGAGGGAAGACCACACAGCTCACTTAATTCTCTGAAACATTGAAGGGCACTTTGCCAAAACTACTTTGAAATGTAAGGATAAACTGCCCCATTATGATTTTAGATACTTTTAAACAATCTTGAAGCTAATTTAAAAAAAAGACTGCAAATTCGAAGGATGATGGGTTTCTCTTTGTACTATAAGAGCTAATGGGCGTGGTACTCCTGGAGAAAGAAGACTGTGGACAGGATGATAACAGGGCCCCTGCATTATCTGCCAGCGTTAAGGCTATTCTCATATAAAATATCTCTGTGTTAGTTCCCAAGCCACAAGAGCACTATGCTGAATAAGAAGAAACCACACAGAAATAAATTTGCATCAGAAGCTTACATGCTTTATCCTTTATAATCCTCACAATTATTTTCCAAGGTGAGTGGATCTGACCTGACAGAGGGAAACACAGAGGTTATATGTATAAAGAATCAGGGCTTCTATTTGAACCCAGGCTTGGCTGAGTCCAGAGGGAATTCACTTTCTAGTATTTCCCTGAGAGATGGTATCTCGGGACCTGTTGACTTTCCACTTCTGAAGCCTGGGGACTGAGAATATCAGCTAGCTCTCCTGATATTCTCAAATCCCATTCTTAGTCATCTGTGTGTGCTAGCTACTCAGTAGTCAGGGACTGCGTTAGAGAGACGTTCTCTCACTGCCCTAGCCAGTACTGATAGCAAGACTTGTGAACTGTGTAAAGATGACAATACACTGAAGAAGACAATTTTTAACAGTAATATTTTAATGTTTTCTGTTGTATTTTCATTTCAGTTCCATGCTATGCTCTGGCATGGCTTTGGCTGACATGTTTGCCCTCTTTCTATCCCGCTGAGTTACTGGTGGGTGTTTAATTGTTAGTTGTGTCTGACTCTTGTATGTTAAGAGGTTAGGGATTTAGAAAGGATGACTGTCCTGTCCCAAGTGTGCATATGACTTCTGGGAGTGTACTTAAGACTCACAGAACACCTCCACGTGTTTGTATAGACCTGACAAGGAAAGCAGTGAGTTTTCTCAAGAAGACATTTGGTTGACCTTCTGGAATCAATAGGTCAATAAACACTCTTTAGGACTTGAATTAAAGTAGGATCTTTACTCTTAGAAATAGCACCATTCTGCTCCTTGTGGACTTCCTGTGCTCTGCCTCACTGGAGTCCTGCGAACTCTCATCCACCATGGAGCAGCTCCCATGGGAGTTACTTCCTCATGCACTGCACTCACCTCGGAAGTGGACACACACAGCACTGAAACACCTGCTGAAGAAGACTAGGCCTTCCGTTTGTCAACACTGGCTGTCTGCCCTAGAAACTGGACTCCTCATCAAGTGTTATGAATTCTAATAAAGCAGAATTTACTGTTGGGCAGTGGTCTTAACTCGATCATGGAAAACTTATACCCTGAGTCTGTTTAAGTTTTGTTGATTTCTGAACTCTCCCAATGCACAAATTATTAACATTTCATCAAATAAACTACAGCTTAATCTTAACATCTAAACATTCTTATATTCTCTAACATAATAAGATGAGGGAAAGAAATCACTGAAAGTACTAATTTTCAGATGTTAAATACAGTGGATAGCTGAGAGTCAAAGAGAAGTATGAGTTTACAACTTTCAGTGTTGACAGGAGCAATGTCTTCTCATTTGGTTCCCATGATATCATTGCTTGCAGATGGCATAATGGTAGTCAGTCCCATCATTTGCCGTGTAATGATAGAACATGAAGAAATAGTGGACCGTTCCCTGGCTGCAAGTCAGAGGTGACAGCTTAGCTGCAGCTGCAGAGAGCAACTGGCAATTTGCAGCCTTTTTGCTGGCGAAGACGTTTAACAAATAGGACTGGGAAACCAGACTGTAGAGGAGAGGTTAGCTGTAGTTCAGAAAACACTTTTCTTTCCACTCCTTAGATAGTCATAAAATGGCAAAAAAAAAAAAAAGAAAAAAAGAAAATTTAAACTGAAAAAATAAATCAATAGCTAAATGACAGCCTAAAATGGATGCTGAGTCTTTATTACATGGATATCAACATTGTATTACTGCACTTAAGGAAAGAGAATTGTCCAGTGATTATCACAGCCACTCAGCCTTGTCCATTTGATCGTGCTGGGCTCACAGGAAGTACATGCAGCAGATGAATCAAGCACACATGAGGGGGCCAGCGCCTTGAGAACCCCCGGGAATATATAGGTGATCGGCCCAAGGCGCTTCCCTCAGGGGACCCCCTGGGAAGAGCAGAGTTGGAGAAATAGATGGTGGTTTTGGTTCAGTGAGAGAAGTGCTTTGAGGTAGGCCAGAAGTCAGCTGGAAGGACAGATCTGGCTAGTCAGGAAGACTCGTCCGAGTGCTGACCTCCGAGTGGGAGGGTTGGATAAACAGTGGATGGGGATGCCTGAGGAGTCTGTGGTCCTGAGGAAATGGCTGCAGACGGCTGGGGAGGCAACGTGAGAACCAAGAACACATCGTGTGGCTAGTGTGAGGGCGAATGGTGAAGCTGAGGTCATCAGGCATGGATGGTGGAGGACTGGCTTCATTGCTAAGCTAGAGCTTGAACCTACCTCGGAGATTCATGGGAAGCAGGAGGTGAAACTTCATGAAGATCAGAATCATTACCTGCCATGTAGGTTATTGGCAAATATCAGGTTACAAGATAGTCTTCATTAAAAAAGTTTGTTTTTGATGAAGCCCAAACAAATACAAAAGTTAGTGGGTATTCTGAAGAATAGAAAGCAGCATGATGAAGGTCAAATCTTAAGTCTGAATTGTTGTTTAGAAATGAATTTGGGAAATGTGAAAAGGAACAGTTTACAGAGCATCGGAAATAAGAGACGTAAGGTTTCAGCGGACCTGGATAAGAGGAGAAAGTTGCCAAAAGTTTCCAAGATGAAGAGGGATACAAAGAGGCTGGGTTACATGCAGCAGTGTCTCAGGTGGAAAGGCGTGCATCGTCATCTTCTTGAGGTGGCATTTGAGCCCCTGTCCTTTTGAAAAATATTGAACCTATTTTGCAGACCTGTCTACCGCTATTATTAAAATACAGCCAAGTGACATGATAAGATTGTGTAAACTATTGATTATCAAGATACATCCATATGTATGATGAAAACCGAAATGTAAACATAAAATCCACTTTTAGATGAAGGATATTAAAGTGTATATTCATCTGAAGGACTCTATACAAGATGGAAGGCTCATTTGATGAGCTTTGTACACAGGACAGAACTGTCACATGAGATCCACTTACTCTCCTAGTAGTTTTCAAGTGTACAACACAGAATTGTTGATGAGTGACCGTGCTATGCACTAGAGCCTGAGAACTCACCACAGAGTGGATGTGCACCCCTCCACTGAGCTGGCCCCACGTTCCCCTCCCCTCAGGCTTTGACAGCCACACTGTTTCTAGAAGCTCCGATGTTTCTGTGTTCATATATACGAGAGATTATACTGTATTTGTCTTTCACTGTTTGACTTACTGCACTTAGCATAATGCCCTCAAGGTCCATCCATCACATGGTCTCATATGGTAAGATTTTCTTCCTTTTATGGCTAAATAATATTTCATCAAGTAAATCTATATATTTTAGATTATATACTTATAAATGTATCTCTCACACACATGTCTTATCTATCTATATATCTATGTATATTTCACATCTTTATCCCTTCATCCCTTGATGAGTACTCAGGCTGTTTCCATGTCTTGGCTGCTGTGAACAGTGCTGTGGGAATCATTGGATGCAGATGTCTCTTGGCGACAGTTACTTCATGTGTAAGGTTGGCACCCCCCAACTCTAGGGGTTAGAGTGTTTGTGCTGTGAATCCTTCCAGACGCCATTCTATGCGTCTCATCTGGCTCCTCATGTGCATCCTTCACTATAGGCTTTATAATAGACCACTAAACGTGTTCTGCTGATGTCTTTGAGGCATTCCAGCAAACTGTTGAACCTGGTCAGAAGCACAGGTGGCAACGTGGACTTGGAATTGGTGTCTAAAGTTGGGGGAAAGTGAAAGATAGTGTTAACTGCTCAGTCGTGTTTGACTCTTTGTGACCCTATGGACTGTAGCCCGCCAGGCTCCTCTGTCCATGGGATTCTCCAGGCAAGGATACTGGAGTGGGTTGCCAGTACCTCTCCAGGGGATTTTTCCGACCCAGGGATTGAACCCATGTGTCCTGTATTGAAGGCAGATTCTTTACTGTCTGAGCCACCACAGAAGTAGGGGGAGGGCAGGCTTTTGAGGTTGAGCCCTTCACCTGTGGGATCTGAAACAGATCCAGGTAGGCAGTGTCAGAACTGAACGGATGTAGGACATCCAGCTGATGTTCAGGAATTGCGGGCTATTTGAAAAACCTTCACATATTTGGTGGCCAGAAGTGAAATATTGAAAGGACAGGCATATTTTGTGAGTAAAAGAGAAATGAGTTTTTCCACTATACTGATGTTTATAGAAAATATCAAAATGAAGCAACCATTAGTTTAGAAACTAGAGCTTTCAAAAATCCTGTGCGGCAACAAATGAAGACTGAAATATGTAAAAAGAGACCACATATATCCAAGCTTTAAGAAGAAAGAGAAATTCTTCGAGTTTTGAAACATAAAAAATATAAATGCCAAAGGGCCCTTTGTTGATGCTCAGTATCTGAAACAATATAAAACTACAAAAAAATGCCCTAACATGTGCTTACTGTGTGGAAAGAACTCTTCCTAATCATTAGTGTCGCACATAAGCAGGAGGCAGGTTTTTCTCTTTTGCTCTGTGCTGACAAAGCAGGAGTTCCACTCCATCTGGAGCTCTTCCTGGCAGTAATAAATGGGAGGTCAGTCCAACATGTGACTCTGTTTAAACTTACAATAACCACAAAGTTCATAGGTTTGGGAGACAGCCACATAGATCTCCAGATACCTAGTGTTTTAATCTTGTCCTGTATCAAAACTCAATAACGTAATTTATAGCGTGGTGGAAGCTGGAAGGAAAAAATAAGTTTTACATTCTATCTTCTATTCTGTAAAAAAACACGAGGCCCAGTATCCTTTGAGATCTTCTTGAATGTTTAATGAAAAGTAAGTTTGTTTTTATAAGACAGAAACCATTTCCCTTTCAAAATGAAAATTCATGAGTTAGATGGATTGAAGTGAGAAAATCATGTCATGAATATTCATTGTAACATTAATGTTTTCGAAAACCCTTCATAAATGGGAAGACGGTTATAATTCAAAATTTGTGTGATGGGTTAGGATATAAGATATACAGTGAAATGTGTAACTTCAAATCACAGATTTTTGTCTGAGTCACAGAAGCCGCATATTTATAACTGAATTTGCAAAACTCATTCTTAAAGCTCTGAAGGATGCAGCCTCATGCTCACCCAAACCCTTCCCAAAGCTGCCACCTTTTGTTTTAACCTAAACCCAGCTTGAATCCAGTAGACTGTATCGTTTATTAATTAGGATTCTTTTAAAATACTATGATTATAGTGTATACTCATTTGTTTAAAGTATGCTTTGCAACAAGCAAACAGAACACATGTACTTCAAGTTTAACCCGTCTCTGTACTCACAGCTGGTCTCATATCCAGTATAAAGGAGGGCGAAAGCAATGAAACCGCATGTAGAAGACCCTGCAGGTGGGAAAGCATGTCAGACATCAAAGTGGTTTATACCAGGGAGCAATTTACAGTCATTCTCTCTGTTCATATTAAGTTTTTCCTGACCGAACAAAAGAGTTGTAGGAATGGTGGGGAAACCTATAATGTTTGTAGCTGTGATTTAATACCCATTTTTTTAGGTTGGAGTCATCCCATTCAGTTTTTTCTTGATTGTGAACTTCAGATGAGGAGAAAAAAAGGCAGGCGCCTTAAATGTGTAGTTTGGTACCCAGCAACATAACACGTAAGCTTGAAGTGGCATAATTTCAAAGATGGAAACATTGGCTGGGATTAATTACAAAGTTGATTGAACAAAATAAGGTAGATACATACAAACAGATCTACAGGTGTGTGTTGTGTGTGATCACATTGAAAATAGATTGTTAGGTTAATATATTTCCTGGTGTGATTCATTCTTTAGATAAAGTTTTAAAGAAGTATGAAGTGAAAGTGAAAGTTGCTCAGTCATGTCCGACTCTTTGCGACCCCATGGACTATAGTCCATGAAATTCTCCAGACCAGAATACTGGAGTGGGTAGCCTTTCCCTTCTTCAGGGGATCTTCCCAACCCAGAGACTGAACCTAGGTTTCCTGCATTGTAGGCAGATTCTTTACCAGCTGAGCCCCAAGGGAAGTGGAACGTTTCACAAAAAGCACATGAGCCATTTGTATTTAGTCTGACTGCATTATCAGAAACTGTGAAGGGCCATGGGAACTACCGCAAAGAACAAGATATTTCACATCAAACCCACATTTTATCCCCTCTCAACACAAATCTGACTGACTGTCTCAGAATAATCGAATATAAACTGCAGCCGTATAATGTCAGCCCCTTTGCCCCCACTGGGGCCACCTCTCTGAGCACCTGGAATATATCAGACGTGGAGATGATGCATCTCAGGGACACACTTCCTCCTTCCTTCTCTGTCTCCCTCACTCTGCTAATAGCTCCTCAAGTGCATAGACCATGCGCTTTTCTCCGTAGCCTAAGCCTTTCCTGGCACATAATAGTTTCTCACCAAATATCTGTTCATGCGTAAAGCTTATTCCTTCACTGCTGCTGCTGCTGCTAAGTCACTTGAGTGGTGTCTGACTCTGTGCGACCCCATAGACGGCAGCCCACCACGCTCTGCCATCCCTGAGATTCTCCAGGCAAGAATACTGGAGTGTGTTGCCATTTCCTTCTCCAATGCAGGGAAGTGAAAAGTGAAAGTGAAGTTGCTCAGTTGTGTCCGACTCTTCGTGACCCCATGGACTGCAGCCATGGACTGCAGTCTCCTCTGTCCATGGGATTCTCCAGGCAAGAGTAGTAGAGTGGGTCACCATTGCCTTCTCCGATTTCCTCACTAGAAGTTGGATTTTTAGAATTCTGTAAGCTGACATGTCTCTGAAGGATTCTTTCCATTCTCACTGATATATGGAAATCAGAAAATGAGTAGCTGAGTTCTTTATTTCCCTCAGTGGATTTCAGAGGAGCCTAATGCATCACCTGTCTGATTTGTTGTTGCTGAGTTGCTCAGTCCTGTCTGACTCTGTGACCCCATGGACTGCAGCTTGCCAGGCTCCTCTGTCCTCCACTATCTCCCAGAGTTTGCTCAAATTCATGTCCACTGAATCAGTGATGCCATCCAACCATCTCATCCTCTGTTTCCCTTTCTCCTCCTGACCTCAATCTTTCCCAGCATCAAGGTCTTTTCCAATGAATTGGCTCTTCACATTAGGTGCCCAAAGTATTGGAGCGTCAGCATTTAAGTCCTTCCAGTGAATATTTCAGAGTTGATTTCTGTCTGATTAACACTGGTTCCAAATAGGAAAAGGAGTTCGTCAAGGCTGTATATTGTCACCCTGTTTATTTAACTTATATGCAGAGTACATCATGAGAAACGCTGGACTGGAAGAAACACAAGCTGGAATCAAGATTGCCGGGAGAAATATCAATCACCTCAGATATGCAGATGACACCACCCTTATGGCAGAAAGTGAAGAGGAACTCAAAAGCCTCTTGATGAAAGTGAAAGTGGAGAGTGAAAAAGTTGGCTTAAAGCTCAACATTCAGAAAACGAAGATCATGGCATCCAGTCCCATCACTTCATGGGAAATAGATGGGGAAACAGTAGAAACAGTGTCAGACTTTATTTTTCTGGGCTCCAAAATCACTACAGATGGTGACTGCAGCCATGAAATTAAAAGACGCTTACTGCTTGGAAGGAAAGTTATGACCAACCTAGATAGCATATTCAAAAGCAGAGACATTACTTTGCCAACAAAGGTCCATCTAGTCAAGGCTATGGTTTTTCCTGTGGTCATGTATGGATGTGAGAGTTGGACTGTGAAGAAGGCTGAGCGCCGAAGAATTGATGCTTTTGAACTGTGGTGTTGGAGAAGACTCTTGAGAGTCCCTTGGACTGCAAGGAGATCCAACCAGTCCATTCTGAAGGAGATCAGCCCTGAGATTTCTTTGGAAAGAATGATGCTAAAGCTGAAACTTCAGTACTTTGGCCACCTCATGCAAAGTGTTGACTCATTGGAAAAGACTCTGATACTGGGAGGGATTGGGGGCAGGAGGAGAAGGGGAAGACAGAGGATGAGATGGCTGGATGGCATCACTGACTCGATGGACATGAGTCTCAGTGAACTCCGGGAGTTTGTGATGGACAGGGAGGCCTGGTGTGCTGTGATTCATGGGGTCGAAAAGAGTCGGACACGACTGAGAGACTGATCTGATCTGATCTGAACACTGTTTTTTAATTAATTTATTTTTAATTGAAGTAGAGCTGAAGTTCAATGTTGCATTTAATTATACCAGGTGAGAGAGGGTCCAGCAGCCACTGGTGCTTCTCATCTTTAGCCTCCACTTTCTTGTAAAACAAGATGCCTACATCTCACAGCTGTTGGCCTTAATTACAGCAACAAAGGGACTGTGGGCTGCTCTTCCCAGTGTAAACAAATACATGCATCACACCATTTTAGGTTAAATCTACTATTTTATTACATAACTCAAGGGCACAAGCTTAAGTATGCTGCTTTAAAAGAAAGATCTTAATGATGATTGGCAGGCAGTTGACTCATCAACTATTCTAACAATATTAAAGTAAAATTACATGTTTTTAATTATCCCTTGTCTCAGTATGTGATAATTACACTATCTGAGGATTTAGGGAGACAGAGATGCTGAAAACCTGTGAGTGTTTAGAATTATTGGAACAGAAAGCATGTGTTACTTAGGATGTCTCCTTCAATTAGTTCCTGCAGTTTCTGTGAGACTGAGGGGGTAAGTCACATTCCTTTCCTACAGAGCAAGGTGCTTATTAAAAAATGATTATTATGACTGGCTAATGACAGTAACGAAAATTGGTTCATAGAAGTTCAAAATAAAAGCAATAATTTGGTGAGAATACTTTACTTAGTGAAAGCATCATACTCATTTAAATCTAAGCGGTTTGGGGATGTCATTAAAGAAAATAAAAATTATGAGCCTAATGACAGGAGACTCCAGATTCTGCATAGGTGCCGTCTTGCTGGCAGACCCTCCACCGCTGCCCCTAGACACACACGCCGCTCTAGCCAGATGATGGTAATGACTGACGACAGGTCTGTGCTGCGGGCTCCTGACACACTGGGCGTGAGCTGAGCACTTCGTGTATGTGAGCTCGTTAGTCTGAACGGCACTTCTTTAGACTGGCGGTCTATTATTATCCCCATTTTATAGACGAGGAGACTAATGGCTAAGGACAAGTAATTTGTACAGGGTCAAAGTAGCTACCAAGTGACTGAGATGATTTAAAACCCCAGGGTGTCTGACTCAGAGTCTGTGCTTTGTTACTCAGCTACGCTGCTGTTCAAAGGTTTGCATAAGATTTATGGTAATGACAGAAATGACTGTCCAATTAGGATTCACTTGAGACAGGTGCTAAAGTGGATGGGACTCAAGATCAAGAATTGAAAACCTGGATTTTTCCAGGAAAAACAGGAGGTAGCCTCTCTGAATGACACACGTGCAGTAGTTCATAGAGGGGGGGATCGCTCTCCTCATGATTGTCATGCTGTCTGGAAGTGGACTAGCTGCCTTTACTTTAAACTGAGATCCACAGACAGCTCATCTGGGGATGATTCTTCATGTGTCTGAGCCCACCCAGACTCAGCAGGGTGGCCTGAGAACGAGTATTTTTAGCAGGCTACTCAGTTAATTATTAGGCAACCAAAAGTTTGAGAAATGTGACCCTATACCATAAGCTGCTTGCTGGAAGGAGTTCCATTTTGTCAGTTATGGCCATCACCCTATTACCAGACTCAGGTTTAGCTGCTTTTTGCCTAAAAATCCAATACTGAGAGGAAAGTGTTGGGTAAAAGGAAAGATAGCTTTGTTGAGGAAGCCAGCAGTCTGGGGAAAAGGGTAACTCCCATACCAAAGAAGCAGCTGCCCCCGCCTTGCTGCTCAGGGGCAGGAGCTCTTAAAGGAGAGTGTTGGGGAGGGCGGGGCACATGCAGAAATAGCACAGTCAGCTCTGACAGTCGTCTTAAAATTGAGCATGTCATCGTCTGACCAGCGTTACACTGGTTGGTTTAAGTACAGTTCAATTCCAGAGTCGGTTTGTTCCTGTCTCCTTGAGGCCATTTCTCAGAGTTGTGTATGATGGAGCAGAGTATGTTATGGCCACAGTCTGGTCATCATGTAGTTAACTTTTCCACCTGGTTGGGGGCGGGTGTTCAGTATCTTTAAGACAGCTCACAGGATATGGTTCAGAATAGTATCTATAGCCCTTGAGGAAGAACCAAAATGTTCTTGGCTTTAGTAACTGAAGTATTATTATTTTGTCTTGTTTTACTGTTTTCCTTTGTTCCTGCATGTTCTCCTTTTTCCGATTAAATTTATTCTCTGACTGAAGTTTTTGTACAGATAGGAAGTAGTCAGAAAATATGGAGGTGTCTGTACTGGGAACCATAAGGGACTTCCTTTGTTGCAATCCCAGTAAATGACTTAATGTACTGTCCAGTCATTTTTGTTTTTTCATCAGATAAATTAGTGCATTCATGAATTACTGAGTTATGTGATTAGGTAATTGTAATGAGAAGCCTGACTTCGTTTTTCATGTTTGACTCATCCTAGTGAAGTGAAAGTGAAAGCCACTCAGTCGTGTCCGACTATTTGAGACCCCATGGACTCTCCAGAATACTGGAGTGTGTAGCTGTTCCCTTCTCCAGAGGATCTTCCCAACCCAGGAATCGAACCCAGGTCTTCTGCATTACAGTCTGCTCCTGGAGGAGCAGGTCTTAAATCTCACCCTTCCCTCTTCTCCTTCTGCCCTGGCTATGCACAAGCTGATGAGAAGCCTGAGGGCTCCTTCCATAATGCCAGTAGGAGATTCAGACCAAGCAAGCCCCTCACATAGGGTAGCTTGCTCCCCAGTCCCACCTCCTCACCACCATAGACAGGTAGGCCATCAAGCCAGGAAAAGGCACTGGGAACTTATATGTGCATTGCATTCTGGGTGATTTCAACTTGTGCCAGTAGCACATTCCCAAGGGAGGAGGAAAGTGGAGGGCACTCTGAGCAGGCAGTTCAGTTCAGTTCAATCTCTCAGTCGTGTCCAACTCTTTGTAACCCCATAGACTGGAGCACACTACGCTTCCCTGTCCATCACCAACTGCTGGAGTTGGCTCAAACTCATGTCCATCGAGTTGGTGATGCCATCCAATTATCTCATCCTCTGTCATCCCCTTCTCCTGCCTTCAATCTTTCCCAGCATCAGGATCTTTTCCAGTGAGTCATTTCATCATATCAGGTGGCCAGAGTATTGGAGCTTCAGCTTCAGCTTCAGCATCCTTCCTTCCAATGAATATTCAGGACTGATTGATTTCATTTAGGATTGACTGGTTTGATCTCCGTGCTGTCCAAGGGACTCCCAAGAGTCTTCTCCAACACCACAGTTCAAAAGCATCAGTTCTTCAGCACTCAGCTTTCTTTATGGTCCAGCTCTCACATCCTTACATGATTACTGGAAAAACCATAGCTTTGACTAGATGGACCTTTGTCGGCAAAGCAATATCTCTGCTTTTTAATACAATGTCTAGGTTTGTCACAGCTTTTCTTCCAAGGAGTATGCATCTTTTAATTTCATGGCTGCAGTCACCACATGCAGTGACTTTGGAGCCCAAGAAAATAAAGTCTCTCACTCTTTCCATTGTTTCCCCATCTATTTGCTGTGAAGTGATGGGACTGGATGCCATGATCTTGGCTTTTTGAATGTTGAGTTTTAAGTCAGCCTTTTCACTCTCCTCTTTCACTTTCATCAAGAGGCTCTTTAGTTCCTCTTTGCTTTCTGCCATAAGGGTGGTGTCATCTGCATATCTGTGGTTATTGATATTTTTCCCAGCGATCTAGATTCCAGCTTGTGCTTCATCCAGCCTGACATTTCACATGATGTACTCTGGATATAAGTTAAATAAGCAGGGTAACAATATACAGCTTTAACTTTCTCCTTTCCCAATTTGGAACCAGTTCATTATTCCATGTCCAGTTCTAACTGTTGCTTCCTGACCTTCATACACATTTCTCAGGAGGCAGGCAAGGTGGTCTGGTATTTTCCATCTCTTAAAGAATTTTCCACACTTTGTTGTGATCCACACAGCCAAAGATTTTAGTGTAATCAATGAAGCAGGAATAGATATCTTTTTGAAATTCCCTTTCTTATTTTCTGATTCAACAGATGTTGGTAATTTGATCTCTGGTTCCTTTGCCTTTTCTAAATCCAGCTTGAACGTCTAGAAATTCTAGGTTCATGTACTGTTGAAGCGTAGCTTGGAGAATTTAAGCATTACTTTGCTAGCTGTGAGATGAGTGCAATTGTGTGGTAGTTTGAACATTCTTTGGCATTGCCTTTCTTTGGAATGAAAGCTGATCTTTTCCAGTCCTATGGCCACTCCTGAGTTTTCCAAATTTGCTGGCATATTGAGTGCAGCACTTTCAAAGCATCATCTTTTAGGATTTGAAATAGCTCAGCTGAAATTCCATCACCTCCACTAGCTTTGTTCATAGTGACACTTCCTAAGGCTCACCTGACTTCACACTCCAGGATGCCTGGCTCTAGATGAGTGATCATGGTTATCTCAGTCATGAAGATCTTTTTTGTATTGTTCTTATGTGTATTCTTGCCACCTCTTCTTAATATCTTCTGCTTCTGTTAGGTCCATACCGTTTCTGTCCTTAATTGTGCCCATTTTACATCAAATATTCCCTTCGTATCTCTAATTTTCTTGAAGAGGCTTCTAGTCTTTCCCATTCTATTGTTTTCTTTTATTTTTTTGTATTGATTACTTAGGAAGGCCTTCTTATCTCTCCTTGCTATTCTTTGGAACTCTACATTCAGATGGATATATCTTCCCTTTTTTCTTTGCTTTTTGCTCCTCTTCTTTTCTGAGCTATTTGTAAGGCCTCCTCAGACAACCATTTTGCCTTTTTGCATTTCTTTCTTGTGGATGGTTTTGATCACTTTCTTCTGTACAATGTCATGAACCTCTGTCCATGTTTCTTCAGGCACTCTATCAGATCTAATCCCTTAAATACATTTCTCCCTTTCACTGTGTAATCATCCCAGATTTGATTTAGGTCCTATCTGAATGGTCTAGTGCTTCTCTCTATTTTCTTCAATTTAAGTCTGAATTTCATAATAAGGAGTTCATGATCTGAGCCACAATCAGCTCCCGGTTTTGTTTTTGCTGACTGTGTAGAGCTTCTTCATCTTTGGCTGCAAAGACTATAATCAGTGTGATTTCGGTATTGACCATCTGGTGATGTCCATGTGTACAGTTGTCTCTTGTGTTGTTGGAAGAGGGTGTTTGCTGTGACCAGTTCTTTCTCTTCACAAAACTCTGTTAGCCTTTACCCTGCTTCATTTTGTACTCTAAGTCCAAATTTCCTGTTACTCCAGGTATCTCTTGACTACCTACTTTTGCATTCCAGTCCCCTATGATGAAAAGGACATCTGTGTGTGTGTGTGTGTGTGTGTGTGTGTGTGTGTGTGTTAGTTCTAGCAGGTCTTGTTGGTCTTCATAGAAACTTTCAACTTCAGCTTCTTTGGCTTTTGTGTTTGGGACATAGACTTGGATTTTTTTGATATTGAATGGTTTGCATTGGAAATGAACAGAGATAATTCTGTCATTTTTGAGATTGCACCCAAATACTGCATTTCGGATTCTTGTTGACTGTGAGGGCTACTCCATTTCTTCTAAGGGCTTCCTACCCACTTGGTAGATATAATGGTCATCTGAGTGAATTTTCCCATTCCAGTCATTTTAGTTCACTGATGCCTAAAATATGTTGGTCACTCTTGCCATGTCCTGTTTGATCACTTCCAGTTTACCTTGATTCATGGACCTGACATTCCAGGTTCTTAGTCAATACTGTTCTTTATAGCATTGGACTTCACTTCCATCACCAGTCACATCCACAACTGGATGTTTTTTCCCTTTGTCTCTGCCTCTTCATTCTTTCTGAAGCTATTTCTCCACTCTTTTCCAGTAGCATACTGAGCAGGCACATCCCTTTCTTGTAGGAGACAAGTCAGAGCTGAACGATTCTCATGGTTGGCAGGAGGGGATGTGCCATGAAGGGAGCCATACAGAGAAGAGCTCTAGAGTCTGTTCTTGGGTCTCCTGGAGCATCTGCTCACAGAGACGTGCACCCTTGGAGGGTGGGCCCCCAGGCAGCTGTGTGTGATGAAGGTGGGCAGCCTGGGTGTCATCTGAGTTTTCACCAGCTGGAATGCACGTTGCATTTAAATGTTCCTACTGGAGCTTCTTGTCCAAGAAAGCAGACCTTCTGGGTTCACCCATCTCTAGAATTCAGGTGGCAGTTGCCTTTGTGACCTCAGCTCACATGGATTTCAGTTGTCCAGCTATTTGCTGTTTCAGGAACATGTGGTGACAGCCTGCAATCTTTCAGCACACATGAACTGAATCTTGATGTTCTTAATTGCTCTTTGGTCAAAAATATTTCCTACAAAATAGTATGCTCTGAAAATTTATGTGACTCTGTTCAATTACCTCTTGTGGAATAAGTAGTGTGTGTCCTTTATTTTTAAGTCCTTTTTAGATATTTTTCCCTGATTGTTTCTAGGATCATCTTGTCCTTGTTGATTTATAACTGAACTGTGATTTATCCTATGCATGCATGCGGATTTCCAAATCAACCAAACAATGCTAATAATCAGCAAAATAATAGCTGTTGCTTTTTTATTATTTTGTTGTTTTGCTTTGTTTTAGATAGGGATTTTGTGAGAGGAAGACTCTGCCAGTCATTAAGAATAGTGATATTTTAATGGTTGTCCTTTGCCATTATTTCCTGGCAGCCTGGTCTCATTCTTGTGATTATGTGGTGTAGTGTGTCTTTAGGGAGTCGCCCTGCCCCGAGGCACGCAGCCCTCTCATCTTCACCACTGGCGCTGGCTGGGACAGTCCGTCCTTCCCTCCCAGCATCCAGCCCCAGAGTGAAGTGAAGAACCCTGTGGACTGAAGCCCACTGTAGTGTCCATCACTCCTCCTCTCGGCCTTGCGGGAGCTGCTTTGTTTCCTGACTTGCTCAGAGTCTTTATTTTCTGCATTTTTGTTGTTGTTCTTTCTTTGAGCTATCCTTCCAGTAACTTACTTTATCTTTCCAGTAAGTTATCAGCTGGTTAGCTTCATCTAGTCTAGTGTTTAAAGCCTAATACTGGCTGTTTGATATCAGGAGTGTGGACCCATGACAAGGGAGTGGCAGGCGCCTCCCAGACTCTCAGGAGGGCATCTGTGCTTTCACCCTGCAGGCTGATGGAGTCCTGAAGGGCCATGCATGGTTCTTTTGTAATAGACAGAAATTAAGAACTATCCCTCCCTAACTCATGAAGAGTTTATTTTCCAGTGGGTTGAATAAGAGCTTACATGGACCTCTCCCCACCCACTCTGCTCCCCAACTATCTAAGTGAAACTGCAAAACTGACCGCCACCCCCACAGACACTTGGCCCACTCAGTTCTTTTGTTTCTGCTGAGTCTGTTATGTGACATTTCAGGGAAGTTCCTGAAGTGTCTTCTCCATTTTGTTCCTGACGCCACACTGTGCAGTTGGCCCCGACACATTGTGGCTCCTCACAAGCACGCCCTGTGTTGAGGGTCAGGAAAGCACTGCATACACTCCTGGCTGCTGCCCCTGAACTCCCCTTTGGGGGCTCCCTCTGGGCCTTCCCTTCCGCAGCCCCATTTTAAACCTTTTAGCTTCACAGTGTCACTCAGGAGATTACTTTGGCTTTGTTTATCGCCCTCCTCCCTTCCGTAAGCTGGATTAGGAGGCTCAGCTACCTTTGCCTTGAGACCAAGGTGGATTCTGAGGTGAGTTAGTGCCCACAAGTGCCACTGGGTCACCCCCACAGGCTGCCGGGCCCAAACACACTCCTGCCCTGCCTCACCCCAACTGGGCATCCATTCAGAGTGCGGTGTCTGGCCCTTCTCCTTTTACTGAAGAATAACAGTCATTAAAAACACTATAAAAAATGAAAAGATTGGGTTGTACTTTAAAAATGTAATTATCATGGCATAAATGATGAAGATCCAAAATTTAGCAGTTTAATATGAACAATAACAAGGCATTCTCTAGGAAGTATAGATTCAGTTACTTTGTCAATGGGTAAGTGAGTGGCTCAGAGAAGGCGATGGCACCCCACTCCAGTACTCTTGTCTAGAAAATCCCATGGATGGAGGAGCCTGGAAGGCTGAAGGCCATGGGGTCGCTGAGGCTCAGACACTACTGAGCGACTTCACTTTTACTTTTCACTTTCATGCATTGGAGAAGGAAATGGCAACCAAATCCCAGGGACGGGGGAGCCTGGTGGGCTGCTGTCTATGGGGTCGCACAGAGTCGGACACGACTGAAGTGACTTAGCAGTAGCAGCAGCAAGTGAGTGGCTACTGTAAACTAGTCAGGAGACAGGCTCAGAGCACAGGGAGAGGAGTGTGGGAGAGACCTCTCCAAAGGCAGACAGATCACAGTTAGTGATACTTAAACTGCTGTGGAAGCCCACGTCCACTTGACCCTTTAAAAATAACCATTCATAATGTCAGCTTCAACAACAAACGCATTTCCAGAAACAGTAATTATTCCTTAAAATAATCTGTTATCATTATGAGACTTTTAGAATGTAACACTGAAAGAAAACATCTTCTGTCTGTACACACACACTCACCCCACCCCCCACACCCAATAGTGTAAGTAGCTTCCTTGATACTTTATTACATTAGATCATTCCCAATGGGTCCATATCATAGTAAATATTTGTTGGTAAATAAAATGGAGTTGAGATCTTTTTCTTTAAATTTAGCTGAAATTTTTTGTTTTGTAAGTCCCTAAGGAAGGCAATGGCAGCCCACTCCAGTACTCTTGCCTGGAAAATCCCGTAGACGGAGGAGCCTGGTAGGCTGCAGTCCATGGCGTCGCTAAGAGTCGGACACGACTGAGCGACTTCACTTTCATTTTTCACTTTCATGCATTGGAGAAGGAAATGGCAACCCACTCCGGTATTCTTGCCTGGAGAATCCCAGGGATGGCAGAGCCTGGCCGGCGGCCGTCTATGGGGTCGCAGAGAGTCGGACACGACTGAATCGACTTAGCAGCAGCAAGGATCTAAATTTAAGTTGTGGATACTGAAGTTGGGGACTCTATGCTTTCAATAAATCATAATAGTAAAAAAAATATTGATTGCACCAGAGATTGATTTTGTGGACAACTGCCATTTTTCTCTCAGACATGTTATTTTGAGTGGCAAATCATTTTACCGTACACAAATATATGGTAGTTTTAAACCCTATGAGTCAAAATGGATTTTTATCAACCTTTTCAATATCATTTCTGTCACAGATACATTTTTTTGAACAACAAAGTACAAAACACTTCAGGTAGATATGTTTAAAACAAAAATAATTTCCTTTAATTGCAAATATGTGACAGTCTACAATACTTGTTTTAACAGTAATTGTAGTGAAGTATATACATTTTTAACTCTTACAAATTGACTTTAATTTAGAGAAAAAAGTTAAATTCCTTGAAATAAATGATTTTGTAAATTCCTTTTGAAAAATCTCTGAATTAAATGATATATTTATTTAGCATATTACTGAGTTTTTTGAAAAAGAAAAACATGTTTTTTCTTTATTTTCTTCTAGAGGTTGAATTTCTGCAAAAATATTTAGTCTGTTGATGTCTACCCAATACCTTATTTTATCAGTTTGAATTAATAGAATTCTATTAATATGTTATGCATGTGACCGTAAGCTAGCATATGTTTTAGAACACTGATTTCAGGAAGAGCAAGCATATTAAAAGGAAATTTGGAGGTGGTAGAGTCATATTTGGGATCATGGACTCCAGAATCCACTGTGAATTCAAAATCCAGTGATATAAGCCACTTGCAAAGTAAGCGACCCATCCATAACTCAACTTCTTCATTTGTAAAATGAAAAAATTAATTGTATACTAGTTAATATTGTTTTGAAGGTCAAATGGGCTAATTTAAGTAACAAATGGAAAAGTAACTGTTGTGTAAACTCAATAATTATTAGTGATTTTGTCTCAAGATGAAGCTTTACCTTATTTCATTATTTTGGAAGCAATTCCTATTTATTAACATACATAAAGAGAAGGCAATGGCACCCCACTCCAGTACTCTTGCCTGGAAAATCCCATGGACAGAGGAGCCTGGTGGGCTGCAGTCCATGGGGTCGCTAGGAGTCAGACACAACTGAGCGACTTCACTTTCACTTTTCATGCATTGGAGAAGGAAATGGCAACCCACTCCAGTGTTCTTGCCTGGAGAATCCCAGGGACCGGGGAGCCTGATGGGCTGCCGTCTATGAGGTCGCACAGAGTTGGACACGACTGAAGTGACTTAGCAGCAGCAGCAGCAACATACATAAAGTTACGTGGTAACCATAATAATATGTGCTGCTTAAAAATAAAATGGAACAATTCCTTTTAGAAATGAAATAAGTGTCACTTAGAATACTGAAAATGCATATGAAAATAAATACCCAATTCCATCTGTACAGTATGACAGTGGTGCTGACATTCAATACTAAAAGATACTTACAAAAAAAAAAAAAAAAACTTTAAACTATACAGAATTGTGAACTCTTCTCTAGGCCACATTCTCTAGGAATATCTTCCTTCCTTCCACAGTACATAGAATTCTTTCTAAATGCTCTGTCTTGTCTGAATGCTCTGACTGCATAAAGTCCTTTATACCACTGTGCATTCAATCTCTGTGAAAAATAGCAGTAAAAGAACTTTTTTAAACTATCAGGAGGTGAAAATATATGAACAGTACAAGTAACACCACAAGCATTGCCAATGACTCAGTTAAAGTTACCAATCTATTTTGGTAAAATGCTTTTGTAAACAACAAAAATAATCAGTGCAGGCAATGGTCAAATCCATGGCCACCTCGGCTCAGTTCTCTAACAGGAGGACTTGGTTCCTCAACTCAGTTCTCTTGTCTCTAACAGGAGAGGCATGGTACTCCTGTGTAGTGCAGTCCTCATTAAAAAGTGTCCGTGTTTCCTTATTGGGATATATATGTTGGGTTAGCCAAAAATTTGCTTGAGTTTTTCATAAGATGGTACTGAATACACACACACACACACACACATTCCGCACACACTCAGTATAGGTCTTTATTTTCCTTTCGCTTTTTGTAAGAAAATCAGAATTTTGTTAATTTTTCAGCATCACTGCCTCTTCAGGAAACAGCCCATATTTGCTCTTGGTTAATCCTTCTCAGTCCTTCTTCTCTGAGAATGAGAAACCAAATGCTGTTAATTTAGTACTTCCTCATGGATAATGACTTCATTATCCATAAGCCCACATTGAGATGGATTTCTGCCATTGTCCTGTAAATAACTTCAGTGTTATTTTTGATAGTATGCCAAAATCCCCTTTGTTGTTGTTTAGTTGCTAAATTGAGTCCGACTTTGCAACCACATGAACTGCAGCACACCAGGCTTCCTTGTCCTTCACTGTCTCCTGGAGTTTGCTGAAACTCATTTGTACTGAGTCAGTGATGCCATCCAACCACCTTATCCTCTGTCATCCCCTTCTCTTCTTGTCCTCAATCTTTCCCAGCATCAGGGTCTTTTCCAATGAGTCAGCTCTTTGCATCAGGTGGCCAAAATATTGGAGCTTCAGTGTCAGTATCAGTCCTTCCAGTGAACATTCAGGGTTGATTTCCTTTAGGATTGACTGGTTTCATCTCCTTGCTGTCCAGGGGGACTCTCAAGAGTCTTATCCAGTACTGTAGTTCAAAGGCATCAATTCTTTGGTGTTCAACCTTCTTTATGGATCAGCTCTCACATCCATACATGACTACTGGAAAAACCATAGCTTTGACTATACAGACCTTTGTCGGCAAAGTGATGTCTCTGCTTTTTAATGTCTCTTGCATCTCCTGCATTGGCAGGTGGATTGTTTATCACTAGCACCATCTGGATAGGTTATAATGTCCTTAGCATTACTTATTTTGAAATATTATTTGAAATATATTCTGAAATATTCCTTAAAACTTCCATACTTCAGTATATACTTTTCCAAGTGGTTTTTAAAAATATGAGGTTATCAAGTAAGCTTTATTTATTCTAGCATCAGTTTGCATGGAAACTCATGATTTTCTGGCAGGTGTGCTCCAGCAAATGTCTTTCCAGTGTGTTGCCCTTCAGAATTCACAGCATAGAATTCAATGCTTTTATTACTCTTGTCCTCCACTGAATGGATTTGCTTACTTCATCCTGAGCACTTAGCTCCTCAGCCTTCCAGCCAGCTGCTCCCATCTCCTGGCATTGTTCTCGATATCTCTCCTTATTTAGAACCCGAGCACCCTCTGTCCAGTATTTCTAAATCTGGTTGTTTCTTCTCTCCCCTCCTCTTCCCATTCTACCTCCTTCTCCTTCTTCCTTTTCTCCTCCTTTTTCCTCTCTTTCCTTTTTTAGGTTTTATTACAGACATGGTTAGATACATCTCCTAGACTCTCCACATTTTAGATGACTGGTAGTTTTACATGATGGGAACTTCCCAGATGGCTCAGTGGTAAAGAATCTACGTGCCAAGCAGGAGACACAGGTTTGATCCCTGGGTTGGGAAGACCACCTGGAGTAGGGAATGGTGACCCAGTGTTCTTGTCTGGGAAACCCCATGGACAGAGGAGCCTAGTGGGTTACAGTCCATGTGGTCTCAAGAGTCAGACATGACTTGGCAACTAAACAGCAGCAGCAGCAGCAATTTTACACAGTATTAATGGCTAAATTTTCTCAAGCTTTCATGAGTCAAGGGCCAAGAATTTGACTGAAAGAAAGAGAAAAAGGAGACTGACTTATAACTTGAGCAGCCAGGATCTTTTACAGAAAGAAACTATAATTTTACATGTAAGACATAAACATGTATCTGATTTTTAGAAGTTTAAAAAAAATTACCATGAGCCTTTCTTCATCAATACAGATGAAGCTAAGACATTATGAAAATGTTAGACCTTCAAAGCCAAACACAGAAAACAAGACATATTTGGGATCTGAGCTTCATCATAGGTTCTTGGGTCCCGTGTCCAGAACTTGAGCCCAAGGTTTCTCATGTTCTTCAGCTCAGGTCCTGTTGACTGCTTGTGAGGAATCTATGGCCTACTGTCTCTGGACATTTGTGACACAGAGGGGGAGCTGCTAGACCAGATGATGCCTCCACATATTTGGAGTCAAGTACAGAGAATTCTTGTTTATGACTCCTTATGTGAAGCCTGAGAGGGTAGGGAATTATGCAGAAGAAAATCTTCTTGTGTAATATCAGTGTGTTTCTGACAGAAGGGTTGAGACAGCCTGGTGACATTATAGATTTTGTACCAAATGGCAAGTGATCTTGTTGACAACAGCTGGATAGCTGAGGAAGCCCAGCATTTGGGATACGTGGAAAGAAGCAAGGCTTGGTTTTTCCCAAGGACCAGAGGACAGTTGAGTAACTGGAACCCCTCTGCAAAAGAACCTGCCTGTCCGTGCCGGAGACGTGGGTTTGATCCCTGGGTCCAGAGGATCCCCTGAAGAAGGACATGGCAACCCACTCCAATATTTCTTGCCTGGAGAATCCCATGGACAGAGGAGTCTGGCAGGCTGCAGTCCATAGCATTGCAAAGAGTCAGACAGGACTGAATTAACTTAGTTTGCCCCAGACCCCAGAGAGATGGTGCCAGGGATCAGAACAAGTGAGGGAACGTTCCAGTCCAGGGGGCAGTGGAGGAGAAAGATGATCACGTCCATACCAGAATTCCTTTCCCTAACAATATCTTCATGTTGCCTCAGAAAGCCTGTACTTGTATGGACAGCCAGAGGGAAGAAACCCTGAGGAGACTGAATATAAACCTAAAATGACCAAAAAAGCCCTGAAATCACTGGACTTGTCGGAAATGAGTGTATCAAATGTTATATAAGCAGACAAAATGGGATTTAGAATAGGAATAAATCGATGGAGAAAACTATATTTACCTCATGCCCACCTTATTACATGCCCTGAAAATATACCTATGACCTTCAATAGAGAACCATTACTAATATATGTATAAGGAGTAGTTTGTTTTGTCACTTGCCTCTTCATGCTAAGAAATGGCTTTCAATTTATGGATTATAGACAGCAAAGCTTGGAAGGCTAAAAGCATATTGTATGCTCAAGTTCCCCTTCATTCTTACACTGAATGTTTCAGCACAGTCTGTGCAGGGGCTGCCTTTATTTTCAGAGCCCGAATTTGTTTGCTTCAGTGTAGGTTGTGCTGGGCAATTGCAGGTGCTTTATAGCCTTTCTTGGTGGTGCTGAAAATGTTTCTGATTGTTTGAAGTTTGTCCTACATAGCATTTAAATATTTTGAATATTATTCATGCCTTTGAGCCTAAATATTATAAGGTGGGTAAAATTCCCCTAGCATAACATTAACATTATATTAATATATATAGATGAGAATTGCATTGGCCCTAATCAGACATAGGAAAGATTTACAAGAATAATAATATAAAATTAGGTAAGAGCTCTACAGTTTCACTGCTGTGAAATTTTCAAACTCGGTTAGTTTCCATCCAGCTGGGTAGAAAATGATTTTTTTTTTTAATTTTCTTTTTCACTCCAATGCATTCGCCCTAAACTGTGTAAAACACTATAATACTGAAATACAACTAATTTAAACCTAAATATAATCTTGGCTAACTTTATAAACTGGCAGTTGCCAGATGGTGCTTTAGCATTCACAGAACAGAATGCTGATTTTACTGTCGTTGAAGGCCGCAGAAAGTTTAGGCTCCTTTAAGAACCAGGGGAGTTCTGTTTAAAAAAAAAAATGTTTGAATTATATAGTAAGCAGATTCAGCAAAGTTGCTGTGCAAAATCAATGTGCAGAATCTCTGTGTCTTTTTACATGAACAGTGAACAATCTGAAAGGGAAATTAAGAAAACAGTCCCATTTACAATAGCATCATAAAGAATAACATAACTTTGGAAAAAATTTAACCAAGATAGCAAAAGATCTGTTCATAATATTTTTTTAATATAAATTTATTTATTTTAAATGGAGGCTAATTACTTTAAAATATTGTATTGGTTTTGCCATACATCAACATGAATCCGCCATGGGTGTACACATGTTCCCCATCCTAAAACCTCCTCCCACCTCCCTTCCCATACCATCCCTCTGGGTCATCCCAGTGCACCAGCCCCAAGCATCCTGCATCCTGCATCGAACTTGGACTGGCGTTTTGTTTCATATATGATGTTATACATGTTTCAATGCCATTCTCCTAAATCATCCCACCCTTGCCCTCTCCCACAGAGTCCATAAGACTGTTCTATACATCTGTGTCTCTTTTGCCATCTCGCATACAGGGTTATCGTTACCATCTTTCTAAATTCCATATATATGCGTTAGTATACTGTATTGGTGTTTTTCTTTCTGGCTTACTTAACTCTGTAGAATAGGCTCCGGTTTCATCCACCTCATTAGAACTGATTCAAATGTATTCTTTTTAATGGCTGAGTAATACTCCATTGTGTATATGTACCACAGCTTTCTTATCCATTCATCTGATGATGGACATCTAGGTTGCTTCCATGTCCTGGCTATTATAAACAGTGCTGCGATGAACATTGGGGTACACGTGTCTCTTTCAATTCTGGTTTCCTTGGTGTGTATGCCCAGCAGTGGGATTGCTGGATCATAAGGCAGTTCTATTTCCAGTTTTTAAAGGAATCTCCACACTGTTCTCCATAGTGGCTGTACTAGTTTGCATTCCCACCAACAGTGTAAGAGAGTTCCCTTTTCTCCACACCCTCTCCAGCATTTATTGCTTATAGACTTTTGGATCGCAGCCATTCTGACTGGCGTGAAATGGCACCTCATTGTGGTTTTGATTTGCATTTCTCTGATAATGAGTGATGTTGAGCATCTTTTCATGTGTTTGTTAGCCATTTGTATGTCTTCTTTGGAGAAATGTCTATTTAGTTCTTTGGCCCATTTTTTGATTGGGTCATTTATTTTTCTGGAATTGAGCTGTAGGAATTGCTTGTATATTTTTGAGATTAGTTGTTTGTCAGTTGCTTCATTTGCTATTATTTTCTCCCATTCTGAAGGCTATCTTTTCACCTTGCTAATAGTTTCCTTTGTTGAGCAGAAGCTTTTAATTTTAATTAGTTCCCATTTGTTTATTTGTGCTTTTATTTTCAATATTCTGGGAGGTGGGGTCATAGAGGATCCTGCTGTGATGTATGTTGGAGAGTGTTTTGCCTATGTTCTCGTCTAGGAGTTTTATGGATTCTGGTCTTACATTTAGATCTTTAATCCATTTTGAGTTTATTTTTGTGTATGGTGTTAGAAAGTGCTCTAGTTTCAGTCTTTTACAAGTGGTTGATCAGTTTTCCCAGCACCATTTGTTAAAGAGATTGTCTTTTCTCCATTGTATATTCTTGCCTCCTTTGTCAAAGATAAGGTATCCATATGTGCCTGGATTTATCTCTGGGCTTTCTATTTTGTTCCATTGATCTATATTTCTGTCTTTGTGCCAGTACCATACTGTCTTGATAACTGTGGCTTTGTAGTAGAGCCTGAAGTCAGGCAGGTTGATTCTTCCAGTTCCATTCTTCTTTCTCAAGATTACTTTGGCTATTCGAGGTTTTTTGTATTTCCATACAAATTGTGAAATTATTTGTTCTAGCTCTGTGAAAAATACCATTGGTAGCTTGATAGGGATTGCATTGAATCTATAGATTGCTTTGGGTAGTATACTCATTTTCACTATATGAATCTTCTGATCCATGAACATGGTATATTTCTCCATCTATTAGTGTCCTCTTTGATTTCTTTCACCAGTGTTTTATAGTTTTCTATATATAGGAATATATATATTCTTTTGTTTCTTTAGGTAGATATATTCCTAAGTATTTTATTCTTTTCGTTGCAATGGTGGTTGGAATTGTTTCCTTAATTTCTCTTTCTGTTTTCTCATTATTAGTGTATAGGAATGCCAGGGATTTCTGTGTGTTGATTTTATATCCTGAAGCTTTACTATATTCATTGATTAGCTCTAGTAATTTTCTGGTGGAGTCTTTAGGGTTTTCTATGTAGAGGATCATGTCAACTGCAAACAGTGACAGTTTTACTTGTTCTTCTCCAATTTGGATTCCTTTTATTTCTTTTTCTGCTCTGATTGCTGTGGCCAAAACTTCCAAAACTATGTTGAATAGGACTCTGTGAGAGAGGGCGAGGGTGGGATGATTTGGGAGAATGGCACTGAAACATGTATAATATCATATGTGAAATGAATCGCCAGTCCAGGTTTGATGCATGATACAGGATGCTCGGGGCTGGTGCACTGGGATGACCCAGAGGGATGGGATGGGGAGGGAGGAGGGAGAGGGGTTCAGGATGGGGAACATGTGTATATACACCCGTGACAGATTCATGCAAAACCAATACAATATTGTAAAGTAATTAGCCTCCAATTAAAATAAATACATTTATATTAAAAAAAGAATACTGAAGGGCAACATCATAAAATTTCAGAGAAAATACTTATATTGAATTTACATATCTATATCCAGCCTAAATATCAATCAAATATTAGAGCAAAAAAGATACTGTTTAAATTATTCAATGACTCAAAGTTTACCACACACAAATCCTTCCTGGAAGAATTACAAGAAGATGCATTGCAGCAAAATAAAACAAAGTAAGATCCAAGACTATTGGAAGATAGCAATAGTGCACAAAGAAATTGGTAAAGTTTATAGTTGAGTCTATGGACATGAGTTTGAGCAAGCTCTGGGAGGTGGTGAAGGACAGGGAAGCCTGGGATGCTGCAGTCCATGGGGTCGCAAAGAGTCAGTGACTGAACAACAACAAATCGTTGAGTCTAAATAATTGAAATCAAGAGGAATAGAATCCCAATGGATAACAATACAGGAGGTGGCAGGGGATGGGGGAGAAGAGGTAGAGAAGCAAATAATAGGGAGATCTCAATTAATTCTAGACACCAAAAGAAAAATCTAATCAATATTTTCAGAGTAAATACAAACAGAATTTTTAGTGTTTTAACTGCCAAAATACTGAAGAGAAAATATGTATGTAAATGTGGAGGGAAAAGTTCTAGAGGGACACACACTGTTGAGGATGAGTCCCTGTTGGGAAGATACAGGAAGTGAGCGAGGTGTTGGTCTGAGGGGTTTCAGCTTTATCTGTAGCATGCTCATTTTACAAGAATGTATTCATGTGCTCTTGTGATGTTTAACTAAATGAAGTAAATAAATATAAAGCACAGAAAGAATGATAAATATCATCATTGCCCCAGAGATAATAAATTTTAACTCCACAAAAAAAAGAGGTTAGTAACATACGTATGATAGAATAAAATGCAACTGTATAAAGTAAGTTGTAATTCTATACTTTTTAAAATATTATACAGAAATATATTCAAGATATTTTCTGAGTGAATACAAAGTAGTTACAAATAGGATGCAAAGAATGAACTTCTTTATAGAAAAGAACATGATATGTATGTATATAACATGTAAGCGATTTTCAATTTATTGATACTAATGTAAAGACATCCTCTTTAATTCCATTCTCCATGAATTCTGTGGCTAAACCTGAGCAGAAGCTAAACTCACCTGAAGAAAAAAATCAAGTGTTTCTGAGCATATGTACTGAGTGTATATGATGAGTGCATGCAGAGCACATACTTCATCTGGTCTCCTGGAATTGCCTGGTGGTCTTATTATTTACTCTGATCCTCATATCATGTCATAAGTTTTAAAATGAAAATATTTAACTGTTTTCGCCTCTTCACCTTTGGCAGATAACTTTGCTTCTGAGTTACTGAAAAAGGAAACTTTCTTAAGTTCTCATCAATAAATCGATCAGTCTGCCTACCTTGTCTTTCCCTTTTTCACAATGAACTGTTGGTTCTTCTAAGTTAAATTTTATCACAGGGTCCTGTGCTTTTTCATCTGCTCCAGATTGTTCCAGAAATTGCTTATTTTTCTCACACCTTTTGTCTTCCTCTCTAGTGAAGCCATTCCTTCCAGAATTAATAGATCTGTTTCCAAAATCCTAATTCTGCCCAAATCTTTGAGTTACCTGTCTCAGTCTCCAAGCCTTCACTTTTCATTTTCTCTTGGTGCTTTCCAGTCACACATTCATCTCCATTGAAACAGACATCTACGGCTGATGAAGTGAATGATTTCTACACATCACTCCTCCACTTTGTGAGCGGGCAGTTAATCTCCCTCTTGTCGGATCCTTCATCAGTGTCACGTCAGCAGTTGTCGCCTCCAAACTCCCCTTCCTCAGACTCTTTCTAAACTTGACTTTCGGGAAAATACACACACTTGATGTTCTTCCTCCTGCACTTATTCCTTTTCAGTGGATGTTCATGGAGTTGCCTTTTTTCCCTCAATTTCTGGATGGTGGCTCATCCTGGGGACCATTTCTCAGAATGCCTCTCTACTCGATTTTCTGAAGACCCCATTTGGGCACAGAATCTACCTTCTGAATCTGGAGTCCTAGAGTATTAGTGGGTGAAATTTTCCCGGTGTGTGAGCCTTGTCCCGTGGGGATGAGTAGAACTCAGAGCTGTACAGGCGTGACCTCCTGAGCATCGTCCTGGACACGTTCCTGCCACTGTCCACATTTCTCTTGTGAAGATGAGAGTCTTGTTTCATGTCCACAGAGTCACAGGCAGTTATAGCACATCAGTGCCAAACCCCAGACAGACCTTGATTTTCAGCCAGAAGTTAGAATTTTTTGTAGACTTCTAAATTAGAAAACTCATATGTGGTGCACAGTTTTATTTCAGACAATAACATTTTCTGCAATAAAATGTACTTATCAGTAAATATAACTTCTTTCTTTTTTATTTTAAATCTTTAATTATTGTGAGTCAAACTGAGTTATTCATAATTTTACAAACAACATAATGTTTGGCATGTTTTTGTAATTTAAAGTGGCAATTTAGGTGGAAAGGAAACACTTCTCTTTATTTTTCATTTTAGTGTGTAAGTGCACAATTAATCTTGGTTTGGGTTTATATGACTGTTTAGCACTAATGCTTTCCCATCCATTTACACATTTAACTCAACATGTATTCTGTAATTTTTATTTTTACTTTTTTTTTGGTTAGAAATTTAGCCCTTGTGCAAAATAAAGGAAGTAATTACTTTTTGTCAGAATGTTATGATCCGGTAGCTCTGTGGTCACAAAGCAGACTTACTCACCAGCCTGTTTGTCTTCTCTTCCTAGGTTATTTCACTTATTTGGAGCAGACTCACTGTTACCCTTCTAATTTTAGCAGAAGGTTTGGACATTTCTGAGGTGTTTAAATGAGATGTGTTATTTGAAAAAATGCACAAGTGAAAAGCTCTGTAAACTCTCTCCTTTGATACGTTGCCGTTTAAATGGCTAATTTTATTAATGTGCGCTGGGAACTTGGCCGCGCGCAACTGGTCATTAGTGACAGTACCGCTTTACTCAGCACAGTGGGAATCCCAGCTGCAATGAGAAAAAGCCTTTCCAAAGTGCCTCTTCAGAAAGAGGCTCAAAGTGCGCTCATAAATGCTTCAACTTCTTTGTGGATGTAATCTGTACTTTGGAGAACACCAGGCTTCACCTTTTTATGATTACCACAGTGGAAAAGTAGAGAATTTGTTGCTATAGATATTTGGACAAATAATTTTGTAAAGAGTTTTTCATAGTGTGACAGCATATGTGTATATTGCAGTAAAAATTAACTGGTCCCTGTACTCAAGTAATCCAGGGCTCATGTTAATGGACTATGAAGCTTTTATATGAAGAAGTACGTGACATCAAAGACAAGTAACATATTATCACATCACTGGAACATTGATAGTAACTAAAGAATCCACTGTGGTAAAAATTTTGCCTGACCCTCATGGAAACAAGACTGAATTGAAATAGTCCAAAGTGTGAAATAAGAATTAAAGCACATTAAACTACTTTCTCTTGTTCTGCTAGAATTTTCCTACCTTTCCTAGGTGCCTATGATCTTCATTAGGGAAAAAAGCACCTTTATTTTCATATATCAAAAAATCAGGAATCACCCTCTGATGTACATGTGCTGGAAGCATGTGCTTGTGTGTGAAGTTGTGTGGAGGGGAGAGAGTGGGTCAGAATGGGCAGGCGAAGAAGCTGGACTGCAGTCCAGGTTGATGGTCTCCAGGGAGCCCAGGGTAGATGACCCTGCAGAGGTGGCCCAGCCTGGTCCTTTAGATCTCCACTGACCTTTCATGATACATAGCTGCCAGGGAGGATCGCAGTCTTTGGAGAGGCAGTTGTTTTCAGCTGAGGTGGTATCTGGGAATGTTTGGGAAAGCCCCAAAGATCTTGCTCTTCAGACTTTCAACTGATGGAAGGCCCACTCATGTTACAGCAGCTAGTCAGCTTTACCCAAAGTCTATTTATTGTAAATAGTAGTCATTCATGGGAGCACGGTTTGACTTAACAGCTGGTCACTGTGGCCTCCCTAAGTTGGCTCCTAGAATTACCCACCGCAGGCATTGTTGTGCCTTCTTTGTGGTGAGAGGTGCGTGGTTCAGTCATTTCTCCCTTACTTTTGATGATGTGCTCCAGCATTCCCCTGACGGGAACACCTGAGTTTTACCATTGTGCAGCACTCGAAGTATGAATAGGGTGAGCGTCCTACCCTGTGGGACACGTCTGTCTTACCGCAGCCTCCAGAGTGTTTCTCTGATCTGTTAGCACGGTCATCAGTTCCGTGAATTCACACACTATTCAGGAGGATGATCAGGAAATTTAGGTCTCTCCCAGACAACGACGTGGCAGAGGGTTGGATATTAAACCCAGCCTGAGGCAAAACTCAAAATGTGTATTGTTGTTTTATCCATGTGGATGTGAACTCAGTCTCACCTCTTCCTCTCACCGCAGCCACGTCATCTGGGGGAATGGGCTTAAGGAGAGACGGGGCAGGCGTGGGAGCTGCCCCTGCCTAGGTGTGCAGACCTCTGTCCTGCTGCCACGCTCCCAGCCCCACAGGTGTTTTGCAGGATGCTGACTGATTTGAGTGGCAGCGTGACGGTCATCACCACCAATACCCTTTATGCCTGCAAGAGTGACTCTGATTTACACAGTGTGCAAGGGAAAGAACGTTGCTGCTGATTTACAGTCTTGGCTACTCCGGGATTGGGAGGGTGAGTTATAGAGGTCTTCTCTATACAGTAGCTTCTAAGCCACCAGGTGGAAAACCCAATGTGGAAACGATGACATATTCAAAAACATAGCTATTCTGTTTATTCACATAGGAATTGAAGAACCAGCTGCTGGGCATACCTGTGAGCTGCGAGGCGTGTGGCAGAGGGAGCCTAGCTGGCACTTCAGCTGTGCCTGGCTCCCAGATGCGCCCCGTGCAAAGGGAGGAGTGCAGCGGTCCCAGGTGTCTGAATGTGAGTGACGGCACAGACCAGTGTGTCTGATGGTGCCCTGAGGAATTATCAGTGTCCCTTTTCCCTGGGGCCATTAACTTTTGTTTGGGCATATTCCCCCTGTCCTCCAAGAAATGATTTGAATCCTATACTGTTCATGAATTTTGAAATTTTATAGTATATCTGATTATCATCATGTAAACAAAAATATTAGAGCAAGAAAATAGCTAGATTTCTTGTTTCTCTGACGTTTAAATAATGTTTTTAATCTGCCATATCTTATAGCTAGACTAATGTAGATCACGTAGAATGCATTTGATAACTGTGATATTTTAAGACCTTAAATTGTTAGGAGATACATTTAGCTAGACTGTCAACTTGAAAGATTTAAATAGTCCTTAAATAATATAATAAATACTTAAAATCATCATGAAATATTGAAATATTTAAGATTAAGGCATTCATATAAGACAAGATTTGTCTCGTCACCAAAAAAAGAAAATCTTTTTTTTCATGGGATTTCCCAGTGATGGGGAAAAAAATCCTCAGACATGCAGTTCATCTGCATTTAAGTTCTCCAGGAAATTTCTCTGCAGTAAAAGCAAGCAGTTCTGAAGAGGCCACCATTTGTATATCATTTTCCCAAGAAATTAGTGAATTGTCCCCTTAAAAATATATAAAATGTCAAATGTATTCCTACTGAATAAACAGCAGGGGTGGGGGTGTAGAATCCCATATTTCAAAAGATGCCTTCAAACTACATTTTAAAACTGAACTAGATTTGTAAATCTTGGAGACATTTATTTACTACTTTCGAGGGAACCAAATCTGTGATTTTGCATACAAAACCTTACAACTTGTCTCAAGTTGGCTGTCATTCCAAAATATCAGATTTAATGGCAATTTCCTCATTAGAGGACGTTTCCTTACTTTAGAACAAGAGTTTCTGCTTTTTTTTTCCCTTGTAGAACTAGCAACAAATGTATTCTATGAAATATAGTTACAGTATTTTTAGCATATATAAAAGCATTCAAAATAATATATTTTTTTGCTCAAAGTTTGAGATGTAAGTTATTAAGAATCCTTGTGGTATTAAAATGGGGCTTCCCAGCTGGTGCTAGTGGTGAAGAACCCTTCTGCCAATGCAGGAGACAGAAGGGACGCGGGTTGGATCCCTGGGTTGGGAAGATCCCTCAGAGGAAGGCATGGCGGCCCATTCCAGTATTCTTGCCTGGAGAATCCCATGGATGGGGGAGCATGGCAGGCTGCAGTCCACAGGGTCGCAAAAGAGTTGGACAGGATTTAAGTGACCTAGCGTGGATGCATGTGGTATTGAAATATTCTTACCTATGCTGTGAAATCTAACCTTTTCTTGGAAACAGCATCTACTGTTTTGTATAGCGTCTCCAGTTATTTCATTAGAAACAAATGAAGATGGCTGGGTGATCTGGGGCTTTAGTATCATGAGTGACTTTACAAGCAGAGAGATCTTCTGTGGTTTTTTTTAGCTGTGTACCTCAGTGCTTTCTTTCAAGAATTCCAGAGCCCAGTGACTATCATAAGGATCATTATAAACTTACTGTTGGGTAGAAAGTGAAAAGCACGCCGCACTGTAGAGGGGGTTGAGGCAATCTTTTTTAACCTAGGATTTTCTACTTTTTCTTGAATATGCGTCCCAAAGGAAAATATACGTCAAATCAAAGTCAGTGGAAGCACAAGGATTCACAGGAGGAGAACCTTAATTGCAGGGGGATTCAGCGCTGCCTCCAGGCATGTTTGCATTGAGCTTGATAATGATCGGGTGAGAAACAGGAGCTAGAGACACTTAAGGAACAGTGAACGACCTGGAAACAGGCCTCAGTTCAGTTAAGGGGAGTAACGAGTGACTACATTTTTATTTACTTATGTGAGTCTTTATACATTGCTGTTAAAGATTGCCGTATCCCAGAAAAATCGCAGCATTGTAGAGGGGAAAAGTCAAACCAGCAGAAGCGATAAGAGGGTTGCAGGGGCCTCATGTACTGGAGTCCAGCTTCCTGCTGGGTGCCAACATTTTGTGCTATGGATCCTGTCAAGTGACTGCGCCTGTGTTTACAATCACTGCTGGACACACACTTTTGTTTAGACATATTTTCTAGATTGGAAATAAGAGATACTCTTATGCATAAATAGAAAGCTGTAATCCTTGTGCCATACAATTGATCTTCTGTTTCTCCTTCCTTGCCTTCTTCTGGAGGCCATGCATCTCTAAATGTTCAAGCCATTCTTTAAAGGATGTGAATGTGGTACAGGCGGTTACACTCCACCTGGACTCCTCATCCACGAGGACTCGCTACCCGGCTGGGGGTGCTGGCGGCACAGTTCCACTCTCAGCTTGGCAGCGTTTCCTCGACTGCTCAGAGGTGCCTATCCCACAGCCTCTCACGTCTGATGTTGGTCAGTGTGGACGTGTGAAGGAGTGGCCCATGGCACCTGCGTGCAATTATAAAAGACCACTATGAATTCCAGAACGTCCAGAGGGTTTGCTTCAGGTTATGACTGGACCTGGACTCAGCCCAGCTGCTGCTGCTGCCAGGGGACCTGAGCCATGAGGAGTTGGGGGAGTATAGTAAAACATGGGACCCTTTAGGCTAGAGAGATGGGCCAGAAATGTGGTTATTATCAAGTTTTTTCCACCAGAAGTAAAAAAAAAAAAAAAAAGAAAGAAAGAAAAAAAAAGCCTGACAGATGATCCAGAAGCTAATGGCAGTCCCTGAATTAAAATCAGACCAAATACCACAAAATATATGAACAGAGTGCAAAAAAACATGAAACGTGAGCTTTCAAGACACTGGACACCAGGCAATAGAGATCAGTGATCTCAGAGAGATGGGAAAGATATCAGGGCTGTGAGGTCGCCCCAGGAGCCGTCCTGAGTGAGGCTCCAGTCATAGAGCAGGGAGAGGGGGAACCCGGCAGAGCTGAGAGTCCAGAGAGATCAGGGCAACGGAAGTTCCCAGAACCGAGCACAGGGAGCGAGAGGTTCAGGGAGAAAGGAGCGTGCGGGTCTGCAGACGGCCCTCTGGAGCGCTCAGCTGCAGCAGCAAGCACACACAGAAGAGAAGAATACCGAGAGCTGGAGCAAGAACCTGCTGAAGACTTGAGTGGCATCAGTGCTCACTCGGCATGAGCACGGGGCTCCCTTGCCACATTGTTGTTCAATTGCTCAGTCATGTCTGACTCTTTGAGACTGCATGGATGGCAGCACACCAGGTTTCCCTGTCCTTCACCATCTATCTTCTGGAGACTAACTCATGTCCCTTGTGTCAGTGATGCCATCTAAACAACTCATCCTCTGTCACTCCCTTCTGCTTTTGCCTTCAATCTTTCCCAGCATCAGGATCTTCTCCAATGAGTTGGCTCTTCCCATCAGGTAGCCAAAATTTTGACGCTTCAGCTTCAGCACCAGTCCTTCTAATGAATATTCAGGATTGATTTGCTTTAGGATGGACTGGTTTGATATCCTTGCAGTCCAAGGAACTCTCAAGAGCCTTCTCAACACCATAGTTCAAAAGCATCTATACTTCGGTGCTCAGCCTTCTTTATGGCCCAGCTGTCACATCCATACATGACTACTGGAAAAACCACAGCTTTGACTGTACAGACCTTTGTTGGCAAAGTGATTTCTCTGCTCTTTAATATGCTATCTATGTTTGTCATAGCTTTTCTTCAACGAGCAAGCGTCTTTTAATTTCATGGCTGCAGTCACCATCTGAAGCGATTTTGGAGCCCCAGAAGATAAAGTCTGTCACTGTTTCCATTGTTTCCCATGGAGTGATGGGACCAGATGTTATGATCTTAGTGTTTTGAATGTTGAATTTTAGGCCAGCTTTTTCACTCTCCTCTTTCACTTTCATCAAGAGGCTCTGTAGTTCCTCTTCCCTTAGAAGAAATGGAGTAGCCCTCATAGTCAGCAGAGTCTGCCACACTGGAGCCTGCTTAATTTGTGAGGCATTGAGTAGGCTGTGCAGACCAGCCTTGGCTCTGGTCATGGGGAATGATTACCCCAGAGTGCATTCTGCTCTGGTAATACCTAAAGAGATGTTAAAAGTGATAACAGCAAGGATCAAACTCATTTCTAGTAGTTTAAATATGTTCTCTAACAAGGCTCAAGAATATTTATAGGGATAACAAAATATACAGCCAAGAACAAAGTAAAGTTCACAATAATTGACATTATGAAATTACCAGGCATGCAAAGAAGCAGAAACTATAATCCTTAAATAAGAGGGAAAAAATCAAATCCTAGAATTCATAAAGATGTGATTTAGCAAAAAAGAATATTAAAATAATGACTATAATTGTACCTCACATATTTTGAAATGAGACAGAATCATGGAAAAAAAACATATTCAAATCACAATTCAAAAGAGTAAAAAACAATATCTGCTATAAAAGTATTCTAGTTAGGATTTTTGACAGATTAAATGTTGAAGGGGAAGATATTATTGAATATGAACACAAAGCAAAAGAAACTGCTGAAAAGTAAACACAAATCAGATAATTTTTCAAATGAAAGTGGTACATTTCTTATAATTGATGAACCTACATTGATTTGTCTTGGTCACCAAAGTCCATGGTTACACTAAGGCTCACTCTTGATGCTGTCCGTTCTCTGGGTTTGGACAAATGAACAATGACACGTGTCTGCCATTAGAGTGTCACACAGGGTAGACCCACTGCCCTAAAGTCCTCTGTGCTCCACTAGCATTTCCCACCCCTGAACTCCCCCTGAACCCCTGGTCGCCACTGATCCTTTTACTGTCTCCATGGTTCTGCCTTTTCCAGAATGTCATAGAGTTGGAATCACAGAGTATGGAGCCATCTCTGATTGCCTTTTCTTTCTTAGGAACATGCATTTGAGTTTCCTTCATGTCTCTTCATGACTTGATGGCTCATTTATTTTTAGCTCTGGGTAACATTCCATTGTCTGGATGCTTGTTTTTAAATGGTGTGGCATATATGAAAATAAATAATAATATAAGTGAAGGGTAATGAAGGATCCTAGCAAAACCCTGAAAATCAATATAGCCAAAAATATAACCCATGAATAAAAAAAATGTCTCTCTGATTTATTCTAGAGAATAGCCTAAAAGAATTTTATTTAATAAAATGGCCTTATGGAAGCCAGGAACCTACTGACAAAAATGGGAGTAAGACTTTGGATCATTCCTTTGGACAAATGACTGTTGGCAAATTCCTGTGGACAAATGCTTACTATTTCATTTCCTAGTTTCATCTTCCAAAAAGAGAATTGCTATTGTAGTTATAGTATTCAGACAGAGTTATTGGGGTAAACAAAATTGTACTTAAGATTTAGGGGTTTAGACCTTAAGTAGGCACAGCAGGCATGAGGAACTCATATCAGCCCTTCACTGAGACCCCGGCTCATCCATGCACAGTGACTGAGTGGTGGTGAGCAGACAGGTGTTCCTTTCCTGGGCAGAAATGTTCCCACAGTGGAGGGGCCACAGTGCAGGGACAGTGCCCAGCTGTCTACCACTGTCCACTGCTTCTACAGTGAAAGGGCTTCCAAAAGTCTGCTGAATGCATGCAGTTCACGATAAAGGTTACATTTTCAACCTTCCTTCTGAGTATCAGTCCGTGGAGCCAGTTTCTGGTCCCTGGGACATGCACAGAGGGGACAGTTTTTTTCCTGGGAAGCGTCCTTAGAGGGGAGGGCATCCTTAGAGGGGAGAGTAGTTCCTCTCTCTGCTTTCTGTTTTGTTACTGCTGGGATTGGACTTGATGGCTGGAGCTGGAGCAAGCATCTCAGACCATAAAGTCCCCTTGATAACAAAAGTCATAGACATAATAGGGCAAAAACAAAAGGTGAGATGCCATACTCAGCCAGGCACGAAGTCTTACACCGTTACAAGTCTGTTTCTTACAACTCACTATAACCCTAATCATCAGCCAGGCACGAAGTCTCACACCGTTACAAGTCTGTTTCTTACAGCTCACTATAACCCTAACCAGTCAGCAAAAGATGGTTGGGGGAATGAATCAGGTGTGGAAAGGAAATGACCCTTGAGCGTGTGATATGCAAGCCTATCTGATACAAAGTGAGAACAGCATGTGGGCTTTGGAGAGAGATCTGGATGTACATTACAGTCCTTGCTTCTGTCTTCCTGTAAATATCAACGAAGGGGTCACATTTCATGTAGGGTGAGGAGGCTGTAAAGAGAATATGGAATAAAACTGATGAATGTGATCAACAGAGGCGATTTCAGAAAGTAGGTGAGATAGCTGATCAGAGAGGCTGGGGTCAGCCAGGAAGTCGGTTGTCCCAGAAGCCAAAGCAGGAGCAATTAGGGGAGACAAGTAATGACCCTGGGGAAAGCAGTTTCTGTGAGATGTTGGGGACAAAGCAGGATTGCTGTCTGCATACAACTGTGGAAAGCACATATACAGATGTACCGAGTGCCCGCAAAGTCTAAGACGTGTGGCCAGAGAGATGAGCGCATGTGTGGAATGGAATGTAGCACAGAAAAGGATTCTGTTCTTTCACATTTTTTTCTTTTAAGAATGAGATAGAGCTGAGTCTATTTAAAACCTGATTGAAAGGACCTACATAAAGGGAAAGAGAAAAAGTGGAAATTAAAGAAAAGAATAGGGCATAATAAATGATTGTCTGCATTAAATACTCCATAACCTATTCTGAACCTGTGCGATTGGCACTGCATACCACAGTCTGCAAATACAGAGTTTCTTATAAGTAAGGCTTAACAATTACATGTGTTTGTTTTTCTAAAAACCCCATAGAAGTGTCCTAAGGCAAAAAGAGTCAAATCATTTTATATATGCAATCTTGTGATACAGAAATACGAAATAAATTGTAAAATGGCAATAGTGAAGAATTGTGTTAAATCATCAGTCTTCAATGGAGTAGCATAAAGGAACAAAACATATAGATTTAGGCTGTAATTAAAATTTCATGACGTCCAGTGGGGAACTGAAACCACTAAGACAATGTAGAGGTTTTTTTTTTAATCCAAAACCTCACAGGTATCCTCTAAGTTTCCAAAGGAGATAGACTGTTTTTTAACCAGAGAATATAATTTTCAGTAGGAGCACTGGGGCCAAGTCTGCAGCTTGCTGATAAGAAGGACAATGAGTGCAATGCAGCTAAAAGTGGTTCCGGGAATGTGAACTGCTTACACTGAACACAATATAAAATCTCAGACTATGTCAGCACATCATAAGAAAATTATTTCAGAATGTATATACAGAGGAATTTAGGAAATAAGGTTGATGTAATAGGGGAACTAACAAAATTCAGAAATGTAGAATAAGGTTCAAGTATCTTAAAGTGATGCCTCTATTGTCCAAATATTGCCATTGGTATGAAATAACTTGAAGAAGTAGTATGACTGTGAAATTGGAAATGAAATAAAGTCTTTCCTTTTTATAAGGTAAATATATTCAGAAAGGAAGGTATATTTAACAACATGAGGAGTGAGTTCCTGGGAAAAGTTAGATGTTCAGATTAAACACAAGATGGTGTCATAAAAATCATTCTAAGTTTAAAATGCGATTACTCAGCCAGTATGAGACCTACATTTACTCATGGCTTCCTTAGAGCAGGTTAAACTAACACTTGGGGAGTATGCAGTCTTGAGACATTTCAGTGTCCAACACAAGTAGTAGACAGATACGCTTCAACTAAGTCCCAGAAACTTAACCTGGATAACTATGCCGCTAAAGTATGGACAGTTTCAGAAATAAGAGTGAGTTTCATGAAGGAAGATGTCTAATTATTATTTATTATCAGGAGGAAAATCTCTTTTCTCATTCCTTATTTGAACTTGTGTTCAAGTTTATGTACCCACATGAAATGAGACACTATTTTATGTCTGAAACTGTTGGTTTCAAGAGCTAACTGGTGAACACAGATTTACAAATTTTACTTGTTAAATTATAGAGTAAGGACCTATAAAATTTTTCTTTCTTATAGAAGATGCTGGAAAATCTTGACAAAATCAACATTTTCAGGTTATCTGGAAAGTAACTAACCAAAGGCTTATATTCTGGGGAACATTTTTTTTTTTTTCAAGGCTGACTGAATCTAAGTTTAAAAAAAGTGATTTTTTCACCATTTTAATGTTCTTTATTTCTATACCCTCCTCCAGCAACATGGTATACTTAAAAACAAGTTTCCTCTTAATAATGGTTAAAGCTAGAAATTTAGTTGATTTCTCTCTGGAACCTGTGGAGACTGAAAAGTAGTGGGATGACATAATCAAAGAACTGAAAGAAAACGCTAGTCAACAGAGAATTTTATGTCCAGCAGAAAAGCCTTTTAACACATGTATACCTGTGGCGGATTCATTTTGATATTTGGCAAAACTAATACAATTTGTAAAGTTTAAAAATAAAATAAATTTTTAAAAAAATGAAGGAAATATAAGAACATTCTTTATACAGGATCCAGGAAGATGCAGACATTACCTGTTAAAACCAAGAGAACTTGTCACTACAGGAAACACTGCAAACAGCCCTTCAGACAGAAATAGAGGGCACCAGACAGTGACTCAAGTCCACACCAAGTGACAAAGAGCAGTTGTAAAAAGCTTGCATGGGTCAAAATGTTTTTCCTCTTTTCTGATTTAAAATACAACTGAAAAAAACAGTAATTGTGAAACTGTCATGGTACAAATATGATATACAACGATATAATTTGTGAGGCAATAGCCTCACAAAGGAAGGTAGAGGAAACATAAACCATTCTCCATGTAGGAGAATTTTTGTAAATCACTGAAACATATTTGGTATCCACCCAAACTGGACTGTTGGAAATTAAAATGCTAGGTGTAAACCCAGAGTGACCAGTTAAAAATTAACTAAAAATTATAAATTATAAAGGGAAACCAAGAATATTAAATTGGTATACTAGAAAAAAAAACATTCAGCACACAAGTAGGCAGTAATAGAGAAAGAGGAGCCACAGGAATAGAGAAAAATGGAAAACAAACAGCAAAATGGCAACTGTAAACAACACCTTATCAGTGAATATATTAAATGCAAATGGGCTAAACACTGTATCAGAAGAGGTAAGCAGATGGATTGAAAAAAAATGACTCAGAAAACAAAAGAAGCTAAAGGCAAAGGAGAAAAGGAAAGATATACCCATCTGGATACAGAGTTCCAAAGAATAGCAAGGAGAGATAAGAAATCCTAAGTGATCAGTGCAAAGAAATAGAGGAAAATAATAGAATGAGAAAGACTAGAGATCTCTTTAAGAAAGAGATACCAAGGGAATATTTCATGCAAAGATGGGCACAGTTAAGGACAGAAATGGTATGGACCCAACAGAAGCAGAAGGTATTAAAAAGAGGTGGCAAGAATACACAGAAGAACTATACAGAAAAGATCTTAATGACCCAGATAACCATGATGGTGTGGTCACTCACCTAGAGCCAGACATCCTGGAATGTGAAGTCAAGTAGGCCTTAGGAAGCATCACAACAAACAAAGCTAGTGGAGGTGATGGAATTCCAGTTGAGCTATTTCAAATCCTAAAAGATGATGCTGTTAAAATGCCGCACTCAATATGCCAGCAAATTTGGAAAATTTGGCAGTGGCCACAGGACTGGAAAAGGTCTGTTTTCATTCTAATCCCAAAGAAAGGCAATGCCAAAGAATGTTCAAACTACTGCACAATTGCAGTCATTTCACATGCTAGCAAAGTAATGCACAAAATTCTCCAAGTGAGGCTTCAACAGTATATGAACTGAGAACTTCCAGAGGTACAAGCAAGATTAAGAAAAGACAGAGGAACCAGAGATCAAATTGCCAACATCTGCTGAATCATAGAAAAAAAGAGTTCCAGAAAAACATCTGCTTCTGCTTCATTGACTAAAGCCTTTGTGTGGGTCACATGTGGGAAATTCTTAAAAGAGTTGGGAATACCAGACCACCTTACCTGCCTTCTGAGAAACATGTATGCAGATCAAGAAGCAATAGCTAGAACCTGACATGGAACAGCAAAGTGTTTCCAAATTGGGAAAGGAGTACTTCAAGTCTGTACATCGTCACCCTGCTTGTTTAACTTATTTGCAGAGTACATCATGCAAAATGCTGGGCTCAGTGAAGCATAAGCTGGAATCAAGATTACCAGGAGAAATATCAACAATCTCAGATATGCAGATGATACCACCCTTATGGGAGAAAGCAAAGAAGAACTAAAGAGCCTCTTGATGAAGGTAAAAGAAGAGAATGAAAAAGCTTGCTTAAAGCTCAACATTCAAAAAACTAAGATCATGGCATTTGGTCTCATCACTTCATGGCAAATAGAGGGGAAAACAAATGAAACAGTGAGAGACTTTATTTTCTTAAGCTCCATAGTCACTGCAGATGGTGATTGCAGACACGAATTTCAAAGATGCTTGCTCCTTGGAAGAACAGCTATGACAAACCTAGACAGCATATTAAAAAGCAGACACATTACTTTGCTGACAAAGGTTCGTCTAGTCAAAGCTATGGTTTTTCCAGTAGTCATGTGTGGATGTGAGAGTTGGACCATAAAGAAGGCTGAGTGCTGAAGAATTGATGCTTTTGAACTATGGTGCTGGAGAAGGCTCTTGAGAGTTCCTTGGACTGCAAGGAGATCAAACCAGTCCATCCTAAAGGAAATCAGTCCTGAATATCCATTGGAAGGACTGATGCTGAAGCTGAACCTCCAATACTTTGGCCACCTGATGCAAAGAGGTGACTCATTAGAAAAGACCCCGATGCTGGAAAAGATTTAAGGCAGGAGGAGAAGGGGACGACAGAGGACGAGATGGTTGGATGGCATCACTGACTGGATGGACATGAATTTGAGCAAGCTCTGGGAGTTGGTGATTGACCAGGAAGCCTGGCATGCTGCATTCCATGGGGTCACGAAGACATGAATGAGTGACTAAACAACAGCAACTATAATCTGTTTAAAAGATGCATATTTTAGATTCAAAAACACAGCTAGAAGGAGAGAATAAAGGTGTAAAATAAACTCCACAAATGGAAACTCCAGAAGAACTGGAAGTGGCCATGTTGGTACCAGCCACAGTAGACTGCAGTCCAAGACAAAACCTGACCCTGTAGAAAAGGATGGACATTTTATAAGGATAAAAGAGTCAGTCTCTCAAGTGGAGATAACAATTATAAACACAAGCACTGCTGAGGGAAATTTATAGCTCCAAATAGCTCTATTAAAAAGACTTCCCTCGTGGCTTAGATGGTAAAGCATCTGCCTACAATGTGGGAGACCCAGGTTCGATCCCTGGGTTGGGAAGATCCTCTGGAGAAGGAAATGGCAACCCACTCTAGTATTCCTGTCTGGAAAATCCCATGAGTAGAGGAGCCTGGTGGGCTATAGTCCACGGGGTCACTAAGAGTCGGACATGACTGAGTGACTAAACTCAACTCAGAACTCGTCATTAACCTACTCTAGCACCTTAAGAACCTAGGAAAACAAAAACTGAAACCAAAATAAGAATAAGGAAGAGTTAGAAATGCAAATCCTCAGGCCCCAGCCCCAACCCAGAGGGTCAGAACCTCTCAGATGGGGCCCAGCAAAGCCTTCAGGTGCTTCTGCTCTGCAGTCCCACGTGAGAAGCCCTGCTTTAAAGGCACAGTTTCCTGTTAGCTTCAGCAGTCATGGCATTATTTCACCTTATCACATGCTGTGCATTGGGAAGTGGTGGCTCGGAGTTTCTGCTTTATAACTGAGGAAGCCAAGGCTCTGGTTTTGTGATGTGCCTAGATGGATGAGCTGGGTTTTGGCTGACACTGGGTCTGCCGGTCCACTGTTCTGGGTGCTGTAAGTCAGGGTCTCAGGATAGATGTAGAGCGATACTTGCTGAGTCTGGCAGACCCCAGCATTCACCAGAAGCCCCACTTTTTCTGTTAATTCTGTGTATGTTATTAGTTTTCGTCCAGTAAGTTTGTTTCCTAAGAAAAGGATTAGATAAGTGATATATCCATAGACACATAACCACTGAGTATTAAATCACTACATATGAGATATTGAATTTTGATTAGAAGCTGCAAATTATTCTAAATAATTCCCTACTTTTATTATTCCTTGTGATTGTCTGTATTAGCATAGCAGCTTAGTTGGTATAAAAGAATTCAGCACTCAGTTGCTTAAAAAATAGAAATTTCTTTTTCTCTCAGGACACATTGCCGATGAATGCTCTTCAGGCTGTAGGTTTCCTTCTCTGGTTCAAGGCAACTGCTCTGAAAAATCCTCAGCCACTCCCAGCTAGTAGAAAGAAAGAAGGGGCAAGACCTATATATGTATTCCTTTATCAGTGATCTAACCCAGGAGCGGTCGTCATATCCATCCTGCTCAAATTTCATTGACAGGAATTTTCATAGGGCCACAACCAGTTGCCAAATAGACCATGAGATGTGGTTTCCAGCAGGGGGTGTGTCCTGAGCTGAAACTCAGAAGTGGATGGATGGTAGTGGATATGTAGCCATCTCTAACATGGTTTGCATGTCTTAGGTTCTAATTTTACTCTCAGAATTCTGAACATGTTCAAATGTTGTTTACTAAGTACATACACCTCTGAGAAATTTTCAGATAATTATAATAAATCTAGAGGACAGTATCAGAAGTATGAAAATCATTATTTCCAAACATTTTATGAAAGTGTGGATGAGGTTTAAAAGAGTATGTGTTTGACAGGATTAATTCTGGTTGAGAAAAAGGAGAAGAGGAAGGAAAGAAAGAATCAGAAAACAGATACATCTACACAGAAGCCACATAGAAGAGAGAAAAGATATTCCAACAAGGGAAGTTGCACTAATATAATTTTAGTTTTAGACAAATAGCATTACATACATCATTATTTAACTTTGTGTGTGTTAGTTGTTCACTTGTGTCTGACTCTTTGTAACCCCATGGACTGTAGCCCGCCAGGCTTCCCTCTGTCCTTTGGACAGCAAGGAGATCAAACCAGTCAATCCTAAAGGAAATCAACCCTGAATATTCACTGGAAGGACTGGTGTTGAAGTTCTAATACTTTGGCCACCTGGTGTGAAGAGCCAACTCATTGGAAAAGACCCTGATGCTGGGAAAGATTGAAGGTAGGAGGAGAAGCAGGCAGCAGAGGATGAGATGATTGGATGGCATCACTGACTCAATGAACATGAGTTTGAACAAACTTCATGTAATAGGGAAGCCTGGCATGCTGAGGTTCATGGGGTTGCAAAGAGTTGGATTGACTTAGCGACTGAACAACAAGGCTCCTCTGTCTGTGGGATTCTCCAGGCAGGGATACTGGAGTGGGTTGCCATTTCCTTTGCCAGGGGATCTTCTCAACTCAGGGATCGAACAGTTCTCCGGCTTTGCAGGTGGATTCTTTACCGTCTGAACCACCAGGGAAGCCCCTGTGTAAGTTTATAACATTTCAAATACATGTCTGCAACAGCATTATTTTTTTTAATAATGTATTGAGAACACTAAAGCCAATTGAAGTGAACTGTTAAACCAGTCAAAGTTTGTATATATAATCTGCCTCATTGTAAAGATATAGCAATAACTACCAAAATGAGATTATATAGGTAACACTGCATTGAATAAACATTTATTAAGCATTTACCACTTATAGAGTTCAGATTACTGAGACACTCCATTAAGATGTAGTTTGTTTAAAATCTCAGTACTTAAGGTAGATAAAGAATGTACAAAATGCAAATCATGAATCCAGATAAGCAGTAAAAAATATGAGAAAAAAGGTTTAAAGCTCGAGCATTAAGCAAAGCTCCAGAAATGCTTCGTAAAAAAAATCAAGAACATAATTTAAATGAAGCATGGGCCCTGGTAGGGAAGCAGTGGACCTTCAGTTTGGAAAAGTATGTTGTATTTAGAAGAGTCTTGGCAATTTTTGTGTGAAGAATACATATGCTATTTATTAAGCATTAGGGCATCTGCGAGTTTTCAAGCAGCAGAGTAACATGAATAAGGTTGTGTTACAGGTTTCTCAATGGAGAAATACTTATGGGAACTGTGCATGCGAAAATCATGTGCAGAGCAGTTGCAATTTTCCAAAGAAATACTAAGAAGCGCCTGACTGACATGAGAGCAGTAGACATGGGACGGTGGAGGTGGTTCTTAACCTGAGTCTTGGGGTGTGGATGGGGTGCTGATGGAACCACCGAGTTTCTCTTCCAAGGGATGGATGTGGTGGAGGGAAAGAAGACAGAGATTCAGGGCCAACAGCCTTTCATTGGAATGAGTCCATTAAACCATATGTGGCCGTCAAGAGAAACAATATGATTTTTGGAAGTGTTTGGAATATGAGTTTTGAAATATGACTTGGGGATGTGGTAAAATTTCACACCTTAATATCAGAAATGTGAAACTGGAGATGAGCAGACAGGTTGGAGATGGAGGTGGAAGCTAGCGAGGAAGTAACTGGCGAGTCCATGAGTGAGGAGGAAGCTGGATGGGGCGCGGGGTTCCCAGTAAAGGAGAGCTGACACAGACACGTAGGCAGCATCTTAGAGTGCGGAGGGGGCGGGTGGTAGGTTAGAAGAAGAATTACAGCAAAAGAGACAAAACGGGGATCCAAGACACAGAGGAGAGCCAGCACCCTGCAGTGTTAGAGAAGAAGCGAAAATCCTCTGAGAAAAAAAGGTGATCACAGTGGATGCCTCCAGTATTAAGGAGGCTGAAGACAGAGAAGAGGCTGCGATAATTACCACCTGCTGTTTGAAGAGAAGGGTCTCCCTGGAGATGTGTGGGTGGGACCCTGTTCATCATTCTCCCTTGCAAATGCTGGTGAAGCGGATTAGCCAAATGCAGATGGAACGTTTGAGAGTAAATCAATTCAAGGAAAAAAAATGTTATTTGAGGGAAAATCAGGATTGATGGCGGAGAAGGCAATGGCACCCCACTCCAGTACTCTTGCCTGGAAAATCCCATGGACGGAGGAGCCTGGTGGGCTGCAGTCCATGGGGTTGCTGGGAGTCGGACATGACTGAGTGACTTCACTTTCACTTTTCACTTTCATGCATTGGAGAAAGAAATGGCAACCCGCTTGCCTGGAGAATCCCAGGGACGGTGGAGCCTGATGGGCTGCTGTCTATGGGGTCGCACAGAGTCGGACACGACTGAAGCGACTTAGCAGCAGCAGTAGCAGCAGCAGGACTGATGGATGTAGCCTTCATTTTTTTTCCCTTTGAAATAGAGTATCTTAAATTAAAAAAAAATCTTAACAGAGAATGATAAATTCTCTTAAAAATAAATTTTTTTAATATACTGGAAAGGCTGTTAGGTGGAAGATGCTAGACAGGACATCGGTCTGCAGATCCATGTCAGAAAAAGAGATAGCTGAGGCTCTGCATTACAAAAATGAAGAACAATTTGAGGATGAAAATTTAGAAGAAGGAGAGGAAGAAGAGAGGTCAGGTGCGTGGAAGCAGCCAAGTGGAAATTCTTCAGCGTGCAGAGGCTGCAGACAATTAGTTAGCATCACTGCTTGTGTTGCTTCGACGGCTCTTTCTCACGCCCTGTCCTCCAGTCCATGACATCACGCACCACTGCCCTGCCTGAAGTCAAGGGCTCACCTGCCTTCAGATTAGTGAAACACAGCACTCCATGGGATTGAGAGGTACATGATGTGAGCTATTTAAGAAGATGCTTGGGTCTTTAGGAGATCTTATGAATGTAAATTTTAAATGAACCTCTTGGATGTCAGATGCCTGGAAATGGGATTCTTTCCAGATGAGTTCACGTTCACTCAGATGGAGTTCAAGAACAAAGAGACTCAGTTAATGCTGTGGATTTCCACTGCTTGTTCTTGATAGACACTAGTGAATGCAACTGCAAGTTAGACTATGGGAAGTTAAGAATATCAGAATTCTGGGGAGGATGAAAAGATTGATAGCAAATGATCTAAAGAGCAGTGGGACCTGCTGTGGTGGTGAGAGACAGTTTTCTGCTCAAGGGAAACTTTCTTTTTTTTTTGGTCTCTTTAAGGCTGTGAATTAAAAGACAACCTATTGGTTTAAAATTCATAAGCTATTGGCTACTTTCTACATGTTACCAAGGTGTTTGCCCGGTGTGAGTCCCAAATAATGAGCTCTATATAGAGAATATTATCAAAAGCCTCATTTTACTGATAAACAGCAATGATCCCGCAGGTTAAGCCACTCGTCCCATGTCACACCACCTCATAGTGACAAGGGCAGGACTCACTCTCTTCTTGTGAGAGCCTTACTTTGGGCTCTAACATAAATGCGCTCCATTCTAAACCATGGAATCCAGTCTGTAAGTTCAAAAACTACATTAAAAGGTTAATTCACATCTCACAATTGATACCTACTCCTCTTTACCGTAAATTGAATCAGTGGTTAATATCTTTAAAAGTCTGTGTGTCATAAAGAATTGCTATTTTGTTCTTCATGCTGTTCAATAAGATACTTCAGGAGATTAAAAGAATGAGGGTGGATGATACGCAGTGACTTTTCATGGTTGTATTTTATGCATTTCCTTTAACACATTCCAAATAAAATTTTAAGCTTTGTTTGTGTGTAGTCTGCCTCGCAAACCAGCATGGAGGTTTGTGATAATAAAACATTTTCTTTGAAGTAGTTTGTCTTTACTTCCTTGTGAACTTCAGAGTATTTAGATTCTTTAGATTTTAAAAAAATCATTAAAATACAAAGAATGAACCATATTTTCTACTGAAAGCCTATAAAAACCCCCTGAGGAGATCTTTAAAAATTTGACAGATTAAATTTATTTGAATTCTGTTTAGTATTCATCATATTCACTCTTACACAGCAGCATAGCATAGATTAGGTTTCAAATCCCAGCCCTGCATATTAACTGTGTGATCTTGGGCAAGTTCCTTAACTTTCTACACTTCAGCTTCTTCATCTTAAATGGGGATGATAATTATACTTATTTCTAAGGGTTCCTATGAGAATTAAATGAATTAATCAAAGCAAAACATTTGGAATAATGTCTGGTAATGAAAAGATAAATCAGTTGATCTAAACCTGACCAAAACTGACACAGACATCAAAATTACCAGTGAAATATAGTCAGTAAATATATTTGTGCTCTATATGTCAAAAAATAGGTAGAGTCATGAAAAATATTCTTTAAACTCAGATAAAAAACAAATTGGTTGAGATTAATGGTAAATTAGGCATTTCAGTATGTGAATTTGGCAGAGTCACCAATCTGCCACAGAAGATATGGCAGTACAAACTATCTAAAATGGAACAGATGGTGAAAATGTAAGTGAGTGAAAATTCAAAATAGCCTCAGTAAAAAGTGAAACGATTTGAGTTGCTTAATACAAGTGTTGTTGAAGTCTACAACAAAGAGAAGAGAGGAGAGGGCAGAAAGAGTATTTGCAAATATAAAGATCAGTTATTTTATAAATTAGATTAATGCAAAAGAAGCACAAAAAAAGTGTCAGAATCAAATTGATTAAAATATGAAATAAGAAAACACATAAGCTAAACTTGTCAAAATTAAAGACTGCCTTCAAAAAACACTCTTAAGAGAATGATAAAGTGAGAAACAGACTTGCAAAAACCATATCTCCTATAGAAACTGTACCCAGGATATGTAACAGACTCTTATTTCAAAAGAGAAGAAAAGAAGGAAAGAGATAAGAGAAAGAAGATTGCACAGAACCCAATAGAATGTGCACAAAGTATATAATCTGCAGACACTTCACTGAAGATGCTCAACATTTGTCAGAATTAGGGAAACAAGAATGAAGACCATCATGAGAATCCACTGCATTCCCACCATCTTGAGTATGTTATTTTTTTTAAGAAAAAAAAAGAAATAAATGTGACCTCATTACGTGCTGGAAGGGTGTGGAGCCATAGAAACTCTCATACATTGCAAGTTTGAATGTAAAATGGTTCAGCCACTTTGGAAACTGTTTGCTTCCTATAGGGATGACATGCCTCACTCTGAGACCCAACAATCCCACAACTAGAAATTTATCTGAAAGAAATGAAAATGTGTCCACATAGAGACCTGTCATTTAATTTGTAGAGCAGTTTTATTTATTGTACCTGACTGCTGCTGCTGCTGCTGCATCACTTCAGTCGTGTCCGACTCTATGCGACCCCATAGACAGCAGCCCACCAGGCTCCACCGTCCCTGGGATTCTCCAGGCAAGAACACTGGAGTGGGTTGCCATTTCCTTCTCCAATGCATGAAAGTGAAAAGTGAAAGTGAAGTCGCTCAGTTGTCTCTGAATCTTAGCGACCCCATGGACTTCAGCCCACCAGGCTCCCCCGTCCCTGGGATTCTCCAGGCAAGAGTACTGGAGTGGGGTGCCATTACCTTCTCCATTATTGTACCTTAGGAACAGCCAAATAATCTTAATTTGAATTAAATTTAAAATTTCATTTTGGAAGGTGACGTTTCAGAGAGTTGACAAATCCAAGAATTCTTTAAACATCCTCTATAATTTAGGTGTATTACAGGTTAATGTGAAGTAGTGACACCCAGTGGCCACTGACTTAAAATGCAGAACTGCAGGGAAACAGCATGTAGATTTGAATGATTTTTGTTTGGAACTGTGGTACAATTTCAAAGACAAATCAGACTCTTTCTACTGTTTATTTCATAGAATAATTTATTTATTATTTGTCTGTTACAGTTTTCTATTAACTGAACAAATTGCATACGCTTATTTTATCTTTTATGTTTCATATTGACATTTCAGCATAGCTTCCTACAAAATCTAGCATACTCAGCCATTCAAAATTCTATTTTGTTTGATTCTGTTCTGTACAACTTCTCCCAAATAACTCTTTCTATCCCCACTGATCAAAATGAACTTCCTAGAACACTTTCTATTTGCCAGATGGTCAGGGCTGTTCACCTATGAAACACATGAGTTCTTAATCCAGCAGAGTTGATGAGCTGCCGCAGTCACATGACTTCATCTGCTTTCCCTGATTCTAGCTCCAGGGCACTAAAAGCAAGTAGAAACTCTGAACTGAATACATCCCCTTTGAACATTTGTTTTCAACTCTAGCTTTGAATAGATCCAGTTAGTACCTACAGAAACATTTTGTTTCACCTGTGCAATGAACATAGATGAAATTATTATCCACCATTCAGTTTCTCTCCAAAAAGAGAGAAACACTTTTCTATCTTTAACATTTGCATGACAGTATACTTTTGGAGATTTTTTTTTTTCTTCTCAGGTAGATAACAAGTTGGGAGAAGAAAGAGTTATTGTTACAGAATCCCATTGATTCTTCTATAAGAAAATGTCACAGACTTACTCCCTAATGTCATGGGTCTGCTACAAAATATTCTGGCCATTATATAACTAAAACCTTGGAAATATGAAAGTAACCTACCAAAGGAGGTTAATCATTAGTCAGTATGAGTTGTAAACTATTGAACCCTTTGTAAATACACTAGCTAAAATGCTAACATGTTTTAACACTCAATAGAGACACTCATTTTTAAATAACTGGGTTTAATTAGATTAACTCTTTTGAAGTTGGGTTTTAACTGTGTAGGGTGAAATATATCTTTATCATCTTTAAGTAGACCTGGCAAGAATTATAAATAAATTCTAGGTATAAAATTTATGCTTTTAATGTTCTGGTAAAGTCGTTCCTTGTGTTATTCATATGTTACTGTGCAATGTGCATTTTGCATATAAGAAATTAAATAATAGAGGAAAGAAGAATTTGATAATCTGTTTTTACTAAGATGTTATTCCTTTTGATCATTTGAATTATGTTGCTTTAATATGCCTTTTTGGCTTTCTAGATCCATTTTAAAAATGACCAAATGCACATTGAACAGAGTAGATCGTTTTTACAGAGGGTCTTAGTGGGACACTAACAGGCAGCGTGCCCCTTTCTCTGACCTCAACCGGGACTGTGGGGCGGGGCGGGGCTACTCCAGTTTTCAGACTGGTGTGCACATGTGCAAATGAACCCAAAGGCCTACTAAGTTCTCAAAGTTTGGTTTGGAGGTTACACATAAATGTTAGTGAGTAGATGAACTGGTATTATCCACAGATAATAAACGATAGCTAGAGTTGCTTTATGGAACACTTTAGGCTTAGTTACAAACACAGATGTGGGCTTAAGGGGGAATTTGTTGAAGCAAGTCTTGAACCGTTGCTTTATGTTTACTGTAAGTTTAGTGTTCATTTATAAGGATTTTCAGAAAATTGCTAACATAAAGTCATTATGTCAGCTTTAAGATCATGTAATATATACATTAAACATCCTAAAATCATCACATGGGCACGGGCCCTGCATCCAGTTCATCAGGACCTGACTCTGCTCTGACCAGCTCAGTGGGTGCCCCAGATTCAACAGACTCAACAAAGCACAAACTCGTAGGGCGCCTGTCCGGTCCCACTGAAGTCCTGACAGTCCTTTTAAGAATCAAGAAAGTCACTTGATGACCATGAACACTTTTCCATGCATAAATCAGCCGACTTCTTGGTTTTAGTGAGCCTTTTTCTGTCTTCTCTGGCAAAACGCCTAACCTTAGTTTGGAAAGAATTGAAGAAATACTCTTCAGACAGTTCCAGCGTGGGGAGCTGAGTCTTACATGACTCTGACTAATTACATAGAGCCTGCCAGGCAAGTGGCTGACCTCCGCCCAGTACACAGGCACACAGACAAGCTTTCTGACCCGAGGCTGGAGGCACAGCAGGCTAGCAATGCCATCCATGGCAGAGGAAATGAATTTGCCTGCCCGATTTGCTGTTCCACTGCAATATCCCGCTAGGTCTGCTCAGCCAGTTCTTTTGTAAGCTGTGGTTTGAGGAATGCACACAGATGAGTATGTCTAAAAAGGGGGAAAAAATGAGGACACGTTTCCACTTTTCCCCTCATTTGGTCAAAGTGGAGTTTCTTTGACTTTTCAAAGGGGCGGATGTGTGTGCAGTTCTCCAGTTCTCAACACCACAACCACTGCACTCTCTAGTATGAATTTAGCAGAGCTGTGTCACCCTTGTATTTGCACACTTACTGTGTCCAGTAAAGCATGACAGGAGTTTAATTTGCAGAGCTGTTGCGTTTCCAGGTAATGGGAGCTCTTCTTTCTGGTGCTATTTAAAAGATATCCATTTCATAAGAGCTGGTGGCCTGCCAGTGTCCTTGGGAAAATTTTCTCCTGCTCTTGTTTGTGGGCCAGTTCCTTAGTTGCACACTGCTGTTATTTTTTACCGTGGAAATCTTCGACCTTTGCTCAAGGGTAAAAGGCAGCCTTGGGAAGGGAACTGGAGGAAATGAGCGCGCCCGTGCATTCCCCTCCTGCGACAGCCATGGCCTCCACTGTGGGGGTCCCCACCCTCCGCCCCCCACCCACGGAGGCCCTTTCCGCACACAGAGCGTGGGGCCAGCGGCTGGATCTCCTGACTTGGAAAACAGGCTGGATCTCCTGGGTTGGAAAACAGGCCCAACCCAGGCAGACAGGAAGGCTGCTGAACGAGAAGCAGTTCCTGACAACTCCAGTGTGCTTCCAGGGCACACTTTCCTTTCAGACACGGGGGGACTCTAGGAAGAAGGGCGGTGCTGCTGTTGGGGAGGGAACAGGCCCCTCTCTTGCGGACGGAGTGGGCGCATTGTGGGACGAGGCTGAGGAGGGTGTTATGGTTAATCTGCCACTGTGCTTGGCTTGTTTGGACTAAAATCCCTTGTTGTCTTCTTTTTTTTTGCTAATAATCTTTTTTATTTTTATTTTTTAGCAACAAGGGAGCTTATGTTAGGATCAGAACCTTCACAAGAAACAGAAACAATTTAGTTTAATTCAATATTGTTATCTAAATGTTTTGTGGGAAGTTTCAAGCAGAATTCAAAACAAAGAAAATAATATTATTAACCTTCTAAGTACTCAGCATCCAGCTCTAATCATTATCAAGAGTTCATCAAACTTGTTTACATACCCAGCTCCATCACACACTTTTTCTTGTGAGTATTTCAAAACAAATCTTGTATTTACATTATACCATCACAACCACAAATATTTCAATATGTAAAGCTAATAGATAAGAACTTTCTTTTTGGTGGAGCCACAATTCCATCATCTCAGCTAACACAATTCAAAGTAATTCCTTAGTATATACAGGAATAAAACTACCATATGACCCAGCAATCCCACTACTGGGCATACACCATGAGAAAACCATAATTGAAAAAGACACGTGCACCCCAATGTTCATCGCAGCACTGTTTACAATAGCCAGGACATGGAAGGAACCCAGATGTACATCAACAGGTGAATGGATAAAGAAGCTGTAGGTACATACAATGGAATTTGTGATACATTGGAATATCACTCAGCCATCAAAAGGAACAAATCTTAGTCAGTTCTAATCAGAAGGATGAATCTAGAGCCCGCCATACAGAGTGAAGCAAGTCAGAAAGAGGAAAAACAAATATATTAATGCATATATATGGAATCTAGAAAAACGGTACTGAGGAATCTGTTTGCAGGGCAGGAATAGAGACTCGGACACAGAGAACAGACCCACGGACACAGCAGGGGCAGGAGAGAGTGCTTCTGGGATAAATTCGGCTCTGGGATGAACCGAGAGAGTAACAATGAAATACGTATACTACCATATGCAAAACAGATAGCCAGTTGGGAATGTGCTCTATAAAGCTCAAAGAGCTCAAAGCAGTGCTCTGTGACAACCCAGAGGGGTGGGATGGATGGGAGGTGGGAGGGGGGCTCAAGAGGGAGGGGACACACGCATACCTATGACTGACCCACACCGATGCATGGGAGAGACCAAAACAATAAATGTAAAGCAGTCCAAGTGAAAATAAATTTTTTTAAAAAGTAATTTCTTATTATCATTCAATACCCAGTCTGTGCTCAAATTTTCCAGATTATCTTAAAAATCTTTATTTCTATTTGGTTGTTTTGAATCAAGATACAAAGAAACCCACACCCTACACTCTTCTTACGTCCCCATTAATCTATTGTAGTTCCTACCCCCACCCACCTTTTTTTACACCATTTATTGAAGAAACCATCTCTTCTTGTGTGATTGTACTTTGCTTAATGCCTGCGAGGTGGTGGTGGTGGTGGTGGTTGGTTTCCCCCAGGCAGAGTCAACAAAGGCTGGGAGAGTTTCGCTGGAGGTGTGAATTACTCAAGAATTATGGGATTTGTATTCCCTAACAAGACAGATATTTAGACTGTGACTAAAGAAAATTCCTCTGGGAATTAAAGATACCCCCTCCCCCCACCCAGTCCCACCATTAAAGATGTATGCCTTTAGGTGAAGCAATTAACCTCAGTATTCTCAGATGTAGAAGAACAGGCTTAGAAAAATGACTTCATCAATCCAACCCAGAGAGAAAAGGACAGCTCGTTCTCACTAAATAAAAAAATACACATTTTCACCTTTAAACTTATAATCCACTGTCCCAAATAAGTGACCTCCCCTTCCCCCAGACACAGTGGTATCCTCTATGAGGTAGAAGTATCACCCTGCCCTCCTTCTCCAGAGTCAGAGGCCTCAGAGAAATGCCCCGCTGCTGGACTCCAGGGCTTGGCCTGGCTGCAGAGCAGCTCTGGGCGGGCCCTGTGGGGCATCAGCTGCTGCGGCTCTGAGAGGCCTGAAAGGCGTGACGCTCCTGTTCCCCTGGGGCTGCGCGGCTCTGCTGGAAAGCCCCATGCTCCTGGCTGTTCTGGCCGCCAAGACCTAATTAGGAGTTAAAAGTTCAGTGTAGCTAATAACTTGATCTGTGACCACCTCTCAGCCCCCATGGCAAGGCTTGCTCCCTAACACCTCCTCCTGCTCTCTGTTTTCCCCCGTGTTTTATTCCCATCAGAACAGGAAGTAAAAATACAGGATAAAATTTAATAAACTGGTGTTTGCACTCTGGCATCTTCATTTATATCTCCAGTCGTATTTCCTCTTTCACATGAGCAGCTAATCTCATTTGTCCCCGCCCTCCATGTCCCATTAAGTTTATCACACCAAGTTGATCGTATAATTTTCTGAGCATTATTCTTCTTTCCTTCTTACTTGCATGACACTGTGTTCAGATCTGTTTGGAATCATGGCCTTGTACCTTGGGTTCCGAGTCTGCCTCAGGACTGTTGGTTTATTAAGGTCATGTTATTTATCTTTGCTCTTGATACTTCTCTTGACACATCAGAGAGTAATGTGGGCAAAATTAGGTATATATCTTAGTTTTTGTGTGTTTTTATGTTTATCTCTAGCATTGTTGTTGTTCAGTTGCTCAGTTGTGTCCCACCCTTTGAGATCCCATCGACTGTAGCCCATAAGGTTTCCCTGTTCTTCACCATCTCCTGGAGCTTGCTCAAACTCGTGTCTGTTGAGTCCATGATGCCATCCACTCATTTAATGGCTGGATGTCTGTCGTCCCCTTCTCCTGCCCTCAATCTTTCCCAGCAACAGGGTCTTTTCTAATGAGTCAGCTCTTCGCATCAGGTGGCCAAAGTATTGGAGCTTCAGCTTCAGCATCAGTCCTTCCAGTGAATATTCAGGGTTGATTTCCTTTAGGATTGATTGGTTTGATTTCCTTGCAGTCCAAGAGACTCTCAAGAGTCTTCTCCAACACCACAGTTCAAAAGCATCAATTCTTTGGCGCTCAGCTTTCTTTATGGTCCAACTCTCATATCCATACATGAGTACTGGAAAATCCATAGCTTTGACTATATGGACCTTTATCGCCAAAGTAATGTCTCTGCTTTTTAATATGTTTTCTAGGTTGGTCATAGCTTTTCTTCCAAGGAGCAAACATTTTGTAATTTCATGTCTGCAGTCACCATTTGCAGTGATTTTGGAGCCCCAGAAAATAAAGTCTGTCACTGTTTCTATTGTTTCCCCATCTATTTGCCATGAAGTGATGGGTCTGGATGCCATGATCTTCATTTTTTGAATGTTGAGTTTTAAGCCACTTTTTCATTCTCCTCTTTCACTTTCATCAAGAGGCTCGTTAGTTCCTCTCTGCTTTCTGCCATAAGGGTGGTGTCATCTGCATATCTGAGGTTATTGATATATCTCCAGGCAATCTTGATTCCCACTTGTGCTTCATTCAGCTCAGCATTTTGCATGAATGAGTTCCAAAATTTCGATCCAGTAAAAACACAGAAATAAGAATATGGTTGAGTACAGAAGTAACCAATATGAACTGAGCACAAAAAATCAAGTAGGCAACTAGAAAAATTATATTTGAGTCTATCCATCAGGCTTTAAATGTCAAAATAAAGTCTCTCTGGAAGCCCAGTAGTCAGTGTACTAATCTCTAGATTTCACCTAATAATAGAGCAACCCAACAAAGTACAAATTATTTCTTGCTGCAGTGAATAAAAAAAAAATAATGCTATGATCTTCCGAAGAATTTAGAAATTAGACCCCATTTATTTTGGGTATAGAGGAAATAATTATGGAAGATTAGCAAGGCAAGGCATGGTTTTTAATTTTTTGCATCTGTTTCCTTACATTTTTTAATAAGCTGGGTTCTTATTGGTATTATTTACATACTTCTTTTATTTGTACTTAGAGGGGTCTTGACATATGTATACAGAGGTATAACTGATACTTTAATCAAGATGCAGAATATTTCTGTCCCTCCAGGGAGTCTTCTTAATGCTCTTTTGTAATTAACCTCTCTCTGCCCCCTGGGCCTTCATAACTACTAATCTGGTCACTGGTTTTGCAGTTCCTAGATGTTGTAAATGGGCTCAGACAGACTGTGTCTGACCCCCTCCATCAGTCCTTGTTGTAATCTTTCATATAATTCTGTTCATTTTCACTGTTGACTGTAGGCCACAATCTGATAATTTGCTCAGTAATTTGGACATTACATTTCCTCCCTCAGTATTTGACCCTTATGAGTAAAAAGCTATATGAACATTTGCAAACCATCTGTAGACAGTGTTTTTATTTTCCTTGGGTAGATATCTAGGAGTAGGGCTGCTAATTTAATACGAAGCCGCCAAGCTGATTTTGAGGGTGGTAAGGCATTTGTATGACTTAATGGGAAAGGATAGAGCTCTGGTTGCTCCACATCTGTACCAGCATTTGTGTTCTTAGTGTCCGCGTTGTTTTGTTCACTTTTTCTTGTTGTCGTTCTTAGCTCTTCTAGCAGGTGTGAAGTAGTATTTCATTTGTGGTTTTAGTTGGAATTTCCCTGTTGGATAAAGGTGTGGAGCATCTTTTTGTGTGCTTCTTTAGCTATTTCGGTTTTTGTTTGGTGACACATCTCTTCAAATGATATGCCCACCCCCCTTATTTATTTGATTTTGTGGTTCTCTTTTTTATTGGATTCTGATCATTCAGTTAGTATTTTTGAATTGATATTTAATTTGATATTGGTTTTAAAATAATTTCTCCCAGAGCATATTTGTCTATTTTCTTAACAGGATCTTTCAAAGACAGACAATGTAATTTTAAGTCTCATTTTTTCTTTTATGATATTTTATAATTTTTTTGTGTGTACTCTTTAAAAAATGTGTGTGTAACTCAAGATTGCAAAGAAATTCTCCTATGTTTTGACACAGATTTTTAAACTTTTAGGTATGTATGATCCATAAGATGATCTAGTTCAAGTTAGTCTTGTATAAGCTGTGAGGAAAGGGTTGTTGTTGTTTGTTGTTCAGTCACTAAGTCATGTGTGACTCTTTGTGACCCCATAGACCCCATAGACCAGGACAGGGAAGCCTCCACTGTCTCCCAGAGTTTGCTCAAATTCATGTCCATTGGATTGGTGATGCCATCCAACCATCTCATACTCTGCCGCCCCCTTCTCCTGTCCTCAATTTTTCCCACCATGAAGATCTTTTCCAGTGAGTCAGCTCTTTGTATCAGGTGGCCAAACTGCTGGAGCTTCAGAGAAAAGGGTGTTTTCAAATTTGATTATTTTATTTTTTATACCCACATCACTTATTGCAAAGACTATCCTTTCTCTAATGAATTGCATTGGTAGCACTGACAAAAATGAACTGAATAAGAGTTTGCATATTTCTGTAATTTTGATTCTATTCCATTCATGTCTATCCAACACCAATACTCCATCTTGGTTAGTGCAGTGTTGTTATAGTACAGTCTTAAAATAGGCTACGTTGGCTCTTTAAGGATGTTTATTTTTCCATGTAAATTATATCATTTGTTTTTCATTTGCTCAAAATTTCAGCTGAATGTTTGACTAGGAGATGGGAAGTATAGACTAACTTGAGGATAATGGTCATATTAAAATAGTCTTCAGATCCATAAACAAAATGTATCTCTGAATTTATTTGTCTTATCTAATTTATCTCATTAATAATTTTCATCATATGAAACTCATATATTTACTTAGATTTATCCCTATGCATTTCATGTTTTTTGATTATATTGTGTCATTATTTCTTATATTCAATATCAAAGTATTTATTGCTAGTGAAGATAGAACAATGGGGCTTTTTTCTCTTTGATTCTGCAACCTTGCTAAATTCAGTTATTGTTATAGTTTTAGGAGATATTTTGCATATTCCTTGGGATTTTCTATATTAACAAAAATAAGTTATTTCTGAAAAAGTCTATTTTATAATTTAAACAGTCTTAGTTTATTTTCTCCTTATCTACTGGCTGGAAAATCTGGTACAATTTGAATAGAAGTGATGAGAGTGGAAAACATTAAGATTCCCAGTTTGGGGGGAAAGCTTTCAGTTGTTCACTATTAATTATGATATTTACTATTGATTTTGTGTGCATACATTTACGAAATTGGATGACTTTCCTAAGATTTTTATATGAATGGATGTTGATTTTATTAAGAGACTTTTCAGCATTTGTTGAGGTGATTTTATTTTCTTAGATACAAGAATTAATTTGTATTAAATTTGCTAATAGAATGAAAAATAGCAATGTTGAAAAAAGCTCACCTTTATGGAATAAACCCCTAATTGGTCATGTATAATTTTAGTATATATATGGCTGGATTTGATTTGATAATATTTTGTTAAGGACATTTACATATATGATTATGAGTGAAATTATCTGAAGTTTTCTTTTTTCGTAGAATCTTTGTCTGGTTTTGATATAAGGGTAATTCTGGTCTCATAAATTAGTTGAGAGATACTCTATTCTCTTCTATTTTCTGGAAGAATTTAAATAAAATTGGTAGTATTTGCCTGTAAAGTAGTAGGTAGAATCAGCAGCTAAGCTACCTGGGACTGGAGTTTGCTTTGAAAGAAGGTTTTTCACGAAAACTTCATTTATTCACTGTATTTTGGGTTCTTTATTGTGTCTTTAGAGTAGTTTGAAGACTGTGAAGATTGTGTCTGTAGAGTAATTTGTTCATTTTTCCACGGTACTATCACTCTATGTATGTAGGGAATGTACTCATGGCTTATCTTTAGGCTGATGCTGGTAGTTTGTAGTTCCCATCTTTTTTCTCTACTAGACTCACTCACTGTTAGTTTTGTTTTCTCTGTTGCTTTTCTGTCTCACTGAATTTTGCCCTTTTTGGCTTTCCTATCTAGTGTTACAATGTGGAAGCTTAGACTATTGCTTCAAGGCTTTTTTTTCTTTATAATCATGATGGTTAATTTTATACGTCAATTTGACTGGATCCCAGGGTGACCAGATATTTAGATAAACATTGTTTCTGGATGTGTCTGTGAGAGTGTTTCCAGATGAAATTAGTGTTTTGTCTGTGGATCATAAAGTACCTCGCCTCCCTGGTGTGGATTCAGTTCAGTTCAGTTGCTCAGTCATATCTGACTCTTTGCGACCCCATGAACTGCAGCACGCCAGGCTTCCCTGTCCATCACCAACTCCCAGAGCTTACTCAAACTCATGTCTGTCGAGTCAGTGATGCCATCCAGCCATCTCATCTTCTGTTGTCCCCTTCCCCTCCTGCCTTCAATCTTTCCCAGCAACAGGATCTTTTCTAATGAGTCAGCTCATCGCATCAGGTGGCCAAGGTTTTGGAGTTTCAGCTTCAGCATCAGTCCTTCTGATGAATATTTAAGACTGATTTCCTTTAGGATTGACTGGTTTGATTTCCTTGCAGTCCAAGGGATTCTCAAGAGTCTTCTCCAACACCACAGTTCAAAAGCATCAATTCTTCAGTGCTCAGTTTTCTTTATAGTACAACTCTCACAATCATACATGACTACTGGAAAAACTGTAACTTTGACCGTATGGACCTTTGTTGGCAAAGCAGTATCTCTGCTTTTTAATATGCTGTCTAGGTTTGTCATAGCTTTTCTTCCAAGGAGCAAGTGTCTTTTAATTTCATGGCTGCACTCAGCATCCGCAGCGATTTTGGAGCCCCTAGTGTGGGGAGCATCCTCTAATCCAGGAAATGTCTAAATACAACAGAAAGACAGGAAAAGGAAGAGAACTCAGCCTTTTCTGCCCGATTTCTTGAGCGAGGACATTGAATTCCTCTTATACAACTTGCTTCTGGTTCTCAGGCCTCCCCTCTGGACTGAATCCCACCTCTGGCTTCATGGGGCTCCAGCTTGCAGAGAGCAGATTGTGGGAGGTCTCAGTCTCCACAATAGTGGGACTCAACTCGTTTTTATTAAATCTCTTCATATATATCCCTACTGGTTCTATTTAACCAGAGAACCTTGACTAATACAAACACTGAATGCTGTGAATTTCCCTCTAAGCACTGCTTTGGCTATGTATTAAAAATTTTGATTCTTTGTGTTTTCCTTTTTATTCAATTTTATTCACTTAGAAGTATTTCCTAATATACCATGTACTGTTTAATTTACAGTGATATCCCAGATATTTTTCTGTAACTGGCTCCTAAATTCATTCCTTTTGGACAAAGACTATATATTATATGATTTCCTTTTTTTCCCCTATCCTGGTAAAAATTCAATGTGCATGTGAGAAAAATGTGTACTATGCTCCTCTTCAGTGAGTTGTTATAAAAATGTCAATCAGTTGAAGTTGGTTAATAGGATCATTCAGACTGATTTTCTGCCTGCTTGTTTTATTAATTACTGAAAGATGTCTGTTGAATTATCCAACATTAATTATAGATTTGTCTTTTTCTACTTTCAGTTCTATTAGTTTTTGCTTTGATTATTAAATGCTGTGTTGTTTCATGCTTGCACCTTTAGGATTGCTGTGTCTCCTTATTTAGTTTTCTCTGTACCTCTGATAATTCCTTATTTGGAACTCTATTTTGTCCCGTATGAATGTAGCCACTCTAGCTGTCCTTTGACTAGTATTTACATGCAATGTTTTCCATACATTTATTTATAGCATGTCTACATGTTTAATGCAGTGTGAATGTCACAGATAGCACATAATTGGATATTAAATTGTTACTCAAACAAAAACCTAAAAAAAAAACCAACAACAACAACAAAAAACTTTGCTTTTTAATTAATTATAAATTGTCAAAGTGTATCAATGTAATTATTGATATGTTTGGATATAAATCTACCACTGCTTGTTGCTTTCAGTTCTTCTCATCTCTCTCCTTGTTTTGACTCTTTTTTCTTCTTTTCCACTGCCTCCTGTAGATATATACTTTCTCATGATTTTATTTCATCTTCACTTTGTAATTAAAGGCCAAGGAGTGATGATGGGCAGAAGACACGAGTCCTCAGAAGACAGAGGCTGGTGTTAGAAGTTGCCATTAGTCCCATCCTGCAGAAATCCTGATGGAGACAGTGGGTTTTCCCTAAGTTAGATAAGCTCTGATGTCAGTCACACCCCATCCGTGGGCATGGAGACCCCACCTGATATCTGCTCACAAGTGAAATTCAACAAATTCTCTTTATATTATGGGGGGGGGAAGTCCTAAGTAAGATGTTAGAACTAGCTCAAGTCGCAACCACGGTATGAAGCTTCCTCAGATTACATTGTGAACACTGAGTTCTCGCTGTTCTCATGTTCACATCCAGCCTGCCCATCAGGCACTGGCACTGCCTGTGCTGTGTCAGGGAGCTGTCACAGAGGCAGTCTGACACCGTTAGCTACTGGTATTGCAGGCACACAGTATGTCCATGGTCAAGTACCGTTTCAGTTTAGTGATCATGAACAGAAGCAAGATCCGTGAAGAGATGTGAGATATATTAGCAAAAAAATTATAGTTGATCTTTTCTTCAGACTTTAAACCATCACGCAATAGGATCTGAAGTATTTATTTAAAACAAAATAGTTGTATGAACTTTACTAGGCACAGACTCTGTGCTACCCATAGAAAATAATTAAATTGAGTACATAACTTTGAGAAATAATTAATCTTTTTGTCTTTCTCCTCTGCCTATAGACAGACAGGCAGACAAGTACATGATAGATGGATAGATAACTATCCATTAAAATGACTAGATGACTTCAGACTTATTGTGGAGGTTTAGTAGTTTAACTACTAATTCTGTAAGTATATTCAGTTCAGTTCAGTTCAGTCACTCAGTCATGTTCGACTCTTTGTGACCCCATGAATCGCAGCATGCCAGGCCTCCCTGTCCGTCACCAACTCCCGGAGTTCACTCAGACTCACGTCCATCGAGTCAGTGATGCCATCCAGCCAGCTCATCCTCTGTCATCCCCTTCTCCTCCTGCCCCAAATCCCTCCCAGCATCAGAGTCTTTTCCAATGAGTCAACTCTTCGCATGAGGTGGCCAAAGTACTGGAGTTTCAGCTTTAGCATCATTCCCTCCAAAGAAATCCTAGGGCTGATCTCCTTCAGAATGGACTGGTTGGATCTCCTTGCAGTCCAAGGGACTCTCAAGAGTCTTCTCCAACACCACAGTTCAAAAGGATCAATTCTTTGGCACTCAGCTTTCTTCACAGTCCAACTCTCACATCCATACATGACCACTGGAAAACCCATAGCCTTGACTAGATGGACCTTTGTTGGCAAAGTAATGCCTCTGCTTTTGAATATGCTATCTAGGTTGGTCATAACTTTCCTTCCAAGGAGTAAGCGTCTTTTAATTTCATGGCTGCAGTCACCATCTGTAGTGATTTTGGAGCCCAGAAAAATAAAGTCTGACACTGTTTCCACTGTTTCCCCATCTATTTCCCATGAAGTGATGGGACCGGATGCCATGATCTTCATTTTCTGAATGTTGAGCTTTAAGCCAACTTTTTCACTCTCCACTTTCACTTTCATCAAGAGGCTTTTGAGTTCCTCTTCACTTTCTGCCATAAGGGTGGTGTCATCTGCATATCTGAGGTGATTGATATTTCTCCCAGCAATCTTGAATCCAGCTTGTGTTTCTTCCAGTCCAGCGTTTCTCATGATGTACTCTGCATATAAATTAAATAAGCAGGGTGACAATATACAGCCTTGACGTTCTCCTTTTCCTATTTGGAACCAGTCTGTTGTTTCATGTCCAGTTCTAACTGTGGCTTCCTGACCTGCATACAAATTTCTCAAGAAGCAGGTCAGGTGGTCTGGTATTGCCATCTCTTTCAGAATTTCCCACAGTTTTTGTGATCCACACAGTCAAAGGCTTTGGCATAGTCAATAAAGCAGAAATTTTTTTCTGGAACTCTCTTGCTTTTTCAATGATCCAGCGGATTTTGGCAATTTGATCTCTGGTTCCTCTGCCTTTTCTAAAACCAGCTTGAATATCAGGAATTAGTGCTCCTTTCATGTAATCTGTTCATGAAACCTGATACAATATGTGCATATCTGTTAATTTTTTTTTACTTTTATTTATTTGGCTGTGCAGATCTTCATTGCTGCGTGCAGAATCTAGCTCCCTAACTAGAGACTGAACCCGGGCCTAAACATTGGGAGTGCAGAGTCCTAACCACTGGACCCACAGGGACACCCTCGTAAGTGCAGATCTTGATTAGAAGAGTTAACAAGTACATACACTTATGAGAGTATCCAGAGAATGTGTGCAGAGTATGTAGATGAGCCATTATGCTTTCCCGCACACAGACTAGTACTAAACAATTGAATAGATAGAAAGTTCTCCATTTAATGAATTAGATGCTTTTTGATTACTGACGTTATACTGAAAATCAATCAAATATTATACTAATTTATATGTAGAAAAACCTAATTTATATTGTTACATTTTACCATCAAGAAAGAGTGAAAAAGTGAGCATTAGGCAGAAAAAAGAGGAAACTATTGAAAAAGTGGCCCCTAACACATTATTTTCCTAGCATTAACACATGGGAAAAAATGGAAACTGGAAATAAAGTCCTCTATTTCTGGCAGGAGGCTGAAGACCATATCAGAAATACTCAAAAATGTCATGGATGATATACAAGTGAAGAAACCTAATCTAACTGAATTCCACATGGTTTTTCTTATTAATATATCATGGCGATGAAGTATGTGATTATATGACTATAATACTTCAGCCAAGATGAGAGTTTTAATAAGGTTTTAATACTTGCTTCAATTATTCATAAATGTCAGTGGTAAATGTCTCTTTTCTCTATGGAGCTCAATGTTTTTAATATCAAAACCACAATATTTTAAAGGTATTTCTCAAATGGATTAAAATGAAAAGAACATATAAATATAATTTGAGAACTAGAATAAAGACTTAATTTTGTAACATTAAATTGAAATTTAGAAACCTGTTTGAAACAAAGATACTAAACCTTTCACTGCCAGGGCTAAAGAAACACAGCATTCATGAAGCAGTGCAGAGCATTCTCTTATTGTGTGAAGAAGTATTTATTCATGGCGATAAAACTGATGGTTATCAGTGGACTCATTCTTTTTAATCTAGCGTCTATAGGATTTTGACACATACATACTTCTCTCATCAAGCGATAGACCAAGGAGACTATACTCAGATCCAATATGGAAGAATTGTTTAAAATCTGATCATCACACTTTATCTAAGGAAACTCTTAGAGGCTCTCTACCAATAATCATAGACCAGATATTTTCAAACACATAGAGCAGAGGCTGTTCCCAGATCCTAGGGATCAGTTCTGTTTCTCTTGCCGAGTTTCCCACAGGACACATACAGAGTAATTTCTCATCCTTGACCTGATGAGAAACTGGCAACCTTTATTGATTAACTAGCTGCCTTTCAAATGTGGTGTATATTGTTAGCAGAAGTTCTCATGTTGTTCAGTTGCTCAGTCGTGTCAGACTCTTTGTGACCCATGGACTGCAGCATGCCAAGCTTCCCAGTCCTTTACTATCTCCCAGAGTTTGCTCAAACTCATGTCCATTGAGTCCATGGTGCCATCCAATCATCTCGTTAACATGAAGTCCAACAAAATGTCATTCACATTGGAGGCATATTCCAGCATGCTTAGCTTAAAGTTAGGTTTCCCTTTAACTTTACCAACGGGCAAGTCCGTAAATGTTTTCAACTTTGTCTCCCAAGAGATAACTCTTGTTGACAAGAATTTGTAAACAAACCTTTCTAAGCCCTCTTTAAAAAAACATGCTAATTATTGTTTGTCAGGTCAGTTTGACGGTCCTCAACTGTAGTGTAAATGGGATTATCCTGTAGGGTGTTCAGATAACACACTGCTCAGGTTTGCATATGGAGTCAGTCTGGCTGCTGTGTCCGTGAAGACAGTTTCACTCAGACATGGCTTCGCCCTCCGCCGTGCAGCCATGCATTTAGGGAATGTGGCCCTAAAATACTTGGAATCTGACCCCTAAGAGCAGGTTTTCTGGTCCTGAGTCTGGCCTGTGATGGAGAGTGGAAGAGTCTGCAGTTCTGAGGCAGAACATGAAGGAGCCCGTGGCCTCTGCTGAGTGGAGGGAAAGTGTCTGACAGTCCTCGGGGAGTTGGGTAATGCCAGCTAGTGCCAGGAGTGGTGTTGACTGGCTTCAGCAGAGTCATCACACGTGGGGCCGACTCTGCAGCAGAAACTATGCCCTGCCCGAGCTGTGACAGCCTTCGCATCGGCCTTGCTGCCCACACCCGTGCCGCCTCTGGAGGGCGCAGTGCCTCCTGGGCCTGCTGTCCCCTTCACTTCACCTTCCCTTCCCTCCAGCTGTCATCACTCTGGGGCCCCGGGGCCAGTGGGCAGACGCTGCTACCTGCCGGGTACACTTGTTCTAACTACCAGCCCAAATTTGTGACCCTTCCACACAGAAGGTCTTCATCGCTGCTTGGACTTGGACCAGACTCTCAGGTGTCTTATGATCACTCTTTTCCTGTGTTTAACTTTGGAAACCTAGAGCAATGTCATGAACACTTTCTCCAAGTTTTCCTGGAACAAACGTATATCCAGTTACTAGGGAACTTGTACACCTGGGAAAAAGTGCCTGGGCCTTTTAGGGATGTTAAATATTTGAAACAGGTTGATTGATTCCTGGCCATGCAAAGTCAAATTTGGGGATAACAGGGGCAGAGACAAATGAAGGTTGGTTCCCGGTCTGTGGACCTCGGCAGTCCCAGCAGGCATAAAGGCACATTTTGTCCTAGTCCGACATGGGCATGCATCCTTGTGATACTGTGACAAGCTGGGGATGACCTGTGCCATGTCCCAGCAAGAAGGGGCTCTGAGACGCATGAGGCCAAGAACATAACCAGAGGGACCCCACCATCCCCTCTTCTAGTCTGTGTCCTTTCCTTGGACAACTCCTGTTGCCCACGCTGCCTCAGTCAGGGTTCAGTTAGGAAAACAGAGAACACTAGGAATTTCAAGCAGAAGGACTGAACACAAGGGTTGGTTTTCAGAGGTATTTGAAGGCTTGAAAACCTGAAAAAGAATGTCACTAAGGTAACCCATAACTTTTATGCAGAGTACATCATGAGAAATGCTGGACTGGATGAAGCACAAGCTGGAATCAAGATTGCCAGGAGAAATATCAATAACCTCAGATATGCAAATGACACCACCCTTATGGCAGAAAGTGAAGAAGAACTAAAGAGTCTCTTGATGAAAGTGAAAGAGGAGAGTGAAAAAGTTGGCTTAAAACTCAACATTCAAAAAACTAAGATCATGGCATCTGGTCCTATCACTTCAAGGGAAATAGATGGGCAAACAGTGGAAACAGTGTCAGACTTTATTTTTGGGGGCTCCAAAATCACTACAGATGGTGACTGCAGCCATGAAATTAAAAGACGCTTACTCCTTCAAAGGAAAGTTATGATCAACCTAGATAGCATATTAAAAAGCAGAGACATTACTTTGCCAACAAAGGTCTGTCTAGTCAAGGCTATAGTTTTTCCAGTGGTCATGTATGGATGTGAGAGTTGGACTGTGAAGAAGGCTGAGCACTGAAGAATTGATGCTTTTGAACTGTGGTGTTGGAGAAAACTCTTGAGAGTCCCTTGGACTGCAAGGAGATCCAACCAGTCCACCCTAAAGGAGATTAGTCCTGTGTTCATTGGAAGGACTGATATTGAAGCTGATACTCCAATACTTTGGTCACCTGATGCAAAGAGTTGACTTATTGGAAAAGACCCTGATGCTGGGAAGGATTGGGAGCAGGAGGAGAAGGGGACAACAGAGGATGATATGGCTGGATGGCATCACCAACTGGATGGGCGTGAGTGTGAGTAGACTCAGGGAGTTGGTGATGGACAGGGAGGCCTGGCATGCTGCGATTCATGGGGTCGCAAAGAGTCGAACATGACTGAGCAACTGAACTGAACTAAACTGAAGGTAACCCAAAGTAGTTAAATGCAGGAAGACAGGAAGACACTTCTCTGTGGTTTGGGGAAGAGTCGGGACCAAGGAGGCCTCAGACAGGAGTCTTCTTCAGATGAGGCACCGCCTCCCGTGGGGGATGGAACCGGGTCTTGCCGCAGCTTCAGGAGCTCCGAGGAACGAGGGGGGAGTCCGCGCCGCTGCACTCAGGTGCCCAGGTGCGGCAGGTCCAGGGCTCCTTGTGCCCCGGCCAAGTCCTGAGCCTCTGTACTGAGTTCAGTTCACTGTAGCTACCCTTGGAGCCATCGGCTTCTGCCAGGGTGATTCTGGAGAAACCCGGATGTGGGGAAGAGCGGCCTTTCCCCCACTCTCTGCCAAAGGACGCCTCCTGGAGCGTGGTGTGCAGAGTTCACGCTTCAGCAGCTCACAGTAGGGCGGCCCTGCAGCTCAGGGGGGCAGGTGTATATCCATCAGTAGGCAACCAGAATTGTGCTTTGGATGGCACTCTGTGTATTGTGTGGAGTATGGTGGAAAGATCAGTCGTAGAGTTATTACAGTGGTGAATCCAACTACTAGAGAAAAGTTAGTGGGGGAAATGTGCAAACTTGGGAATGTTTTTGATAAAATCATATGAGAAGTAATATTTTGGCAGACAAGCTCTTAAACAGGCTAAGTGCAGGATAACAGATTGCATACATATTGCCTCTTGCAACCTATTAATGAAAGATGGTGATACTGAAGAATTGTCTTTGTCATTTTTACAATGAAGGAAATTTGAATCATCTCCCCACGGTGAAGCCAGCACATTACTGTTTGCTAACTAGGCCGGTTGATGGATTTCTCTGCATTAGGAATTCCTCAGTGGGCAGTGAGGAAAAGCACTGCTCACGGAGGATGAGCATGCAGTCCTGAGCTCACTCAGAGCTGAGCTGTGTCCAGCCTTGCATTCAGGCCTGTACACACATGCAGCCTCAGAGGAGTGGGCACCACTGACATGTTTTCACAAGGAATGGAAAGAATTTATCACAGAACATTCAGAACCTAAGAATGTGACTCAATAAGAGTAACTGAAATGTTTTGAGCCCTTATTATGTAGAATGCTTCATGCTAAGTACTTTAGGTACACTGTTTTATTTAATTCTCCCTCTTACACTCTAGCCACTATGATTAGGCATAATTCAGACATCAGAGCGAAGCTCGTAAAGTTTCAGTAACTTGTTCATAATCACACATACTTTAAGCTTCAGAACCAGAACTTGAACCTGGATTGATGCCAATGTCATAGATCTAAGCACCACAAGACCTTCTGCAGATTGTTGCAAAAATCTACTCATACCTCCCTATACTCACACCATTGCGTACCCCATCCCACACTGACTCTGTGACTTGCATTGGCCTTTAGGATGATAATGCATGTCACAAAAGTAAAAACAAACAGTCCTGCCCAGTGGGGCCTGCCTCTTTACTTTGGAAGTACACAAAAAAGCCTTAAATAAAAGGTGCATCATTTGCATGTCTAAGAATTTATGCTAAGGAAAGAAACTAGGATTTCCAAGGTTATAATCATAAGGGGTTTATCCTTGTGTTTTTCCATTAGGGAAGTATCAGAAAACAAAACAAAGGCCAAACGGAAAGGAACTGGTTGAACAAAACTTGCCAAATCTATACAACAAAATACTGTTTAATCATTAAACTTTTTGTGGTAGAAAGTATTTAATAAAATATAGTTATTTGCAATATTGCAATTCAATATTTGCATATTGAATAAAACATAGGTTTAAAAATAAAACAGTTTGCGCCCAAATATCAGATGTGTATTATATCCTGAAATTACCTTTCAAAGAGTTGTTTACCAGTTCCACTTAAAAACTTCTTACGTGTATGTTGCTCTGTGAATCACGTCATATTTTGAAGCACCCATGGGTAAGATGTTATAATGAAACACTGAAAATTTAAATGCTTCTGGAAGTTAGGGGAGAGAAACATGTGCACAAAATGCAAACACACACACACACACACACACACACAGAGTAACATAGATTTGGTAGATATTTCTGGTTGTACATTGTTTTTCAGTCGCTCAGTCATGTCCAACTCTTTGTGACCTCATGGACTGCAGCATGCCAGGCTTCCCTGTTCTTCACCATCTCTCAGAGTTTGCTCAAATTCACATCCATTGAGTCGGTGATGCAATCCAACCATCTCATCCTCTGTTGGCCCCTTCTCCTCCTGCCTTCAGTCTTTCCCAGTATCAGGGTCTTTTCCAATGAAGTCAGCTCTTTGCATCAGGTGGCCAAAGTATTGGAGCTTCAGCTTCAGCATCAATCCTTCCAATGAATATTTAGGGTTGATTTCCTTTAGGATTGACTGGTTTGATCTTGCAGTCCAAGGGACTCTCAAGAGTCTTCTCCAACACCACAGTTCTAAAGCATCAATTTTTTAGCCTTCTGAAGCCTTCTTTATGGTCTGACTCTCATATCCCTACATGACTACTGGAAAAACCATAGCTTTGACTATATGGTTGTAAGACCGTGGGTTAAATAGAACTTATTGCCGTTGTAAACTGGACTTCTAAAGATCCCCTGAAGGAAGATGGATGACTGCAGTGTGGAGGTCTGGAGACCATGCACATCTGCAGTGGTGTGAGAGGAAGCAGGTGCTAATGTTGTATGAATAGAACCTTCTGAGTTGAGATACATTTTCCAGTGACAATATCTTATGCATTCAAAAAGTGATAGAGTTTTAAGATTTTAGATGGATGCAAAGGTGATGTATGCTAGAAGACAGTGTTAGGTGATTCAGAAAGTAGTTGTCAAAGTGATGAATGCATGAATATCAAAAATACATGTGGAGATTTTGAATAAAATAGTTCCATGAAACCTAAGAGTGGAAATATTTAATATTTATAAATTATTTGTTCTATATAATGTGACAAATTGTGTATGGGTAACTAAATTAAATATTGAATAATATCATGACAATTTCTGTTACATATACATGTAAATATATATCTATATATTTATATAGGGGCTTTAGGATTTCCCTAGTGGCTCAGTGGGTAAAAATATCTGTCTGCAATGTAGGAGACCTAGGTTAGATCTCTGGTTTGGAAAGAGCCCCTGGAGAAGGTAATGGCTATGCACCCAGTATTATTGCCTGGAGAATCCCGTGGGCAGAGGAGCCTGGAGGGCTACAGTCTATGCGGTCACAAAGAGTCAGATGCGACTAAGCAACCAACACTTTCTTTCCTGTATATTTAAGTTGCCCATTATATTTTTAGGTAGATTTCCTTCTGAGGTGCACCTTGCCAGTAATATTCAAGGTGGTCTTATTACTGGTATTCACAGTATGACATACTAAATTATAATATACATGCATTATTATAAATATACACAAGCTCACAGGAAAAAATAGAAATTGAAATTTTTAGATTGAATATATTGAGTTAAAGTGGTTATCATACTAGAAATGGGATCATGGGAGTGTTTTATTCTCCTAGGCATTATTTGTGTGTGTGTGTGTGTGTGTGTGTGTGTGTGAGTTTTAGGATTTAATGGGAGGAGGAAGTGGAGGTGCTTATACTTTATCAACTTTTCTGTAATACTGTGTGTGCTAATCCAATTCAGTCTTGTCCAACTCTTTGTAACCCTATGGACTGTAGTGCACCCGGCTCCTCTGTCTGTAGGATTCTCCAGGCAGGAATATTGGAGGGTAGCCATGCCCTCCTCCAGGGTATTTTTCCGACCCAGGAATCGAACCTATATCTCCTGAGGCTCCTGCACTGCTGGTGGATTCTTTACCCCTGAGCCACTGGGGAAGCGCCAATAAATACTGTATTAGTAAGTAAAAAATTTCCTTAGATATAATGAACATACGTAGTTGTGTCATAAAACTTGTATAGTGCTGTTATCTTCCACCTTTGAAGTGACTGGACAGATCATCAATGGGCCAGAGATTGCCTGGGCTGAGAGCAGATGGGAGGGCATCTCAGTGGAGACGTGGCAGGAGCCCCAGCCCAAACATCGGAGGGACAAACTGTCCTCTCCCTGCTGTTTTAACTAGCCAGGGTTCTCCAGAGACACAGAGCTGATGGGAGGAGAAGTAGCAAGAGCTGTGTGTTCATCTAGAGAGCTTTGTTTTAAGGAATTGCTCTTGCGATTGTGAGGTCAATGTCCAGAGTCATTCTGGAGACCCAGAGAAGAGTTATAGTTCAACTCCAAAGGCAGTCTGCTGGCAGAATTTCTTCTGGCTAAAGCTCAGCCTTTCTTCACTGAAGTCCTCAAGCAGTTTTGAGTCCCACCCACATCATGGAAGGTATTCTACTGTACTCAAAATCTACTCATTTAAATGTTAATCACACTCAAAATACCCTACAGAAATATCCTGATTTCCCAGGTGGTACTAGTGGTAAAGAACACTCCTGCCAGTATAGGAGACACAAGAGATGTGGGTTCAATCCCTGGGTTGGAAAGATCCCCTGGAGTAGGAAGTACTCACCCACTCCAGTGTTCTTGCCTGGAAAATCCCATGGACAGAGGAGCCTGGCAGGTTACAGTCCATGGGGATGCAAGGAATTGGACACCTGCAGCCATGAAATTAGACACTTACTCCTTGGAAGGAAAGTATGACCAACCTAGATAGCATATTCAAAAGCAGAGACATTACTTTGCCAACAAAGGTCCGTCTAATCAGGGCTATGGTTTTTCCTGTGGTCATGTATGGATGTGAGAGTTGGACTGTGAAGAAGGCTGAGCGCCGAAGAATTGATGCTTTTGAACTGTGGTGTTGGAGAAGACTCTTGAGAGTCCTTTGGACTGCAAGGAGATCCAACCAGTCCATTCTGAAGGAGATCAGCCCTGGGATTTCTTTGGAGGGAATAATGCTAAAGCTGAAACTCCAGTACTTTGGCCACCTCACACAAAGAGTTGACTCATTGGAAAAGACTCTGATGCTGGGAGGGATTGGGGGCAGGAGGAGAAGGGGATGACAGAGGATGAGATGGCTGGATGGAATCACTGACTCGATGGACGTGAGTCTGAGTGAACTCCGGGAGTTTGTGATGGACAGGGAGTCCTGGCATGCTGCGATTCATGGGGTCGCAAAGAGTCAGACACGACTGAGCGACTGAACTGAACTGAGCAACTAACAGTTTCGCTTTTTGCTTCAGACAACAGCAGCACACCTCCACCCTGTGTCTCCTCCACACTTTAGTGTGTTTTTTGTCTTTTCCTGTTTGATGCTCGGATTTTCTGCTGACCAACCTCTAATTCAGTATTTCTCTTTTAGCTTTATCTAATCTGTTATTAAATATCTCACTGAGACCTTATTTTAAGTTATTGTTTTTCTGTCTTAGATTTCTATTTGGTTCTCCTTTTTTGGTTTGTTTTCAGTTCATTTCTGAAAGTTTCAATATTTTATTTCTTTAAATATGTTAAGCATGGGTGTAATGAAGTCTGATCACTTCAAGATATGGGTCTGTTGTCTATTGTTATTGTTCACCATTTTATTTTTTAACTTTCAATGTTGTATAATTCCTTATATGCCTGGTTATTTTTTGGTTGCATGCTGTTCATTGTATGTGGAAGTTTTAGGGCTAACTTAAGGCATGGGAAAACATTATCCTTCTCAAAAAAGTATTTAAGTTTGCTTCTACCTGAAACAAAAGGACACGGGGTGGAGGCTCCTTAAGATTAGGGACTGCCATGGGGAGGACACTCAGGAGCTTGTTTACCATTGAATTAACCCGTCTCTTCACCTCCCTTTCTTATTTTAATCAGTTCTTGCCTGTCATTACAAGAATGCTTAGATTGCTCAGATAATTATCACCAATTATCTTAATAAATAATAGCACCATGAAATTTTGTATTGCGTATTCGAGGGTCAGAAGCTAATTTCTAAATGTAACCATATGGGACATGCATGCAAATAATTAATGCATTTTGATTACTTGTAATTTTGTATTAAAATGACTCACACATTTGAAGCATCCTTAAAAGGATATTTTCAATTAAATTTGGAGATAATGAAAACTTCTTCACATGGGTCAGCATTATTAATGTGTAATTTGCTGTAGCATCTCTCATAATATAGTATACTCTAACAGCTATTATTCAATGATAAACTGTGGCAACATAATTTTAGAATGCTGTTAAAGTGGTAAGTCGTTTTTTGCCTCTTAAGTGTTGATTGACAGTACTATTTTCTTATGCTCCAAGGTCAGTTACAATTTATCTTTTTTCTTTGCCAGTAGTTGTAGAATTTAGTGACAGTAAGATGTCCTCTATAGATAGCAGAGGGTCTTTAAACTTATATAGTAATAAGTTGAGGGTTACTTTGTAACATGAAAGTGATTAGGTAGTATTAGAGCAACTTGGAAAGTAGTCTAAGAATCTACAGCTTCAAATATGCTTCGATGTTTCCATCTACTTCCAAGACTCCACCCAGATACTTTATGTACTTTTTATTAATCTTTGAAAAAACTAAGCCTCTATAATTCAGCCTTGGAGGTATAGCCATTATTTTGGTGACATTTCTACTTTTTCAACATACATTAGTGCTTGGTTTTGGCCATTAGTGCTACACTGCTGATAGCTCATTCGGGACTTGGGGGTCAGTGTGATCAGGGTATCTAATGACCTCAGAGTCTTACACAATGACCACAAGCCCTTATATTCTTAATTGATCTGCCCTGGTTTATATACTCAAGCCAGTTTCCTTCCCAAGGTGATTGCCGCCAAGGGGTCTTTGCTAATACTTTCTTCCAGCTCTGTGTGTGATATGACCTGAGGCTGGACTCTGCGTCTTTGTATTCAGCCATCTGCCAGAGATGGCAAAACAAAATGAGAACCTGATTGATTTGTCCCTGGTCAGTCAATTAAGAACTTTTCATATTGAATGCATTGCACAATATCAGTAAAACGAAAATGTAGGAGTGCTGATTAAATTTGTTCAGTTGCAGAATTTAGAGACCGGCCAGTCTGTTAATCCTTCACCAAACATTTATTTGCTAAATAGAATCTAGCAAGCATAGTGAATGGCTTCCTGCTGCCTGAGAAAAGAAACAAAATGTTTCATTCACTTATTATTAGACTGATGGGGAGCCTTTACTATTGGTAAACAGTGAGTAGGAGTTGGCAGATGGGAGTATTAGCAGAATGAGGTTTGTTTGAATTGATTTATAGCGGCGTAGGCATAAACAGATGTAAGCAGTTTAGCCGACAACAGTAAATCCCATGGAGGTCACAATAAAGCATCGATGTACTTAGCTGTAATTATGGCTGCCTGAAATAAATGTAGATACACAAGCGCAACTTGGAAAGCTAGAATAACTTCCTGTGTCACCTGAAACACAGCATAATCCAGGATAAGAAAGCATCCCCGTGAAGAAACTGTTTAAATATTGTTTAGAAAAATATAATCATTTATAATATCTTTGGTAATGATTGATGGGCTTCCCAGGTGGCCCTAGTGGTTGAAGAAGCTGCCTGCCAATGCAGGAGACAGTAAGACTCCATCCGTGGGTTTGAAAGATCCCTTGGAGGAAGGCATAGCAACCCACTACAGTATTTGTGTCTGGAGAATCCCACGGACAGAGGAACCTGGCAGGCTATAGTCCAAAGGGTTGCAAAGAGTCGGACACAACTGAAGTGACCTAGCACAAATGCACAGTGATTGATAATAAAAGGTAAATAGCCCTCTTGCCAAAGAAAACTACTGGGCCCATGAAAGATTAGCCAGAAAAAAGACTATCATTTGATTGCCCAAATGCAGCAGATTCTGAGGTCTGTGAGGCAGTCTTCCATGTCTTATTTTTGACACAGAGTTAAGTATCCATCTCAAGTTTCAGGCCTCTGTGTGTGTCACAGATAAAGGCTGACTTTTCTGGGCTCCTGACATTTGACCTGCGTTAATGCTCGGTGCTGTGCAGATCAGCCTTAGGATCTCAGTGGCTCAAAACACTGGGAGTTAAATTGGAATACATATGCAAACATATGTGGTTCTAAAGAAGGCTACAGATGAACTGGAAATAAAATAGTTGTTTCAGAGGTGTGTACATGCATTCAAATGCCAGGGAAAATCTCTTCGTTGTTATCAAAATTATCCTGAGGCTGCATTTTGAACAAAAAGAAACTTAGTGTACTTTCTCTTGGGTTGGGTCTTCTTCCCAAACATTCGACAAAAGACAACAAAAAGTCTGCAAAATATAGATGATTCTCCTAAAAGCACTGGGAGAGGGTGAGGGTGCTCTGTCTGCCTTTAGGTAACCGATGTCAGAGACAAAGGGATAGAACATGAGCAAGTAGAGATCTACTGATATTGCTTCACTGGAATGCTCTCAGGTAATCTAATGTGTGCATGCTCAGTCGTTCAGTCATGTCTGACTCTCTGTGACTTCATGGACTGCAGCCCACCAGCCTCCTCTCTCCATGGAATTTTCCCAGGCAAGGATATTGGGGTTGGTTACTATTTCCTCCTCCAGAAAATCTTCCCGACCCAGGGATCCAACCCACGTCTCCTGCATCTCCTGGATTGACAGGCAGATTCTTTACCACTGAGCTACCTGAGAAGCCCAGGTAACCTGATATCAGTCTGTATTTTCATCCAGTACAGATCTGTCTCCCCAGTGTCAGTGTGGTTGAACAGCCTTGGACTTCTGAATTGTTTCCTGCAAGATGACAACCATACTTTGCCCTCTGGTTCATGAATCCTACATGGGCAGAATCGAGTACCATACATCTTTCTGAATGTTAAACAAAAATGTGTCTAGAGGAAAGAAATGTATTTTGGCAGAATAATCTCTGCCTACATTGCTTCTAATTTGCAAAATAATTGCTTAAATATATGGAAAGAACCACCAGCTCTGAAAATATGTCATTTCCATGTCTTTGAAAATGTTGGACTTTTTGGCTTGAAGGTTGTGAAAAGCTTAACTGGCAGGAGCTTCAGGGAAAGAGGAGGCTCTAGTGAGCCTCCAGAGTTGTCCTGGGGACGCCAGCGGCTGCTGTGACGCTGTGCCCAAAGTGGGCTGGCGGGTCTGATGCGCCGTCTTGTCTCCATGCAGTTCCGTTTGTCTTCACTGGTCTCTCCTGACCAGCGCTTTCCTGGCTTCCAGCACTCATGGTGGAAATAATTGATCTTGCGAATACCTGACAATCTAATCACCCAAGGAAAGAAAAGAATAACCTCTCTCAGATGCAGCCTCCCACCTCTAGGCTGAACAACAAAGCAAAAATGGGTTACGTTATAGGAATGTTAAGATCCTGTGAATGGGGCAAAATTTACATTAAAAAAAAAAAAAAAGTGTTTTTCATGTTGGTGCGGCCTGGGGAGTTTTTTGTGGCACCAGCATCTGCACCTTGGAATCAGATATTAAGTGTGTGGTTAACAGCTATATCTGTATGCTCAGTTTGTAGCTGTCGGTGACCTGGAATGATTCAGTATGAATGTGTTTTCTTGCTTCTGCGTCTTCCTCAGCTCCAGATTTGGACTTTGTCAATTACAGCAGAGGATCACTGGGTTCTGGTCATCTTCCACCTGCCCTTCATGACTAGTTCTGAGAAAAATTACAAATCTCATTTCTGGAGGGTTAATTGTTTATGTAACCATCCCTATTTTTGCTCCTCTCTATTTATTTTTGCAAAATATTTTACGTAGTATTTTCCCACAGTAATTCAGTCCAGTTCAATGAACTTGCCACACTGTGTAGAACACTGGTGATGTTCTATCAAGTATTGTAGCTTGGGAGGAGTATAATTTCTGTCACCAGTGAATTTAAAGGCATTTATCAAGACAGACTTTTATGAGGTAGATGGTGATATTAAAACCTTGTATTGGTAGATTTAAAGTTATGAATTTTGATTAGAACAAAGTAATTCTTAATAAAAAGCTCTATCGAGGAGATAGTCTGCTGGAATAGATGGATTTTTATGGAATGTGCTGTAAGGAAGTATACCTCGGACTTGGCCATGTAAAGATACTGTAGTTGGTAATCGCTCATGGACTAAACTATGGAGCAGTCTTGGTAAAAAGCCTAGGTTAATGGAAGGAATTGAAAAAGATGAAAATGAGTAGACGGCTAGGGTAGAATTATAGAGAACACTGAACATAACTCTTATGATCTTCATCCTTCAGGCTAGAGGAAGCCCATTGAATTTTATGAGCATAGAAATGCTGTATTATAAAGTGTTTGCTGCTTCCAGAATATCTCTAAAGTATCAATGACTTACAGCAACAAGTGTTTATTAGTTGGACCTTCAGGTCACACATAACTCCTCTACTCACCTTGATTTGCAAATCCTGGCTCCAGAAGTCAGATCAGATCAGATCAGATCAGTCACTCAGTCGTGTCCGACTCTTTGCGACCCCATGAATCACAGCACACCAGGCCTCCCTGTCCATCACAAACTCCCAGAGTTCACTGAGACTGACGTCCATCGAGTCAGTGATTCCATCCAGCCATCTCATCCTCTGTCGTCCCCTTCTCCTCCTGCCCCCAATCCCTCCCAGCATCAGAGTCTTTTCCAATGAGTCAACTCTTTGCATGAGGTGGCCAAAGTACTGAAGTTTCAGCTTCAGCAGCATTCCTTCCAAAGAAATCCAGGGCTGATCTCCTTCAGAATGGACTGGTTGGATCTCCTTGCAGTCCAAGGGACTCTCAAGAGTCTTCTCCAACACCACAGTTCAAAAGCATCAATTCTTCGGTGCTCAGCCTTCTTCACAGTCCAACTCTCACATCCATACATGACCACAGGAAAAACCATAGCCTTGACTAGATGAACCTTTGTTGGCAAAGTAATGTCTCTGCTTTTGAATATGCTATCTAGGTTGGTCATAACTTTCCTTCCAAGCAGTAAGCGTCTTTTAATTTCATGGCTGCAGTCACCATCTGTAGTGATTTTGGAGCCAGAAGTCAAGGCAGATTCATTTAGGTGACCAATAGCTACCTGCCTTTTTAACAGAGGGATCTAAAGAACAGGAGAGGTAAGAAAAATACATTAAGGAGAGGTAAGAAAAATCCCTCTTAAGGCCTTAGTGGGAAACTCGAGTATGCAGCTTCTGTCCACTTCCACTGACCAAAGCAAGTCATGTGGCAGAGTCTGATGCCAATGGGGTGGAAAACATTCTTTACTCTAGTTGGCATGATGCAGAGTCACATGTCAGAGGACATGCATGAGAGCCAGGGCGAGCATGAAGAACTGGGAACAGTAGCCCAGTCCCCGCATGCACTGTGTGTGGGGCAGCCTCAGGAACATGTCTGACCCATTGGGTGGAGCAGAGCAGCACTGGGGAGCCAGTGACCATATTGCAGCTGAGAGTTAAACTTTTTGAACAACTTCTTCAATTTATTTCAGTTCTTGAACTCAGGTTTTGTAATACCTTGTTATTCATTGTCAGTCATATCCTTGTCAAAATATATGAGGGACCTGAGACCTTCCCCTGCTGAGCACTCACTGTAGCGGAGTTTTGGGGGTGCTGGCAGAGGCGGGAGGCTGGCGGCGCAGAGGCAGGAACCTGATGCTAGGGCTCAGCGGGTGCCATCAGGCCCAGTGTGTATGTAGATGAACATGTACGCAAAATATCAATTAGGTCAAAAACTTAATAGTTTTCAGATTGTCTGTATTAAAAATTTGCTTGTTTTATTGGTTGTTAACAGAGTTGTGTAGATTGCCTTTTTTTTCCTTCTCTTTTAGTCTTTCAACTTTGCTTCACATATATTGAAGTTGTGGTACAATATGTAGATACATTTTAAATTGTGATGTCTTCCTGGTGGGCTGATCTTCTTGTCCTGAAATGCCCTCTTAATCTTCAGAAGCATTCCTTGCCTTCCAGTCTGATATTACTAACATACCCTTGCTTTGCTTTGTTTTGTTTAGGGTTCTTTTTAGGTCTATCTTTTTCATACTTTTATTTTCAGCATGCTGTGTCCTCATATTTAAGGCATGTTGCTTGTTAGTAGCATGTATTGACTTCTATATTGTATTCAACTTGATAATCTTTGTCTTTTAACTGGATAGTTGAACCATTGGCATTTAATATAGTTACTGGAATATTTGATTTCTAGTTATGATTTTAATTTTGCCTATTTATCTCACATATTTAAATTTTTCTTTTTCTGTCCTTTTGCATTAGTTTATTTCTTAACTTCCACTTTTCCTTTTATTAGCTCATTAGTGATGTGCAATATATTATGGCTATTTATTTAAATCCTTAAAGTATAAGGCTGACGTTACTTTGGCCTCAATACTCAGTCATAGTGTCCTGCTCTGTCTTCATCCTGACGTGGATACACCCTGGGATTCTCCCTCAGAGCCGCAGCGTTAGGAGCCCTCACGCACCCACCCGGCCACACCTGCTCGCAGACTTAGAGCTCCCAGCCTTCTGACGGTATCAGCTTCCCTGGACCCACTCAGCTCAGCTTGAGGATTGAGCGCTTGCCTGAGACTGCCCCGCGGGGCACAGAGCCAAAACCATGGGGCCTCGGAGCCCTTGCTGCCCGGGGACTCCCAACTCCAATCCTACCTCTCCAGTCCAGGAGATTTCCAAGGCTCTGCAGACGTGTTTATTCTTAGAATCCTCTCTCTGCAGAGCCTCTACTTGGCGAGAGGCTGGTGAGAACGGCGGGTCTCACAGTAAGCACGCATCTGTATAGTTCTCGTCTATGACTTGGGCACTTGAGAACTGGTTGCCCTAAGAGATATCACTGCTTTCCACGAAGGTTTTTGTTTTTGTAGACTCTCTGGATTGTCTGTTTGTTCTCAGCAGGCCTGTTATTTACCGTAAGCCAGAGCTCTGTGTCTGTGTTGTGTGCGTGCCTGTGTGCAGTTGTGTTACATCAGAATCCGTTCCAAATTTTTAATTCATAATGTGGCTTTCTCCTTGTTTTTCTTTCACTGAACAGACACATACATTATATACACATATAATACAAAAAAAAACACCTCACATTTACATTATAATTATAAACTCAGAAGTGAAGAAGTTCAGTCACGTGTGACTCTGCGATCCCGTGGACTGTAGCCTACCAGGCTCCTCCGTCCGTGGAATTTTCCAGGCAAGAGTACTGGAGTGGGTTGCCATTTCCTTCTCCAGCAGATCTTCCCGACTTGGGGATCGAACTTAGGTCTCCTGCATTAGGGCAGACGCTTTACCCTCTTAGCTATGAGGGAAGCCCATAAACTCAAAGCAACCGTGAATCATTGAGTACATAAATAAGACGTTGTGCATGAGAATACAGAATGAGTGGATGTGTTTTGTGGCTGTCAATTTTTCCTTCAACTTTAATGTTTGACTCCAATAATAACATATCAGGTGCTTGGTAGGTGTCCTAACGTCACCACTTTCCATGAGGGAAGGGATCAAAATTAAATGTTAATCACCAAAGTGATAAAAGTGACAATCTCTGAATTCTTTCCATAAGATCTGTGAGTTACTGTTATTGGAAAATCGATACTATGACCAAATATCCCGGTCACTGCATAGGGCTGAACTAAGAAGTGTGAGCTCTAAACATATCGTGGCCCTTCTCAGCTCCAATCCACTCCCTCTTCCTGTTTTTGCCATTCCACCTAAAGCTGTCCTCACTGTGCTCAGCCCGAGTCTGACTTTGTCCATGCTGACAACTGGTGCTTTTCTGAAATGTACATTGGGAATGATAGATGGTTTTCATGCTTTGTTGGTACCCTAAGATAAAGCATTTGGTCCTTTTGGCCTGAATATTCTGAAGGTTATGACTCTTTGGCAGAAATTCTGGTAAAGAACCTGCATGCCAGTGCAGGAGATGTAGGAGAGGCAGGTTCAGTCCCTGGGTTGGGAAGATCCTGTGGAGAGGAGGGTAGGGCAACCCACTCTAGCGTTCTTGCCTGGGAAATCCCACGGACAGAGGAGCCTGGCAGGCTCCAGTCCATGAGGTTGCAAAGAATTGGATGTGACTGAAGTGACTGCAGCACACACGCACACGGGGGAATAGTGATGACGCCAGGAAAACATGACTCTGACAGCCTGGTCTTCACACGTGTCCACACGTCAGCCCACGGGGTGCCTGCCTCACCCGTTACAGTGCGTGTGCGACCCCGCGCTGCAGGGCTGCCGGGCACGCCTGCCCCTGCGAGACTGGCTTCCCGCTGGGGCATCCCTGGACTGCAGGATGCCTGTGGTACAGGATGGGTTTTGCTGCGGGAGCCACTGGGGAAAAGATGACCCTATTTACATGGGGATGGCGATGAAGAGATTTTTCATCTGCGAAAATATGCAATTTAAATACATATTTATCAAAAGAGATTGGGCACTAATGTGAAGGTCCTTAATAGTTAGATGAATATGTGTTCCACTCTTTAAATGTTGGCTTAAAGCAGAAAAGAATTGCTGAAGGGAATGATAGAGTAAGCCTGTTACACTTCTTTCTGGTAATATTTGGAAATGAAAATAAACCCAAATATGTATTCCTCAGTTGCCACATTTCAAACCAATTCAAATGTGTAAAGGAAAAAAATATCCAAAACTATTTCATCATAATTTTAACAAACAAAAAAATTAAGAAAAGAAAGAGGATAAAGATATTAGGAAAGTTTTATGGTTGTTGGCTCATAAAAACATGTATAAAGTATTATGTTGATAGCAAATCTCAGAAACCCACTTCAAGGAATGTTGTTCTTGCTATTTTATTGTGATATAATAGGTCATATCATTACTTGCAGATTTCCTCTTTGTGATCACTAAAATAATAAAACAAGTTTTTGCTGAAAATTATAGTGTTTTGTAATGTCTTCTTTCTTTGTCTTTCGTGGTGTATGTTTTCCCTGAAAGAAGTATTGGAAGGGGTTTTAATGTTTACCAAAAGATACTGTTTCTTTTTCAATATCGTCTTTATTATAGTGAAATGTATTTTATGGCATATCTTATTATTTTGTACAAATTACATTACAACTCTTCTTTCTTCTTGGAATGAATTTCCAGATCTGATTTGTAATAAATACAAGGAACAAGTTACGAGTGAAAACTGGACATCTGCTTCCTGCATGTTTCCTCCCGATGCAGATTTTAGAACAGAGAATCAGGAGACAGATTTCCTTGTTCAAACCCAGGGTCCACCACAACCTTCCTGTGCGACCAGAGGTGCGTTGTTTAGCCCACGTGCACGGCCTGCTCCCCGTGAGGGTTCAGATCATCACAGTATAAGTCACAGAATTTTGTGGAGCAAGAGAAGTGAACGTATGCGGGGGCCCCTGGGACAGTGCCTGTGACGCTTTGCTCAGTGTCTGCTTTCGCTTTCGCCACTGCCCACAGGCTGATGTTGGGTCTCACAGGGAGAGCGTGCTGAGCCCACGGGCTGCGCTGGCAGCCGCAGGAAGGCCGGTTCAGACAGGCTTCAGTCGCTTTCTTCAAGGGAACCCGGTGGGTCTAGTGCACAGCCGCGTCCTCCTCTGTCATAAGGGCGGGAACGGAAGACGCCTTTGGGACAGAGTGACCCTTCCCTCTGTCACGTCGCCACTGCGCATTGCCTGTGTCTGTGCTTTGCAAGGCTGCTATTTTCATAAAGATGGATTATTTATGTTTACAATTGATTTATCATAGTTATTTTTAAAGGAGTATTCTAAAAGCTCTCCTTTTTAACTCCTAATATGGTAAAGCTCAGTGTGTTTAACACACATAATACAAAGCTCTTTGGATCTTCAGTGACGTTTACTTCTGTGAGAGGCCCTGGGAGCAGGATGCGTGGGCCCTGTGGCTCTGTGACAGTCTGCCCGTGGGCAGCCCTTCTGTTACTGTAAAGTGTTCTGAGGTGTCCTCCAGGGTGTGCAGCCTGCTGGAGCATGTGTTTGGGGGTTTGGCAGAGGGCCTGTCTGTGCTTGATCTGTGGTCCCCAAAGGAGATGTGGATTCACCTCCGCTTAGGTTCAGTTGTGGACACTTTTTTGTTGCTTCTGATACCAAATTAGGTATCAATGCAGAATGCCACACACAGAGCAGGCAGGCAAATGCAGGTACACCTTATTTCAATGATCTTTGCAGATATTTGTGTTTTTTTACAAATTTAAGTTTTGTGGCAACTCTGTGTTGTAAGAAGATGGTTAACCTTTTTATTAATAAAGTACTTTTAATTAGGGCATATGCATCGGTTAGACATAATGTTATTGTAAACTTACTAGACTATAGTATAAACATAACTTTTTATGCACTGGGAAACCAAAAATTCACTTGACTTGCTTTATTGTGAGGATCTCAAATAAGTCTCCATGATATGGTATGCCTGTGTGAAATTCCCTACCCCCTTATAATGCACTCAGCATTTATGGAATGCTGGCTGCAGAACACCACGTGGGTGGCAGGCTGTATGGGATGCTGGGGAGGCGGACGGGCTTGTGAGTTTCAGAAAGACTGAGAGATCAGTTCAGGTTCCACCCGTAGATGCATCATCTGCCTCACCGCACACCATCTTGGTTTTACTGATAAGTGTCCATACCCTGTTTTTATGTTTGTACAAAGAGGAGTCTTGATAGAGAGAAAATAATGTCTGTTCCAACTGAAACAACTGAGTTACAATTCTGAGGGCAGAATTAAGTGGAAACAAAAGAGCACATTTGAAGTTGTGAGAAAAATTGAATCAAGTATGTATGTGTGTGTGCGACTCTATTCTTCCCCTGCACGTAGGTTCATCTGTACCATTCTTCTGGATCCCACATACATGTGTTAGTGTGGGGTATCTGTTTTTCTCTTTCTGACTTACTTCATTCTGTATGACAGACTCTTGGTCCATCCACATATCTACAAATGACAGTTTCCTTCCCTTTTATGGCTATGTAACATGGCTTTGGGATTTGTACTACATCTTATTTATTCATCTGTCTCTTGTTGGGCATTTAGGGTGATTCCATGTCCTTGCTGTTGTAAATGGTGCTGCTGTGAACACTGGGGTACATGTGTTATGGGTGTATGTGCAGGAGTGGGATTATGGGTCATGTGGCAGCTTTATTTTTAGTTTTTTAGAGAATCTCCATACCGTTCTTCACAGTGGCTGTTTGAATTTATATTCCCACCAACATGTAAGAGGGCTCCCTTCTCTCCACACCCTCTCCAGCACTTATTGTTTGTATATTTTTTTGATGATGGCTATTCTGATCAGTGTGAGGTGATACCTCATTGTAGTTTTGATTAGCATTTCTCTAATAATTAGTGATGTTGAGCATCTTTTCATGTGTCTCTTGGCCATCTGTATTTCTTCTTTGGATAAATGTCTGTTTAGGTCTTCTGCCCATTTTTTTTATTGGATTGGTTGATTTTTTTGATAGGGATTTTGGGATTGACATATATACAGTATCATGTGTAAAACAGATAGCTAGTGGGAACGTGTTATACAGTGCAGGGAGGTCAGGTTGGTGCTCTGTGATGACCTAAAGTGGAATCCAGGGGAAGGTGAGAGGTCCAAGAGGGAGGGGTGTATGTACACATACAGCTGGCTCGTTTCATGGTACTGAAGAAACACACCATGGTAAAGCAATTAGACTCCAATTAAAAAGTATGTGTTAGAAATGTTCACTATGTTGGCACCTCATTGAGACCATTTTCTGAAGAGATGTGAATATCAAATATTCCCATGTGATTTTCTGACTGTTTCCAAAATTCCACCTTGAGTAAGTGTTGATGGCATATCTATTGTGCTTTGAGAGGTTCCTTGAAGAGCAGTCTCATGTCATTGAACAATTTTTTTCTCTAGACAGGATTTTTTCAAAATCTCCCAACAGATTTGTCTGCCGGCCACTTTAGAACTCTGGCTGTCATGGTTCTCAGTCAGGACAGGATTCAGCCTGTTTTTGACAACCTGCCTGTCCTACTCTGTCCCCTTCCATTTCCAGTCAGATTGCAATCGCTTCTCGTAAAGATGTGATGGATCACTCACATATTTAATTTTAAATTCATGCCATAAGAGTTGAAACTAAGTGTTAAAATCACAAGAAAAGCAAACATTTCATTATCAGTTCTCTTCTAGTCACCAAATTCAATGATCAAATTATTTACTTATCTGTTACAGGCATTCCTAAAAGTATCTCCATCAGGTCTTTGAAGCACAACTCCTTTGCAGAAAAATTTTCATTTTAGTGTTCTCTTGTTTAGAAGGAGAAGGTATTTTGCATCAATATTGCTAAGTTAGTGCTCGCGTAAGACAGTGGAAATTACTGACTGATTGATCAAGAGAGTTTCATATGGATCCTGAGAGAGTTGTTCTCTTCGGTGCTAATCAACCAGAGGATGTTTACGAAACACTTCCTGTAAGAGAAGACATCACTGCTAGGGGAGCCATAAAGGAAATTGGGAGGCACATGACATAGCGTTTGACCTCCAAAGGCTTACCAAACTGTCACAGCCATAAGCCCCAAACCATAAACTCATAAATATAACTAAAAATGAAAACACATAAATCGAGGAACAAAGAAAGGATAGCTAATATGTGCCAAAAACATCGACAGAAGTCATCTGTGAAGAAAAATATTAATAGTAAAAGTCAGGATGTTAGGAAATGTGGTTATGTTGAGGGGTGAGGGGGGTGGCCAGTGGGTGCTGTCCATGGTATGCAAAGACTGTCCCACCAGCTGGTCCTTCCTTGTTATATCCCCATGTCATTCAGCTTCATCTTGATGGTAACTGTACATGTAACAGAAAGATGTGGTGAACTCAATTCCTGTGGCTTCTGAAGACAGCACAGATATCAAATAAATGGCATTTTGGGGACTAATGGCCTTAAAGAGAGTTGACCTCAGCCCTAACATTCCTAATAGACACTTGTCTGAATAGCTTCCTTTTGCAAGCCTTATTTAAGTGATTTCAAACCCTTTTAAGTGAGCAATGCAAAGAAATAGAGGAAAACAATAGAATGGGAAAGACTAGAAATTTTTTCAAGAAAATTAGAGATACCAAGGGAACATATCATGCAGGCAAAGATAGGCATAATAAAGGACAGAAACAATATGGACCTAACAGAAGAAGAAATTAAGAAGAGGTGGCAAGAATACACAGAAGAACTATACAAAAAAGATCTTAATGATCCAGATAACCATGATGGTGTGATCACTTACCTAGGGTCAGACATCCTGGAATGTGAAGTCAAGTTGCCCTTAGGAAGCCTCACTACAAATAAAGCTAGTGGAGGTACTGGAATTCCAGCGGAGTTATTTCAAATCCTAAAAGATGATTCTATGAAAGTGCTGCACTGAATATGCCAGCACATTTGGAAAACTCAGCCACAGAACTGGAAAAGGTCAGTTTTCATTCCAATCCCAAAGAAGGGCAATATCAAAGAGTGTTCAAACTACCACACAATTGCACTGCATTTGCATGCTAGCAAAGTAATGCTAAAAATCCTTCAAGCTAGACTTCAACCCCATGACAGTGGGCCCAGTGGCCAGGACTGGATCGTACTGACTGCTGGCCTGAATCTGTGCCCCTACCCCTGAGGACCAGCCAGACCCCAGTCCTGAGGAAGTCTTCCTATCTGCCCACTGCAGCTGCCTGCTACCAGCTTCCACTGAGGCCCTCAGATACCAGTAGCTTTACCTTCCTCTGCCTCCACTGGGGCCCCGCGGACACCGGGAGCCCTGCTCTGCCGCACTGGGAACATGTTCCCACCCTTCTCTGCTGTGGCGTTGCCACAGCCCCCCAGCCTCTGGGTAAAGGGCCTTTGCCTGCTGTCTTTGGCAGGTCTTGTTTTAATCCCTTAACATAGATGGGTCACATCACGTCTTCTGGCTTTATATCAACACCTCCACAAGGGTGTCTCCAGTGGCACCAATTCCTGATCTGTTTCCATGGAAACATGAGTGCTATGGAACTCCGTGCTGTAAATGTGCACCTCACGGGGGCAAGACCCAGCAGCGGGTGTGTCCTGTCAGGAAAGCAGCTGGCGGACCACCTCCTGGGTGTGAAGGGGGAGCCTCACCTTGGGGGGCCACCGCTGACTTCTGGTTTAACGCTGGTGGGGTGGGGGGAGCCTTCCCCGAGCATGCACATCCCTGGTGCACGTCCTGTGGCAGCACAGCCTGACCCTGACCTTAGTCAACAGAGTCTCATTGTGATGGTTATTAGAAGAGCTGCCCTCCCTTGGGTGTCGTTGACTGTCCCAATGGGGACAGTCAGTCTTGGGCTGTCATATGAACTAGAGTAACCATCAGATGAAAGAAAGGATAAGGCTGGACCAGGTCCCCTCCGAGCTGGCTTGTGAAGTTAAAGAGTTCATCCTAGAGGATCTTTACATTTTGGATCGAGGATGGGATGGTTGCTTGGCAAAGCTTACCATTACGGGAGTGGGATCACCTGTCTTGAAGATTCAGTTCATAGCCACAGTAAAGAATCTGGACTCAAAAAATCGGGCAAAACCCTGGACAAGGTTGCGCATTTAGGCAGTGCCACCCGGTGGCTAAATGAGGAACCGCACCCGCGGGTTGATGTGATACGTTCTTGACAGGATGCTGATGGGGAGGCCTGATTTGGGGCTTGGGGACCACCCAAAGGGGAGAGGGGTCCTGGAGACTCCAGTAATTAGGCAAAAAAGTTACAAGATACATCCACGTTCCATAATGAGTTTGGGGAACAGTTTAATCCCATTTGTACGCAAATTCTCCTTTGAGGAGTGTTTCTCCAACTAATTATTAGCACTTGAGAGTTTCTTTCTATAAAGGCTGTTCTGACTATGCATAAGACTTGACAATATGAGTTTAAAAAGCACAGTAAAAGGCATCCAACTTAATGACCAGATCCTGTCGTGTGAATTTTGTTGATAATTTTCAGTGCTGTACAAACTTTGTTTCTTGGTCAAAACTCACCTGCGGGTGATGTGTTACCCTTTTACACAGAACTACATTCAATGTGCTCGTATTTTCATATGAATTATTGCTCATGTGTTTGTGAATGGTTTCTTGTAATACCCATGTCAGTTTTGTTATCAGGATTATCCTAGTCTCATACAACTAGTTGGGGAGTGCTGTTTTTTTCTGATGCATTTGACAACATTTGGTATTATTTTTAATATATATATTTTTGATAGAACCTACCAAGGAAGCCATTTGAGTTTAGACTATTGTGAACAGGTTTCGTGACTATGATTTCAGTTTCTTTAATAGGTAGAGATATTCATATTTTTCTATTCCTTCTTGAATCACTTTTGATAAATTATTGTTTTTGAGGACATTACCCATTTCATCTAAATTTTCCTAATTTTTTGTCATAATTTTTATGGTGTCATCCTGTTGTTGTTTAAAGCTATGTGACTTCTGGAAATCTGCTTTTTTATTTTCTGATGTTCATAATTTGTATTTTCTACTTGTCTCGATCAGGCTTCCTGGGACTTAATCAAGTTTACATGTTTTCAGTACTTAATGGATTCTAAACTATTTTTTAAAATTTCTTTTTCCCATTGTATTGATCTCTGATTTTATGTTACTTTTTTCCTCCCGTGTTTTTGGACTTCAGTTCAGTCTCAACCAAACTGAACTGTGTCCGACTGTTTGAGACCCCATGGACTGCAGCTTGCCAGGCTTCCCTGTCCAGTATCAACTCCTGAAACTTGCTCAAACTCATGTCTGTCAATTTGGTGATGCCATCCCACCATATCATCCTGTCATCCCCTTCTCCTTCTGTCTTTTGGACTTAATTTGCTTATTTTTTAGGTTCTTCAGTTGGAAGCTTAGTTTGTTCATTTTACATCCCTCTTCTAAAGGAGGCATTTAAAGCTCTGTTTTTTTGTTTTTTGTTTTTTTCTTCTAAACCTGCTTTACCTGCATCCCAGCATTTTCATAGGTTGTGTTTATTGTTGGGATCAAAATATTTTATATATCCTCATGAATTCTTCTTTGGTTGGTGGGTTATTCTAAAGTTTATTGCTTCATTTCTTAATAAAACATTGTAATTTATTTCTAAAGTAATTCCCCATGATAAGAGATTATTCTTTGCGAATTCTGCATTTCAAAATTCATTGAGTTGTTAAATGACTCACTATAAAGTTAATATTCCATGAACCCTTGAAATAAAAATTCATTGTACAGTTGTTTGTAGTGTTCTGTAAAGTTCAAGAAGACCAAGTTGGTGGAAAGTATTGTATTTTTTATTTATCCCTTCTACCAGTTACTGGAACAGAAGTTTTTTTAACTCTCCAACTATTTTTGTGAATTTATCCATTTTTCTTTTTAGTTTTATAAATTTGTATTTATTTGAAGCACCATTTTAGGTGCATAGGTATTTAGGACTTTTAACCCTATGATAACCTGATAATCACCTGTGAGATGATAGACTATTTGATTCTGAAAATGTCCGACTCTCTGCAACCCCAGGGACTGTAGCCCACCAGGCTCCTCCATTCATGGGATTCTCCAGGCAAGAGTACTGGAGCGGGTTGCCATTTCCTTCTCCAGGAGATCTTCCCAACCCAGGAATTGAACCCCAGTCTCCCGCATTGTAGGCAGCCGCTTTACCATCTGAGCCACCAGGGAGGTCTCTTAAAATGTAGTCTTCATGAAAAGTGAATTTCTAACCAGATTTAGTGCCAATAGTCCATGTTAGCAAGACACACCAATATAATTGACATTCTGATAAATATAAATGTAACTTTTATTAATAGTTATTATATGAACTGCCAGTATTGTTAAGTCTAATGCCACACCATACATCTGTATCTCTTCAAAGTGTGTTTCTCATAAACAGCTTATACATGTGTTTGGCTCTTTCATCCAGTCTGACAACACTGCCTTTCAACAGGACCTTTCTTTCTTCTCTGCTGATTGCATCTATGATAAGGTTGAAAGTTCGTCTTGACATGTTTTCTATTTATCCCATCCCTTCTCCATTTCTCTGCTTTTCTACTCCTGCCTTCTGTTGGTACCTTTTATCTCTCGGTTGACTTGTTTGCTCTCTGAGGTCTCCTGACTGTTACCCTCCAGTCGAAGCTGTGCCCTCGGAGCAGGGTGGTGGTGGGAGCGGGCGGGCGGGGAGCAGAGTCCTTCTGCAGTGAGCAGCCTCCGTGTTTAGTACGGCAGGTGGCCCAGTCTCAGGGGGTTAAATCTGCCTTGTTTCTCCTCGTATGTCTGAGGTAGAGTCACGAGTCTTCTGAACAACTCTGCCAAGAACAAAGGCAATTGTCAGCCGTGTTCCTCCCAATTTGAACCAGACAGAAGATAGATTGAAAATAGAAAATAAATTGAACAGAGGCTCAAGGACGTGTGGGCAGTCACAGAGGATGTGTACCATTTGTGTCTTTGGCGTCCCAGGAGAGGCAGGAGCGTGGGGAAGAAGAAAGATCTGAAGAAACAGTGGATTAAAATGTTTGAAATTTTGTAAAAGAAACAAATCCACAGATTCAAGAAGCTGAGTGAACTCAAACCAATAAAACTTAGTACATCCTTAGCAATACGCATCATGGTCAAACTTATGGAAAATAAAGACCGAGGAGAGATCTTGAAACCAGTAAGAGAGAAATGGCATCTTACCCACCAGAGAAAACTGTGGGTGTGACTGTAGATTTTCTGTCAGGACCACGAGGCCATAGGAAGCAGCATAACATTTTTCATATACTTAAAAAAAGATTGTGATTCAGAAGTCTGTCCTGTGAAAATACTCTTCAGAAATGAAGAGAAACGAAGACATTCCCAGATGGAGGAGGACTCAGCATTTTTTGACAGCAGACTTATCCTAAAAGAAGAGAGAACAACTGAAAGAATGAACAGAAAGTAAATATAAGAGTCTTCCATTCACATCTCAGTTCAGTTCAGTTCAGTCTTTCAGTCGTGTCCGACTCTTTGCGACCCCGTGAATCACAGCACGCCAGGCCTCCCTGTCCATCACCAACTCCCGGAGTTCATTCAGACTCATGTCCATCGAGTCAGTGATGCCATCCAGCCATCTCATCCTCTGTTGTCCCCTTTTCCTCCTGCCCCCAACCCCTCCCAGCATCAGAGTCTTTTCCAATGAGTCAACTCTTCGCATGAGGTGGCCAAAGCACTGGAGTTTCAGCTTTAGCATCATTCCTTCCAAAGAAATCCCAGGGCTGATCTCCTTCAGAATGGACTGGTTGGATCTCCTTGCAGTCCAAGGGACTCTCAAGAGTCTTCTCCAACACCACAGTTCAAAAGCATCAATTCTTCGGCGCTCAGCCTTCTTCACAGTCCAACTCTCACATCCATACATAACCACAGGAAAAACCATAGCCTTGACTAGACGGACCTTTGTTGGCAAAGTAATGTCTCTGCTTTTGAATATGCTATCTAGGTTGGTCATAATTTTCCTTCCAAGGAGTAAGCGTCTTTTAATTTCATGCCTGCAGTCACCATCTGCAGTGATTTTGGAGCCCAGAAAAATAAAGTCTGACACTGTTTCCACTGTTTCCCCATCTATTTCCCATGAAGTGATGGGACCGGATGCCATGATCTTTGTTTTCTGAATGTTGAATTATTTTTACTATTTGAAGCAAAAACAATAGTACTGCCTATGTGATTCCTAATGTATATAGAGAAAATACTTAAGATAATTTTATTAAAATGAGGAAAGGTAAAGGGGAATAAAGAGAAATAATGTCTCTGTATTTTATTCACACTGGTGGAAAGTGACCTGATAGACAGTGATAAGCTTTGCGTGTATAATGTAACACTTGGAGCGACTACTGAAAAGCTATACAGGGACATAGACTCAAATACATCTCAGACAAATGAAAATGGAAATCTAGAAATGTGTTCAAGAAACCCAGAGGCAGGCAAGAATAGGAAAACAAAAAATAAGACAGAGAAAACAAACCCATGAGATAATGAAATCAAAATTTAAAGAAAATGCAAAAACGTTCTGCAGAAGACACTTTGAATAGGATGGGAATAAAGACAAGGCAGAGACTGAGAGGAAATATTTGCAAACCACATACAAGACAAAGGACTCCCATCTTGAATGTATAAACACTCCTCGAAAGCTCAGTGGGAAACAGCAAAATCCAAGCAGAAAAGCGGCAGCAAGCATGTTGTACTGAAGAGGATGGACGCACGGCAGACGCGCAGCTGAGGCGACACTCACTGTGAGCAGCCGGTAGGAAGCACGCAGACCAGGGCAAGGATGCCGCCACTGCGCGCCTGCTGTGACGTGCAGGGTAACGCCAGCGCAAGAGCACGTGTGGTGAGGAGGCGCGGAAAGGAGACCTGCCGCGCTTCGCAGGCACCGACGTGAAACGGTAGGGCAACCATGGAAGATCCACGTCCAGTTTCTTAAAAATAATAAATATGCACTTCCCTTAGGGCCGGGCTTCCCTGATAGCTCAGTTGGTCAAGAATCTGCCTGCAGGACTGGAGACCTGGGTTCAATCCCTGGGTTGGGAAGATGCCCTGGAGAAGGGAAAGGCTACCCACTCCAGTATTCTGGCCTGGAGAATTCCATGGCCTGTATAGTCCATGGGGTTGCAAAGAGTCTGGCATGACTGAGTGGCTTTCACTTTCACATGGGACCAGGCCATTGCCCTCTCCGGTGTGTGTCCCAGAGAAATGAAAACCACTGTCCACAGGAAAATCTCAAAGCGGTTTGAACAGCCAAAATGTCAAAAATAGGTGAACGGTTAATAAGACGGTCTTAGGTTCGCACCATGGAATGCCACTTGGCGATAAACAAACTGCTGCTAAGTCGCTTCAGTCGTGTCCGACTCTGTGCGACCCCACAGACGGCAGCCCACCAGGCTCCGCCGTCCCTGGGGTTCTCCAGGCAAGAACACTGGAGTGGGTTGCCTTCTCCGAAACAAACTGCTACAAGGTACTGTCTGGTGGATCTCAGGGCATTAAGCTTAGTGTAAGGTGAAAGGTCGCACACTCAGTGATGTCATTCAGAGCACATTCTTGAAGTAACAGAATTATGGAGATGGAGAAAACTGAGTGGTTTCTAGGATTTGGAGGTGCTGAGGAAGAAGGCCTGAAGGGACAGCAGGAGAGGAATCTTGCGGACATGTAATAGTTCTGTACATTGAGTGCATTGGTGGCTCACGCATGTGATGAAATCACGAAACTCTGCACACGTGTTGTGCCCAGTCACCTCCCTAGTGTGGATAACGTATGTACTGCTGGAGGGACATCATCTGGAGTGTGCAGAGCACACACTCCACTGTCTGTAAACTCCCTGTGAATCTATTATTGTTTCTAAGTTAAAAAGTTAAAGGATTGTTTTTAAAATACATTAAAAAAAAACACTTTCAGCTATCCAACTGACTTTTTTACACAACCCCCAAATTGTGGCACCTTTGATAAAACAAATCATGTGTTATTAAATATCCATTTAATTTGACCATTGTATGACTAATTCAACCAATCCTAAAGGAAATCATCCCTGAATTTTCACTGAAAGGATTGTTGCTGGAGCGCCAGTACTTTGGCCACCTGTTGCGAAGAGCTGACTCATTGGAAACAACTCGGATGCTAGGAAAGATGGAAGGGAGGAGGAGAAGGGGGCAACAGAGGATGAGGTGGTTGGATGGTATCACTGACTCAATGGACATGTATTTGATCATATTCTGGGAGATAGTGAAGGACAGGGAAGCTTAGCATGCTGCAGTCCATGGGGTTGCAAAGAGTCAGAAATGACTTAGTGACTGAGTAACAGCAATATGGTTAATTCATTTGGATATTTTCTGGCTTTTCATTTATATCAACTTCATGGAAAATGTCTGGTAATAAATTACTTACACCAATTTACAAAAGTGAAACTAAAGCACGGAGAATTGAAGGAAATAGGGAAACAGTGTGAAGATACCCCGTCAGGAGGCAATGGGATGGATAGGAGGCCGGTGATTTGCTGGAGCATAATTTATTCAGAGCATCCCTGTGTATTGTTGGCATTTAGGAGAAACGGTGGAAACAGGAGAGAGTCATGTGCATATACAAAGTTTGAAAACTGGAGAAATGATTTGGGATTAGATATTAGAAAACCTAACATACCAATCTAAAACCCTGGGGTGCGTCCTGATGAGAATGCACCGGCTGGGAGCTCTCTACCAAGCAAAGCTGGGCTGGCGTGCACCTGTGATGGTAGTTCTGTGTTGGGGCAGGAGGTGCCCCTGTGGGAAGACACCCCTCTGCTCCAGAGTCAGGGGTGGGCGTGACAGAGCTTCAGCAGGTGCAGCAAGGAGCACTGAGATCTGAAATCATCCACATAGAATAAGAATTAATGTTTTCTCTCCATGCAGAGGAGTTCTCTAAGTGCTGGGTAATCCGTCTTGACACTGAAGAGCCAAGAAGAACTGGAGGGAATGAAATGGACCACAGCCAGTCAGCCCCATGGGAGCCCACAAAACTGCTCTCTCTGCCGCGATTCCTTTGTTCTCAGAGTCCTGAAACATAGGATGCAGAAATAAGGGAAACGGAAAACGAATGCGCCCTGGATTCAGCTGACGCCATCATCAGTGGATGGCAGCCCGCATTCTCAGGGTAGAACACCACCCGACCAGCAACACCTGCACGCCTGCCTGTGGGCGGTGTGACCGTCAGCCCGCCGGGGAGCCTGGTGAACAGTTAGCATGTTCCCATGTGCCCGCTTCCTATAGAAAAGGAAGTGCAGGCGCCTTCATATAAGTTAAATTGCTAGAATCTGTCATTGTCCTTGGGGACAACCTGCTGTTAGTTCTGCTAAACACTGGATGTCACTGTTGCCGTTTTATAGTGAAAGGTAATTTTTTGAAAAAGAGCTTCCTAATCAATATTCTCAGAGTAGCTATAGAAACTATAATTTATATTTTATATTTTTCAACAAAAAGAGAGATGTGTCCCCTTTAGAAAGGCTGGTTTCTTTCTAGGACTTACCGCTCTTGAAAACCAGACCAAGACATGCCACGTTCTCTGAACCTGCTACGGCTGACATGCACGCCCTTGCCGGCCATCAAGTCCCCACCGGGCCGCAAGGCGCCTGCGTGACGAGAGCCTGTGCGATGAGGCCAGCTGCCGTCTGTGGAACCTGATGCCACGCGATGCTCTGTTCTTTGTTGTTCAGTCGCTCAGTTGCATCCGACTCTTTGTGAACTCATGAACCGCAGCACGCCAGGCTTCCTTATCCTTCACCATCTCCTGGAGTTCTTGCCTTGAGAACCTCCTGAACAGAATGAAAAGGCTCTGTTCCTGGTTGAGCACAAATTAACCCTACAGTCATCGTCCACTGCTTCTAGAATCACAGCGTGCCATCCCCAGAATAAATGATGGGAGCTAATTGCCTGTCCCTTCACATCAACTGAGAAAATAAGCTTGTGTCACGTTACCGTAGAGACAGAAATCCAGCTGACTGGTGGAGGCAGCAGCTTACTCTGTTTTCTCAGATTTGGAGTGGACACTGGTGCAGACTTCTCACACAGAATCAAGCTATCTGGACAGGTCAGCGTTTCAGCATTACTCACTGTGTTTGTTCATCAGCTTTCACACAGCAGAGTGCATTTGTGAGGTAAACTCTGGTTACCCAAGAGTCGCCTGCCACACAGATTACTTGATTTTTAAAATACAGTTTTCATGAAAAGCAATGCTGTAACCACATTTAGTGAAAATTTTCTGTGTTAACGAGACATATCAATATAATTGGCACTTAATAAATTTAACTTTTAGTAATAGTTCTATAAACTAATGGGTTTTTAAGCATAATGCCACAACATTCATTTTGTTAAAACTATGAAGAATCACATGAATCATTATTTAATAATTTGGAAAACATCTCAGTGTCTCTTAGTATGTGAGGATCATACTGTTGGCTCCACTTATAATGGAGAAGCATGTTTCTTTGCTATTTTCTCTTTCTTTAAAAGCAGCTATGTACTTGACATCAAATGCATATGTAAGACTGTCTCTTGTTAGTCATTTATTATCAAGAAGGTAAGAAACTCATGCATAAGTGGTTCCAACACCAAGCTATACATTGGTGAGCAGGATGTTTCAGACCAAATTCCTCTAAATATTTTGAGACAAAACACACCCATTTTTAAAGGTAGAGTGGGTGAGTCTTCAAAATAGTGGCATAGATACCAGCTTTGATGGATAAGAGACAGATCTTCACAAAACATTAACTGAAAAACACAGAAAACCCAAAGCAGTGAGAACAAAAATACAGGAATAAGAATTTGTAACTTTTCTAAGACTACAGGAACTGATTTTATCTCTGGAATTTAGAAAAAGTAGTTAAAGACTGAAGATAAGGGAAAGAGGGAAGCTTGTTCGTTTTTGTATATCTTATCATAGGAATACAGGTGAATAATAAATATAGCATTAACGTATGAATGCCTAGATGGTTAAATACATACCTTTCCTTTTCTTGAAGTGAACTATACATTTTTTCATGCCAAAATATGAAATCAGTTATTTTTTTATATCTGATAAAAGTGGGGTAATGATTGATGCGACAGTTAACCAAGATGGCTTAGTTCTTTATCATCAGCAATCACCAATTTTAAGTAGCTGTTGACTACAATAAACCTGCAGAATTTAAATAGAAGACTTAGGTTCATACTAAAGAAGCAAGAATTTCATTTGGGTTCACAAATAAATAAGAACTTTGAACAAAATACATTGATTTTTAAAAAATCTGCCTGTGATAAATAATTCCCACAAAGTCTTTATTATGCAAAATGGAGTCCAACCATAGAACTATGTTACTTTCCTACATACCGCACAGGAAAAATCTTAAAAAAAACTTTTAAATAATAGATTTGGACTTAAGATAATGCAAAAGCTATAGTCCTATTAAAATTTGATGTGAATTTTCTTTCATAATAAATGAATCTCCTTCACAATAAGGCAAGTACCAATTGTTAGGAGAATAAAACACTTCTAATTAAACGGGAGTACTTTACATCTATAAGTATGAAAATGAGTCGTGCATATTGAATTGAGTAAAGCTTAAGTGCACATTATACTAGGTTAAGCTGTAAAATTATCATTTAAAAATGTTAATTTATTTTAATAAATTCTTAAAATTTTCACATTCAGATGTAAAGTCCTTCTGTTTTTTTTTTTAACCAGTTTTATATTTTAAGGTAATGAAGAGCTTTGTACCTATGAAACAAAGGGAAATTTCATTGTTATTTCTTATAAAATGTTGTTATAACTTATTTTCATGAATAAACATTTATGTGATGCAGAATTTGAGTGAAGGAAAAAATCCCCATTTAGTCACAACCATTTTTTATAGCAAATTGGTTTTTAGTCTTCAAAATCTTTTACTAGAATCAGTATAAAATCCCACAAAAAACTTTTTCCTGAGTTTGTTTTTATTTACATCTTGTACCTGGTTTGCTACTGAGAACTTTAATGAGAAAGGAAATTAAAATAAAAAGCTAAATTAGAGGAAAATTTAACAGAATCTCTAGATGATAATGGAAAATAATTCTTTCATTTTATTAACAATTAATGGGCTTCCCCAGTGGCTCAGCAATAAAGAATCTGCCTGCAAGGTAGGAGACCCAGGTTCAATCCCTGGGTCAGGAAGATGCCCTGGAGGAGGGCATGGCAGTCCTCTCCAGTATTCTTGCCTGGAGAATCCCATGGACAGAAGAATCTGGTGGGCTACAGTCCTTGATGTCACAAAGAGTCAGACACGACTGAGTGGGTGAGCATGCACGCATGCATCCTCATGTTTCTGTCTCTGTCAAAGACAGTTTAAAATTATTGGTTGGTTTAAGTCAGGCTCCCAACAAGGATCACGTATTTTGTTTGGGGCTGTGTCTGCCATACACAGGCACTGGTGCTTAATGTCTAAACTTGATGAAGACATCGAGTCAGCCATTTTTTTTAGAATATCCCTCATTCTGTTACATTTGTTGACATCCTGCTCGCATATTTTAAACTTGTTTTTTATATCATATTTACTAGTTAAGACATCAGCTTTTTAAATACTTAATTCAGATTGTTAGGTGGCGATTAGCAGGAGGCTCCAACCGGCCCACTTTTAGAGATGCTCTGTGTGACTCACTGGTCCAGGTGTTGAGAACACTGTCACTCAGTGTGGAGACAGGGGGTCCCAAAGACTATACTGCCCTTTCATCTTATAACCATTCCTACTGTTTGCCTTTTAATCACCACATATTTATCTTAATTTTGAAATGAAAAATATAAAATATTTACAGTTAAATATTTTTCTCCCTACTGGATTTCTTATCCAAGTTCTTACCAAGCAGCTTGTGAGCAAAACAGAATCCAAATGACTGCTTTAATATTCAAACCTGATTATATTTTTAAGTGCAGGTTATATTTTTATTAATAAGGCACATTTATTTTATTTATATTGCTATTTCTCAACAAAAATCTGAAATTGAGTGCATGGCACAGTGCAGAGGGCTTGCTGGAGGGGTGTGGAAACTGTTGGGATTTCAATTGTTGGAAAAGGCTGGGACTTTCTCTAGACTAGTTGTTTGTATAATGCGGATACCCTGATCCATGCTGAGTATGAGATTTTTAAGTGCTTTATGCTCAACAAACATAAGTTCCTCTTTCTCTTTGTGCTGAACAACTGTGTCTGGCCAAGCTTGTCAAGGGAACCTGGAGATCTGTCAAGGTATGATTTCTTCTGCCAGGACTCACATGATTCAGTGATTCTCCAAATAAAATTAGTCAAAACTGCTTGTTTTTCCTGACACCATTTCATGTGGCTTTATCCAGCCCACCCCAACCCATTGCAAAACTAGAGGTCTCATTTCTAGACGCATACAACACTCCCACATCATTCATTCCTCCCACATCTAGGGATATTCCAGTCCCAGCCACATTTTATAATAGCAAAAGAAGGAGAGAGAGGAGTTTCTATGGGAGCTGGTTCTAGCTATAACACTGAGGAACATAAAATACAGAATAAAACTTTCCCCAAAAACCCCATGGAAAAGGGCTGAAAACCAGGTCTACCTTAGTTCCATGCATTGGTCTCTTTCAAATGGACGTCAGGACCCTGCAAGTAAAATTACTCTATTAGCCCCTCTCTCAGCCCAGAGGCTGTTGTCTCTACAACTAAAAAATGGTCAGAAAATGGAATGAAATCAAAGTGGAAACGGAAGTGGGCTGCCATTCTGGGTTGTGGTGATCCCATTTTCCTTGAAAATGGTGCACATCCCGGATGGGACAGAATTTCCTTGAACAGGACAGACGAGACGTGAGGAAGCATCTAGAACATGGGATTTCCTCGTCTCACTTTAACCTCAGTACCTGATCTGCTGGTGTTCAAATAATCACAAATGGAATAAAACTTCATGGTGGTGAACAGAGAAGGGAGCTGTGACCTCCCAGCCAGTGTCAAAGACGCAGTTTCATGGTTCACAGCTCTGGGGGGAGAGGAGCAAAGTCTTCTGACTCAGGAAATGTGGAGTGCGGCATCCCGAGGGCAGATGTCCCAGTGAAATATTGGGGTATGTGGCTTCTAATGTGAATATTACTAGGATTTTGACTGTTCAGCTCCAAATGGCATTGGTTTCAATGTGTTTTGATATCCAGGTATGCAAACTTTTGTCATGATTACATTAGATGATTCTATCTGTTACAAAAGAAACTTAGGGAAATAGCAGTAGAAATGAAAAAACAAAACTTTTTAAGGACTCTGAGGCAGTAAAATGGGCCACATCAGTTTGAATGTATTTCATGTAGAAAAATAATTTAAAATTCTGAATGATCCTTTCAGGTTGCACAGCAATCAAAGTGGGATAGAATTCCAAGTGGCCGTGTTTTCAGAAGAACACCTTGTTATCTAAGGTGCCTGAAAATCCCCTTCCTCTTAATGCTGAAAGCCTGCATTGATATCTCCTTTACATCTGAGGGTTTAGCACTTTGAGTGCTTCCGCACTGGGAGGAAACCTCCTAATAGTGATTATGGCAACCTTTTTGTAAGAAATTTTTTTTTTTTTTTGCATTTCACACAAGCCACTTGGGATCAAGGAAAACTCCTCTCTGATTATAACTGGTGATAATTACGTAGGCAGGCCCGGTGGTCACTTGACGCGGCGTGTCTTGCTTAATCAGGATGGAGGGGACACGTGCTCTCCCGTCGGGTTCAGCAGCAGGCGCTTCAGTATCGCCATGTACTTGTGCTGCCAGAGCCGGGTCTGGTGAGGCAGTCCTGCGGCCTCTAGCAGTGAGAGAGAGCCTGAGCACTCCTGCCCTGTGCACACGCCACGGCCCCTCCTGTCTCCCGTGGTGCCTTCACACTTTGAACAGGAGCTGCCCTGGGAGGAGTGGGCTAAGATGTGCACACATCTTCCCCACAGAACTCTGAGTGAGGCACCCACATGCCTAAAAATTTGAACTAGTTTTTAAAAAGTGAGTAAAAACTAAAAATAAAAATTAAAACAATGTTCTAAAATAATAGTTGCCTCTATTGAGAATACCACTTGGGACTTTTCACATAAAACCTTCAGTCTAACCATTTAGTTTGTCCCAGTGGGATTCTGTTGATGTGAAGCCCTATCAACCCATCTGGGAGCTGTGCCTGCTTAGAGCTTCTTCAAGGTCTACAGCTACCATCTCAGCAAAAGCTGAAATTTATTTTCTCTGAGCTGATTTATTTTATACTTCCTAATTTGAATGGAAATTGTAAAAAAAAAAAAAAGAGAGAGAGAGAGATTTAGAAGTCCTGGAAAAAGCTGAATGGATTTTAATGGAAAATATAAAGAAAATTCCCAAGTACCATGTTACTGTGAGGGAGATGGGTTTGGTTTTCCTGTTTGACACCAGGACCTATGTGATGAGCCAGCATTTGCTATGGAGACAGGTGTGAAGCACTGAAGGTGCAGACAGCAGTATGGCAGGTGGAGGTCAGGGGAAGGGCAGGAGGGGAGATAACAGGAGAACAGCCACCCCCTCCCTCCCCACCTCCCCCCCGCCCCCACCAGGGACCCTGCCTTCAGAACTGCAGCTGCAGGGTCAGGCCCACCCCAGAGGCCGGTTGCATGCCCGCTGGCCTGAGTCTGGACTGCAAGCCCCGCTGTTGGCACTGAGAGACTAGCTCCACATTTCTCAAACATGCGCTGGGGCCATGGCTCTCTGCCGCAGGGCTTCATGAAGAAGACAGTGTTGTCCAGGATCAGTCCTTGAAGAAGGCGACAGAAAGAAGGCAGAGCACAGAGGAGGTGAGCGGGGAGCGAGAAGGTCTCAGGGCACAGGACTGCTTGGACGGGCTGTGCGTGTGCTGAGACGGACGGTGTGTGGTGCCACGTAGCCAGATGAGCTGGATGGCTGGGATCAGAAAGAGAACCTGGTGTTTGTTCAAGTGAAGCCAAGGCCGGGAAGTTAACCACAATGCATCGAGAATCTAGAGACATCAGGAAGACGGAACCTGACCTCAGTGTCTGTGCCCAGAGAAGAGCGACACAGAATTGACAACTGCCCAGGATGGGCCTGGAAAAGAGGTCACAAGAGGCTCGTGGGTGCTGGTGATGGAGTGGGGTAGCGAGTTTTAAGTGAGCGCTCTTCCCGTGTGAAGGGAGAACACACCTGGCAAATCTCAGCATGACCCTGTTTCGGCAGTGGGAGCAGCCCCCACCAAGCAGGGGGATCCGGAGGGCAGACGCTGAGCTAGAGGAGGCAGGCTCTCCCAGCATTGGGCTCAATGCCAGGGTGGACGCTGGTCCATGCGTCATCTCTGAAATACACTTAGTTCCTCTTCCTGCTCAGATAACTTTAGTGGCCCTGAGTTGTCTATGCAGAGCAATATTTTCAGAAGGAGAGATAGTGCTCATCAATTCCCAGGTACATTTTCCCTGAATCCGCTGCCTCAGGTCCCTATTTCAGATGATCTGTGGCTTGTGGGAGATCCCACATGGACAGGGGATTCTCTTCTAGAGAAAAGTGTAAGTTGCCCGAGTTGTATTTCTTCAGGTTCCTGGAAAGACTTGTCTTACCTCACTTGTGTATGGAAGTGAACAACAATAAAAAAGTTCTGAAGGGAATACACTTCTAAACAGAAGTTGGAAGGACACCCCGTTTTATTAACAAATGAAATAGCATTTACCTTTTCCATTTGTTATGTGAAATGTCTCTCCACTATGGGATGGTGGACAGGTAGTGGGAGAGGACGAGTCAGATGCTCATATTAGGTGCCAATTTGCAAGTAAGAGACAGAAGTCATGTTAGAAGAGTTTGAACAGTAAAGTGTATTTGAAATGAATAGGGTGGTGAAGTGACATTCTTTTATCAAACTAAAACTTGAGGACCTTATTCAGTGACCTTAAGCAAATGGGCCTGGACTGCATCATCTTTGATTTTTAATGTAATTTTAGTTGTTAAGTTCACTTAACCACTTCGAGCCTGATAATCCCTATCACCTCATCAGTAAAAGGAGTTAATAATACAAAACTGGAACATCATATTGGTGATGAATGTGACAATGTGCAAAAATATTTTGTAGGTTCTCAAATATCAGGCTTCCCTGGCAGCTCAGATGGTAAAGAACCTGCCTGCAATGCAGGAGACCTGGATTCAATCTCTGGGTCAAGATCTCTTGGAGAAGGGAATAGCAATCCATGCCAGTATTCTTGCTTGGGGAATTCCATGGACAGAGGAGCCTGGCGGCTACAGTCCGTGGGGCCACAAAAAGTTGGACATGACTGAATTACCAACCCTTTCACTTTTCACTACTTCTGAAATATCAGTTGCTTTTCTTGATAACCTTTCTGGTTGTAGGACACTATAGAGAAGTTTTAAGAAACATAAAATGAAAAGAATAGAAAACCCTAGTCTTTGATATGTTGAGATAACAGGGAAGAAAAACCCCAGCAAATGTTGTAATGTTTCTAAATAAAGACAAGAGAAGAAACTCAGCATGGCCCTAGAAAACCTTTCCAAAGGGTGTCACGAGACCCGGCCCACGCTCTCAGGCACATGAAGTCATCTGTGTACTGACGGTTATTTGTAGCAGTGTTGCATTACCTGTGAGATAATGTAGGTGGCAGGACGTGCTGTCCGTTTCCACAGGGTGCATATGTTGCTGTGTTTCATCGCTTCCAGTTCCACTGGTATTAATCTCCTTAGTTTACAGTGTGTATTTCAAAAGCAATGGGGATACCGTTGTCCCTTTCTCTACATCACAGTGAAATTCCATGCTTTACTTAAATATGGTTTAAGTCTATGTTCCTTTCCAACTGGTTTCTTTCATGTTCTCTTCGTATTTGTAACTTCAGTCCCATCTGCTGAAAAATCGTATTTTTGCAAAACACTGTATCAAAGGTCAGTTATTTTACATCCACTTTTTTTTATTAAGAATGCTGTTTTGACTAAAAATTATCACCCATATCATTATCATTTTTAAAATTTTTTGCAGCATAAAGGAGTAGATGACATAAAAGTTTAATCATAGAAACACACAAAAGAATTGTCAAATGAGAAGGAAATGAGAGCTGAAAGTGGTTTACTGGCATTTTAGCTACTTGAAAACAGACATTTTCTACAATAGATTTGAATATAGGTTGTCTGTGACTGTGTCACTTCAATGTAATCTGCCAAGTTTAAGTGTAATCGTACATTTTCTTTCTAAGAAAATGGCTCATGACCATGTGAAATTGAAAAGTGTGCACTAGAAATACACTTTTGGATGTGGTCAGTGGATCATGTGCAAAACCGTGGGCCCGAGGGCATTACCAAGACAGCATGTGTGGATGGAGGGGATAAGAGGTGTGACACACGTCCAGCTGCTTCGTTAGTTACACATAGTTAAAGTCCCTTCAGCTCACTGCTGTGGGACAGTGTCACAGGTAATGTATCCATTCTTCTGTTGACAGGCATTTTGATTCCTTCCAGCATGTTCAGAGACGATTCGGGTAAAGGCATCCTTGCACACGTAACCTGGTGCCCACAAATGCACACCATATACGCACATGTATAGTCACACATGCACTAGTTTCTCCAGGAGGGAAACGCAGGGTCACAGGATATGATTGCAGTAACCTCACGATAACAGGCAGAGATTCTGTTCGTGAGTTGGTTTCGGTTTCTGTTATGAAACCTAAAAGGAAAGTATGAAAACCTGGGTATTGTAACTAAAGTGGGGGTGAATTTGGCAGCATCATCAACTCAGGGTCCTTTGTGGTCTACCTGAACCCCAGTCTGGATGGACATTTGTGTGTTTCACAGAAAACACAGGAAGTGGTCGGAGGTGCCCTCCCGGATTTCGTGTGTCTGATACACGGCCTGCTTGCTGTAGCACTGTATCCTAAACATACATGACACATGTTGTTGTGTTATGCCTGGGAGTCCTACTGTGCCACCACGGGAAGTCCTCTTAGTTTCCGCTCCTTCGATGTTCCACACCCAGACTCGCGTGACCCGATGGCGGCGGTCTTCTCCCTCTCTTAGCAGTACATCTCTGCACGGGCCAGAAACTGCAGCTTGGTTTTGAGGACAGCTGGTGACAGTGGGCCTTCTCGCTGTCACCACTTTCAGGGGAGCTGGTTCTGATGGTCACCACTGGTATTTGCTGTCGGAAGTCTCAGAAGGTCCTCCTTAGCCTAGGAAGATGTTAGATTCCATTTGTCATCTTTCAGCTGAAAATATTTTCTGTAGTCAGCTATGTATGTTTGATAACTGGAATATTTAGAAGCATATTTTTATAATTTCAAAACATATGAAACTTTTCCAGGATTTTTTTTAAGAAACTAGTTTAATTGCTGCTGCAGCAGCAGCAGTAGCAGCAGTTTAATTGCTGATAATTAAGTAAGTGGATTGCTCCCTTTGTCTAAGTCGAAACAGTTGTTCAGTTGCTCAGCCATGTTCAATTTTTGTGACCCCATGGGCTGCATCATGTCAGTTTTCGCTATCCTTCACCATCTCCTGGAGTCTGCTCAAATCATGTCTGTTGAAGCGTGATGCCATCCAACCATCTTATCCTCTGTTGTCCCCTTCTCCTCCTGCCTTCAATCTTTCCCAGCATCATGGTCTTTTCCAGTGAGTCGGCTCTTTGCATCAGGTGGCCAATATATTGGAGCTTCAGTATCAGTCCTGCCAGTGAATGTTCAAGGTTGATTTCCTTTAGATTGACTGGCTTGATCTCCTTGCAGTCCAAGGGACTCTCAAGAGTCTTCTCCAACACCACAGTTCAAAAGCGTCGATTCTTCAGTGCACAGCCTTCTTTATGGTCCAACTCTCACATCTGTACATGACCACTGGGAAAACCATAGCTTTGACTAGATGGACCTTTGTGGGCAAAGTAATGTCTCTGCTTTTGAATATGCCGTCTAAGTTTGCCATAGCTTTTCCTTCAGGGAGCAAGCATCTTTTAACTTCATGTCTGCAGTCACTGTCTGCAGTGATTTTGGAGCCCAGGAAAATAAAGTCTGTCACTGTTTCAGTTGTTTCCCCATCTGTGAAAGTTGAGTTTTAAGCCAGCTGTTTAACTCTCCTCTTTCACTTTCATCAAGAGGCTCTTTAGTTGCTCTTCACTTTCTGTCTTAAGGGTGGTGTTATCTGCATATCTGAGGTTATTGATATTTCTCCTTGCAATCTTGATGCCAGCTTATGCTTCATCCAGCCCAGCATTTCGTATGATGTATTCTGCATATAATTTAAATGCACAGGGTGACAATATACAGCCTTGACACATTCCTTTCCCAATTTGAATCAGTCCATTGTTCCATGTCCAGTTCTAACTGTTGCTTCTTGACCTACATACAGGTTTCTCAGGAGGGAGGTAAGGTGATCTGGTATTCCCACCTCTCTAAGAATATTCCACAGTTTGTTGTGATCCCATAGCTAAGGCTTTAGAGTAGTCAATGAAGCAGAAGTATATGTAGTCTAAATAGGGATCTGGTTAAAAGAAAAATAGAATTATGGAAAAAGGAATTGATTACATAAGCTCATAAAATATTATCCCAGAACTAGAAAGTAAGAGACTGTTTCAGTAGCATTCTGATTTGAGGCTTGTTTGTCTTTATCTTTCCTAGATGTGGGGCCATGTTTATAGGTCAAATCTGTATCACCTGCATCCACAGTTAGTGCTTAGGAAAGTCAGTAACACTCCTGAAGTTAAGAGGAACCAGAAACATTATTTTATAATGATTGGAGATTACTTTTATTTAAGCCAAATATTTACTGTGTTAAATGCTAGCAACATGATACGCCGTTTAACCCCCAACAATAATTTCTTTCAAAAGGCCAGTGTTTCATAGAAGTAAATGAATAGAGAAAAGAGATTTGAGACCTACTATGAATATATTCTCTTAATTATTTTTGGAGCCATTTTAGGACAAGATTAACTGATGATTATCACTGTATAACTACTATAACTATAAATCTGGAGAAGCATGCTTCCAAAAATAATTAATACTTTTATTGTTTAGCTATTTCCTCCTTCCTATGTTTCTGGAGAAACATTAAGTGTGTAACTGACTCTTTTAAGGAAAGAGAAAGTGTTCTTCTCACTGCAAGTTCTATAAGCAAAAACTAATCCTACAGGTAAACTTAGTAATGATATGTAGCTAAGGTCAGGAAATTATTAAACCCAGGGCTAATATCAAGGAAGACACACAATAATATGAGAAATACCGCTTCTAATATCATTTCAGAGGGGCTAACTTGAATGCATTCTGTTTCCAAAGAATAATGTTTTCCTTGAGTTCCCAGTAAACTATGATTCCCAGGATGAGATACTGTTCCTTGTTTTAGAAAAATACACATTATTTTTAGGTTGAAAGTAATAAAAAAATTAATATTTCCTCTGTTACTCTCCATGTGCTCTTCAAGCTGCTGTGAAAAGAGGGGAAAAGGAGAAATCAATATGAGAATTTTAACTGATGGATTTTGTAAAACTTAAAGCTCATGTTTCTGAAAATTCAATTTGGTCCATAATTTTTCAGTTATATAACATCTGGTGGTGGTCTTTCAAACACAGGAAGGTAACTAAGTCCCGAGGAAAGACGGCGCTTCTTCATTTTCTCCCTCATCACCACCGCACCGATCCTTCCCTTAGGAGACGGTGCGGTTGTGGGGTTGCATACTCAGGAAATGCTGGAAAGAAGCAGCAGCCCTGGCATCTGGGTGGGGAGGTAGCATGGTATGCTGGTTTAAATACTAGTGAATTGATTTAAATTACCTTGAGGACTGCACTTGCCTGCTCTAAAATTGAGACCTGGAAGTAGTAGGCATCATGTGCAGCCATAATTAAGAGGCAGCTTGTAGCACCAGTAGCCTGATTTGCACCTGGGTACCACCTCTCCAGCTCCTTCCTTCATAGGATACGTAGAGATGTACCTGTGTTGTAGACCTGACAAGCAGTCTGGATTCTCTCTCACCATGTTCTGGAACACCACCATCACATAAATATATCTTTATAAGCACAGCTTTGGTCTGATTCGTCATGTGGTTAGAAGATACCAAATTTCACCGCTTTGTGGTCTGGCATCAACACGTTCAGAAACAGGTGCCTGTGCTGAGGGCTTCTATTCCCACAGTTCTCTTATTAAATTTCCTCCTGTGAATACTGTGATCGTCTTTGGCAGGAATCAATAAAAGGTCTCAAGAAGAAACTGGCTAGAAAAATGAAAATAGAGATCACAGCCCAAGTGCCCTTCTGGATTCAAGCCAGGGGTGGGGTCTGTTTGGGCAGTGTTCTGCTTCTGACGGTGGCATCCTGCCCCGCCTGAGGGGAACCGCCCTGCTGACTCGTCCCATTATGATGCTTGACCAGGCCCTCCAGGTGCCGGAGCGACCCACTTTTTATGTGTCAGCTCAGATGTCAGTTTCTGTACGAAACCACATTCAGGCCACAGTTCAGTTCAGTGGCTCAGTCGTGTCTGACTCTTCGCGACCCCATGAATCGCAGCACGCCAGGCATTCCTGTCCATCACCAACTCCCGGAGTTCACTCAGACTCACGTCCATCGAGTCAGTGATGCCATCCAGCCAGCTCATCCTCTGTCATCCCCTTCTCCTCTTGCCCCCAATCTCTCCCAGCATCAGAGTCTTTTCCAATGAGTCAACTCTTCACATGAGGTGGCCAAAGTACTGAAGTTTCAGCTTCAGCATCATTCCCTCCAAAGAAATCCTAGGGCTGATCTCCTTCAGAATGGACTGGTTGGATCTCCTTGCAGTCCAAGGGACTCTCAAGAGTCTTCTCCAACACCACACTTCAAAAGCATCAATTCTTCGGTGCTCAGCCTTCTTCACAGTCCAACTCTCACAACCATACATGACCACTGGAAAAACCATAGCCTTGACTAGACAGACCTTTGTTGGCAAAGTAATGTCTCTGCTTTTGAATATGCTATCTAGGTTGGTCATAACTTTCCTTCCAAGGAGTAAGCATCTTTTAATTTCATGGCTGCAGTCACCATCTGTAGTGATTTTGGAGCCCCAAAAAATAAAGTCTGTCATTGTTTCCACTGTTTCCCCATCTATTTCCCATGAAGTGATGGGACCGGATACCATAATCTTTGTTTTCTGAATGTTGAGCTTTAAGCCAACTTTTTCACTCTCCACTTTCACTTTCATCAAGAGGCTTTTGAGTTCCTCTTCACTTTCTGCCATAAGGGTGGTGTCATCTGCATATCTGAGGTTATTGATATTTCTCCCGGCAATCTTGATTCCAGCTTGTGTTTCTTCCAGTCCAGCGTTTCTCATGATGTACTCTGCATATAAGTTAAATAAGCAGGGTGACAATATACAGCCTTGACGAACTCCTTTTCCTATTTGCAACCAGTCTGTTGTTCCATGTCCAGTTCTAACTATTGCTTCCTGACCTGCATACAGGTTTCTCAAGAGGCAGGTCAGGTGGTCTGGTATTCTCATCTCTTTCAGAATTTTACACAGTTTATTGTGATCCACACAGTCAAAGGCTTTGGCATGGTCAGTAAAGCATAAATAGATGTTTTTCTGGAACTCTCTTGCTTTTTCCATGATCCAGCGGATGTTGGCAATTTGATCTCTGGTTCCTCTGCCTTTTCTAAAACCAGCTTGAACACCAGGAAGTTCACAGTTCATGTATTGCTGAAGCCTGGCTTGGAGAATTTTGAGCATTATTTTACTAGCGTGTGAGATGAGTGCAATTGTGCGGTAGTTTGAGCATTCTTTGGCATTGCCTTTCTTTGGGATTGGAATGAAAACTGACCTCTTCCAGTCCTGTGGCCACTGCTGAGTTTTCCAAATTTGCTGGCATATTGGGTGCAGCACTTTCACGGCATCATCTTTCAGGATTTGAAATAGCTGAACTGGAATTCCATCACCTCCACTAGCTTTGTTCGTAGTGATGCTTTCTAAGGCCCACTTGACTTCACATTCCAGGATGTCTGGCTCTAGGTCAGTGATCACACCATCATGATTATCTGGGTCATGAAGATCTTTCTTGTACAGTTCTTCTGTGTATTCTTGCCACCTCTTCTTAATATCTTCTGCTTCTGTTAGGTCCATACCATTTCTGTCCTTTATCGAGCCCATCTTTGCATGAAATGTTCCCTTGGTATCTCTAATTTTCTTGAAGAGATCTCTAGTCTTTCCCATTCTGTTGTTTTCCTCTATTTATTTGCACTGATCGCTGAGGAAGACTTTCTTATCTCTTCTTGCTATTCTTTGGAACTCTGCATTCAGATGCTTCTATCTTTCCTTTTCTCCTTTCCTTTTCACTTCTCTTCTTTTCACAGCTATTTGTAAGGCCTCCCCAGATCGCCATTTTGCTTTTTTGCATTTCTTTTCCATGGGGATGGTCTTGATCCCTGTCTCCTGTACAATGTCACGAACCTCAGTCCATAGTTCATCAGGCACTCTATCTATCAGATCTAGGCCCTTAAATCTATTTCTCACTTCCACTGTATAATAATAAGGGATTTGAGGTCATACCTGAATGGTCTAGTGATTTTCCCTACTTTCTTCAATTTGAGTCTGAATTTGGCAATAAGGAGTTCATGATTTGAGCCACAGTCAGCTCCTGGTCTTGTTTTTGTTGACTGTATAGAGCTTCTCCATCTTTGGCTGCAAAGAATATAATCAATATGATTTCGGTGTTGACCATCTGGTGATGTCCATGTATAGAGTCTTCTCTTGTGTTGTTGGAAGAGGGTGTTTGTTATGACCAGTGCATTTTCTTGGCAAAACTCTATTATTCTTTGCCCTGCTTCATTCTGTATTCCAAGGCCAAATTTTCCTGTTACTCCAGGTGTTTCTTGACTTCCTACTTTTGCATTCCAGTCCCCTATAATGAAAAAGACATCTTTTTTGGTTGTTAGTTCTAAAAGGTCTTGTAGGTCTTCATAGAACCATTCAACTTCAACTTCTTCAGCATTACTGGTTGGGGCATAGACTTGGATTACTGTGATATTGAATGGTGTGCCTTGGAAATGAACAGAGATCATTCTGTCGTTTTTGAGATTGCATCCAAGTACTGCATTTCAGACTCTTTTGTTTACCATGATGGCTACTCCATTTCTTCTGATGGATTCCTGCCCACAGTAGTAGATATAATGGTCATCTGAGTTAAATTCACCCATTCCAGTCCATTTTAGTTCACTGATTCCTAGAATGTCTACATTCACTCTTGCCATCTCTTGTTTGACCACTTCCAGTTTGCCTTGATTCATGGACCTGACATTTCAGGTTCCTATGCAATATTGCTCTTTACAGCATTGGACCTTGCTTCTATCAGGCCATAGTACTACTGATTAAATAAAAGTCTGCAAAGCACTTTAGAGTTCTATCCAAGTGATAAAGTTATTGTGATATTTAAATAATGAGTCAAACCACTTTTACAATGTGACATACTATATGGAAATAAACAGCAGTGGGATTACAGCTCTTCATTAGGATTCCTGTTGAGCTGTCACTCAGAATCTTGTGGTTTCTGAAGAGAATACTGTTTTTAACATACAATCAATTTTCTTGTGTTTTGACAGACAAAATCAATAGCTACCAACTGTTTTGCAGAGCAAAAACTGACAAGCCACTGACTCTCTGTATAGACTCTCTTGGTTCAAAATATTATATTTAATCCCATGTTTTATAAATTCCCACTTTATATATTTTCCCCATAGTAACCAATATGAATTACAGAGAACAAAATCTAACTCTGCATTTGTCAGACACACACAAAAGAAAGCCCCATGCTGTCTAGCCAGCCAAGAACACTGGGGTGGGTAGCCATTTCCTCCGCCAGAGGATCTTCCCTACCCAGGGTTGGAACCTGTGTCTCCTGCATTGCTGGCAGATGCTTTACCATCTGAGCCACCAGGGAAGGCCTAGCTATGATGGCCTATGATAAATCTACAATTCCGCAGCATGGTTTGGGTCCTTACAAACTTTGATTACATTTTCATATTTTAAGAATTCAGCTTAGGATTCTTATCCTGTTTGTATGGCTGAAAAATTATATTTGTAAGCAATTAAAATACTTCATTTTCTTAGTGCACCTAAAAGACATCTAAGATTATTTAGGAAAATAATTATATATATAATGAATCAGAAGTTATCAATAGTCACAGCTATGAGTGGTGTGTACACTTATACCCTGTGATTTGAACAGAATGAAAATTACAGGTGCACACTAGGCCACTAGTTGACTAGGTCACCCTAGTCTGCTTTCTAGTTTTTCAGATGGTTAAAAGATTTTGTCTAAAACTACAAGATTACCTTGCTAATTTTTTATGCTTTATTTCTGGGTGGTGTTGGAGAAGACTCTTAAGAGTTCCTTGGACTGCAAGGAGATCCAACCAGTCCATTCTGAAGGAGATCAGCCCTGGGATTTCTTTGGAAGGAATGATGCTGAAGCTGAAACTCCAGTACTTTGGCCACCTCATGCGAAGAGTTGACTCATTGGAAAAGACTCTGATGCTGGGAGGGATTGGGGGCAGGAGGAGAAGGGGACGACAGAGGATGAGATGGCTGGATGGCATCACTGACTCAATGGACGTGAGTCTCAGTGCATTCCAGGAGTTGGTGATGGACAGGGAGGCCTGGCGTGCTGCAATTCATGGGGTCGCAAAGAGTCGGACACGACTGAGTTACTGATCTGATCTGATCTGATGGTTATCAAAGATAAACTGGCTAAAAACATTTATTTTTAAGAAAATTTTGAAAAACTTTAAAAATGAAATAGCATTTATTGCAAATTGTACTAGCAAAAATGACCATTATTAAAAATTAATGATATACAAAGGCCATTTCCATTTTCTTATCATCATAAATTTAGCTTCTTTTCAAAGTACCTAAATGTTAAACATGCCTGAGAAGGCAAGTTGATTTTGGTTCAGTATTAAAATTAATTCATTCTGCTTTGCATTGACATTTTAAATACACATCCTCTGTTTGTAACGAGATGGTTCCATAGATACTATAATTCATTATAACAGCAGACTTACTTAATTTTCTGTTTCCCCACATATGTCAATAGTTAGTGTTTGAAAAAATTAGCTTTAGCAAACATCACAAAGTCTTGATTCAGTTCTGGAATTTCTGTGCGAAACAACAAAGCCATCAGAATGTTGCCAAGGTCATTAATGGCATGATGAGCTTAAAACTGTACCAGGATAGAGCATTAGAACTAAACCAACTCATTCCCTGAAACCCATCAATTCATTCCCATCTCCCAGTGATTTATATTGTGTCAGGAAGGTGGTTCAGTATGTATTCCACAGAATGTTTGGAGTCACACACTGTATGCCTGAGTCTGACACTGGTCCTGATCCACATGAATAGTTAACTCTGCTAGTGATGACCAGCTCTGTATCCAAGACCACATTTGTATTCTTCATGTGTTCTTGAAGCAGAAAGAAGGCTTTTCTGAGAATTCTTCCTTGCAAGAAACAAGTTTGTTTTTTTTAATTTTTTCTGTTAATATTTTACTCTGCATTTTATCCATATGACTTTATAAAACATAATGTATAATAAACCATATGAATCAATTCAAATTATAAAGACTGCATATATCAAATTTAAATTTGAAATACCCTATACTAAATAAACTATTATAGTATTTATTACTTACAGGAAATACTCTTTTAAAAGTGCTTTTGGGCATAATCAACCTGTTGTTTTGACAATCTTTAGTAAAACTAAAAATGTACTAAATGTATGAAATGAGCCTACAAAATTTTCATTATTTCCAGGTGGTCCATTATGAAATGACATTTTTTTCCTGAATAATAAGGACCTTTTGAGGAAGAAAAAAATATGAATTCCTGCATCCACAGTATAATTGTATTGTTCATTGAAAATGCTTTTCTGACAAATTGTGGTTATGTAATGTAAACACATAACTAACACTTTACTCTAAATAACTTTCTAATCATCAAGTACCACATGACACAGGCATTTTCCTTCTCTATGAAACTTCAATAAAATGGTGCTTTCAGTCTAAGATTTCAAATTTGCAATTCCAAATGAAAAATAATGGCTTCTTTAAAAATATTATTTTTATTTTTCCATGTGATCTCTACCCAAACTTTGTGCCTGCACTCTTCACAATACAAAGCTTATGTTTTAAGTTACATGATGGGGGATAATCTGTAAATAAGAAAAGATACTAGTATTAATAGTTAGCACAAAAGCATGTCTGTGTTCTCAGATGAGTTTTTAAAATTTTATCCATCCTTAATTAATACTCCACAACAGTAAAAATCTGCTAGAAATACTATTGAATAAACGCTTTGTCTATTCAAAGCATCAACCTTAAAATGGTTTTCCTTACAAAGGTTCAGGATTTTGACCCAGCTTCTGGGTCTGACCCAGCTTCTGTCATTTCTCCAGAATTCTTCAGGCCATGCTTACAAGTAGAAAGTAGACTTTAGGAAGACCTTAGAAGGGCCAGGGCCTTATGAAGTGATAATGATAATGATGTCACTAAGAGGGACAGGAAGTAAAACAGCTGCCACAGGCTGGTTTCTCAGCTCCCCAAGATCAGGAAGTCTGCATACTTGTATCTTTGTTTTCTTTTCTTTTGCTTTTATTATGCGTCAGCCTATCCCTAAGGGCTGAAACGTCAGGTTTCTAAGAGTGTTTCTATGGACTCTTTCTCTAATGAGAACTGAATGTGGACTTCTCTGCCAGCGAGCATTAGAACAGTTTTTACTAGAAGCCATTCTTTCCTCATCTCTAAGATGGAGATCACTCTGCCAACCTTTTAGGAATTATAGCAACAGCCAGACTAACATTGTAAAGTCAGTCCCCTCACATCTAGAGTCTGGAACTCCCTAGGCAACCCCGTGAGAACTGCATGAACAACAATCCTGCAAAACCAGCAGAACTGTTCTGTAGGAAATGGCCCAGAACATGCATTTCCTCTGGTCTTAAAAGGAAAAGGTGGCTGTTCTCATCAGCTTCTAGGAGTTTCCGCAAAGATTGGATGGGAAGGACCCTTGTTGACCTCTGCAGGAGGAAGACTGAAGATTTCTAGGTTTACAACCCAAATTGTCATCCTTTCTAAACACCTGGAAGGCATGCCCAATCCCTGTGGAGATCTCTGGGTTTTTTCAGTCTCGCTCAGAGTTATATCAGGTGTCCACCCTGGATGTAGTCATGGGGTTCTCATGGAAATAAAAAGTGTTTTGTCATGTTGGGTAGAAACAAGCAGCAATGGCTCTGTAGTTACAGAAGTAGATAGCTGCAGAGTGGATCTTTGTGGTATGTGAAGCATGTTCCTGGAGATACTGAATTCAGACTCTCCCTGTCTCTGCAGCATGAAACCCTCCACTGCTTAGGAGACTGAGACTCTATAGGAACACTGAGAAATCCAGAGGAGATCCTCCAACAGATCCTTGAATCATTATCATCATCATCATCATCATCGTCTTCATCAACCATCATGATGATTATCATCCGCATAATCATTATCCTCCTCATCCTCCAGCCCTGGGATCCCTGCAGCAATAGTGACCAACTTTGCTCCCATAACTCTTCAACTTTCCTTTCCCTTCTTCTTCCCTTGGAATAATTTCCATTTGCCCTGCCCCAGCCTTTGTTGTTGTTCAGTCGCTCAGTCATGTCATATACTCTTTGCGAGTCTGACCCATGAATTGCAGCATTCCAAGCTTCCCTGTCCTTCACTGTCTTCTGGACTTTGCTCAAACTCATGTTTGAGTCAGTGATGCCATCCAACCATCTCATCCTCCATTGCCCCCTTCTCTCTCTCTCCTCTATCTTTCCCAGCATTAGGGTCTGTTTTCCAATGAATTTTTCATCAAATGTCCAAAGTATTGGAGCTTCAGCTTCAGCATCAGTCCTTCTGATCAGTATTCAGGGTTGATTTCCTTTAGGACTGACTGGTTTGATCACTTTGCAGTCCAAGGGACTCTCAAGAGTTTTCTCCAGCACCAGAGTGCAAAAGCATCAGTTCTTTGGCACTCAGCCTTCTTTATCGTCCAACTCTCACATAACTACTGGAAAATCCATAGTTTTGACTAAATGTGCCTTTGTGGGCAAAGTGATGTCTCTGCTTTTTGAATATGCTGTCTAGGTTTATCATAGCTTTTCTTTCCAGGAGCCAAGAATCTTTGAATTTCATGGCTGTGTCACTGTCTGCAGTGATTTTGGAGCCCAGGAAAATAAAGTCTCCCACTGTTTCCACTGTTTCCCCTTCTGTTTTCCATGAAGTGATGAGACCAGATGCCATGATCTTGTTTTTTGAATGTTGAGTTTTAAGCCAGCTTTTTCACTCTCCTCCTTCACCCTTTTAGTTTCTCTTCACTTTCTGCCATTAGAGTGGTGTTGTCTAAATTTCCGAGTCCACAGTCCATCCTGTTTTCTGCAGTTCCCACCCCTTCCTTACCAAATCCTGTTTTTGTGTTGTTTATTATCTGCTTGGATCTATCTAACTTTGGATCTATCTAACTTGGATCTATCTAACTTCGGATCACGATTTGCTGGCAATGAGCAGAACTATAGATATCATTCAGTGTTCATTATAGAAACCAAATTGGAGACACAAAGTCATGCAGTTAGTTGGTAATAGTCTACCTAACAGTTCACACTACCATATTTGGTTTCACGGTTTGGGGTTCTGAAAAAGTGCTTTGTTTTTTATTTTGAAAGAAGTCTTCCATTGCTAGAGCCTCAAAACTACTAACTATATTCATCTCATTGTACAAATAAAAGCATGAACCTGGGAGAGGCTGGCGTTCCCTCAGCATCGTAAAGCCAGTGTGTGAGAGTCAGATGAGTCCCTAGATCTACTGACATGAAGTGCAGCCCACAGGGCAGGGCCCCGACCTTCATCTCAGGGAAACCGTCCCGGGGCCAAGGGAGTATGTGCATCATGGCTCTAAGAAGACAGCCCCATAGAGGCTGCTCTAGCCCAGAGGAAAGGCATCATGAAAAATAAACTAATGTTGGCCTTACCTAGACGGATCTGCACCAACACTGAACACAGTACCAAGTGGACAGCTCCGGGTTTCTGTGCCTTTACACGTCTGGCACGTATGCACACACTTTTGAAAGAATACCACAGAATGGTAGCCTCTCATGGGTAGTTGAACCTCCTCATGTTCACTTTGAAATTCCAGGAATTAGTTATGCCATCTTGGGTTTATTAATGCTAGAATGTAGACCAACTTGACCAAATTGTAACATACACAAAATAGTAAATATTAGTGCTATGGTTTGTCCATTCAGTGTAATTACTGTCAACTTCTAGGTTTGGGTAACTATTCAAATTAACAGAAACACTGAATTTTGTAGCTTTTGCTCAGAACTGGGAATGTTCTTTATGTTTATAGTTACTTTAGGGGATGAGGTTTATAATTCATATGTGAAGACCCTCTAACCAATTTGGCTAAAGTACTTTGACCCTGAAATTTCATTAGTCTATTAAAGTACCTTGAAATAGCTATTCCTTTTTTATTTCTCCTGAAAGTATGGTAGTTTTTACCCTGTTAATTATTAATTATAGTTTTGTATAATGGATACATATTTTGTATAATGTATAATACATGCAGTGGTATCATCTTTGCACGTGTGAACACAGTACATGGCTTACACTCTTTTCTCCTTACACCGAGGGATGGCATTCCGTTTTTGGAGTTATTCTTGATGTTAAGTGAAGGAGACTGCTGGGTCGTGTGAGTCAGGTGCACTGCTGCAGACCTGTCATCTCTGGTCTGGTGTCACTCTCCTTTTACTTCCTCCACTGCTAGAGGCTAGATTCTGTGTGGTCTGCCAGAACTAGTCACCTTGCGGAATAGCACACAAATGTATGTGCGTGTGGTTCAGACAGCAGGGACTCAGATGTGACCTGTGAGTGCCTATGTGCCTGGCCCTGCCAGCTGTCAGCCAGGGGGAGGCAGGAGGCCCCCAGCCCTGGCCTTCCGACCAGGCTCTTCCCTCTGCACACAGGTGCCCGTGGCTTCCTTGGCTTTGTCTGGCCTCTGAGAGCCCAGGGACATCTGGGTGCACGTGCCAGTCCCTGTGTTGAGCAGGTGACTTCTGCACTTCCTCTTTTCTGGGGCAGCAGTAGACTGAAGAGGAAGCAGCCCAGTCTGAAGCCAGGCATTATTTCCATCAAATTTTGTACCCAGAGCAAACTTCATGGCCTGACCAAGTTTAAGAGCCCCCAGCTTTAAGCTAACTCTTACAAAGGCAGTCTGTGGTCAACATTTCTGTCCAAAGTCTCATTTCCTTCATATTTAGAAAATTCCAACAGAACAGTAAGAAACAGATATTTTAAAAATACAGCCCACCATGGTGGTCAAAACACTGGATGGGCTAAGTCAAAGAAGAACACAGTCTCTGAATGTGCAGTTAGCTATTGAAACAGGGCTCAGCTCTCCAGTATTAGACACTGACGGGTGCTTAGTCATCTGCAGATTAAAGCCAGCACGTGCTGATTCTGCAGACTGGTAAAGAGGGCTCAACTCGGAGCAAACCAACACACCAAAGCAGAGTTGTCCATTAGAACAAAAGTCAGAGTACTGGAAAGTGTTGGAAAGAGTTGGAGAAAGTGGAGTGACTAGCAAGGCATACATTGCTGGTGAGAACGTAGCCTGAGATGCTGGACTATTGTCAGGCAGTAAGTGTTGGGCTGAAGTAGGCCATTCAGTTATGGTCTTGCTTATGGATTCAGGAGATGTGACTGCAGGCACCTACAGAGCCTGTAGAGGAAGCTTCATAGCAGCTTTATTCATAATAACACATGTAGGAAAAACCATCAAAATTCCCAACAAAAGGAGAATAAATAATTCAATTTTTATTTATCTCCATACCATATGCCACAAATAAAGATTAAACTACTGATACACAAAATAATTCCAAAGCATTGTGTTGATCATAATATCATACAGGGTGAATGAGGAGATGATACAATTTTTATGACCATCAAAAACAGGTAAAAGGAAGTTGAATGTCAGAGGTCACAATAGTGGTTGATTCCCTTGAAGTGGGGAGATTGCAGACCAAGAGAATCATGTTGTTGTTGAGTCACTTGTCCGACTCTTTGCAACCCCTTGGACTGCAGCATGCCAGGCTTCCCTGTCCTTTGCTATCTCCCAGAGTTTGCTCAAACTCATGTCCATTGAGTTGGTGATGCCATCCAACCATCTTATCCTCTGTCATCCCCTTCTCCTCCTGCCTTCAGTCTTTCCCAGTATCAAGGTTTTTTCCAATGAGTCAGCTCTTTACATCAGGTGGCCAACATATTGGAGCTTCAGCTTCAGCATCAGTCCTTCCAATGAGCATTCAGGGTTGATTTCCTTTAGGATTGACTGGTTTGATCTCCTTGCTGCCCAAGGGACTCTTAAGAGTCTTCTCCAGCACTACAGTTCAAAAGCATCAATTCTTTGGTGTTCAGCCTTCTTTATAGTCCAACTCTCACATCCGTACATGACTACTGGAAAAACCATAACTTTGACTATACTGACCTTTGTCGGCAAAGTAATGCTTTTTACTATGCTGTCTAGATTTGTCATAGCTTTTCTTCTAAGAAGCAAGGGTCTTTTAATTTAGTGGCTGAAGTCATCATCCACAGTGATTTTGGAGCCCATGAAAATAAAGTCTTTCACTGTTTCCATTGTTTTCCCCATCTATTTTCCATGAAGTGATGGGACCGGATGCCATGATCTTCAGTTTTTGAATGTTGAGTTTTAAGCCAGCTTTTTCACTCTTCTCTTTCACCTTCAATAAGAGGCTCTTCCTCTTCACTTTCTGCCATAAGTGTGGCATCATCTGCATATCTGAGATTGTTGATATTTCTCCCAGCAATCTTGATTCCAGCTTGTGATTCATGGAGCCTGGCATTTCGTTATGATGTTAAGTTAAATAAGTTAAATAAGCATATTTATTTAACTTGCATATAAGTTAAATAAGCAAGGTGACAGTGTACAGCCTTGACTTACTTCTTTCCCAATTTTGAAGCAGTCCATTGTTCCATGTCCAGTTCTGAGTATTCCTTTTTGACCTGCATACAGGTTTCTCAGCAGGCAGGTAAGGTGGTCTGTTATTCCCAACTCATTAAGAATACTCCACAGTTTGTGTGATCCACACAGTCGAAGATAATTGTGAGAGGAATGTATATAATGCTGGAAAGTTCTAGATCTTGATCTATGTGATGACTTCACAGGTAAACACATATGCAAAAACTCATCAAGATGCACACCTAAAATAAGTGCATCTTTTACATGTTGCTGTGTATTGCTCTGCAGTTAAAACATTAAAAAGAACTAAGTCTCCTTCCTTTCATCTGGTGAGATTTTGAACGAGCTACCCTCTAAACCCAAATTCTTTCTTTTTTATTTGTTTTTAGGGTAATTGCTTTACAGAATTGTGTTGGTTTCTGCCAAACATCAACTTGAATCAGCCATAGGTATATATATGTCCCCTCTCTCTTGAGCTCCCTTCCCGTTCCCTCCCCAACTCCCCCGCCCCCAACCAGTTGTTACAGAGCCCAGGTTTGAGTTCCCTGAGTGATCGTTGGCTATCTATTTTACATATGTTAACCCAAATTCTTTTGTCTCTATATGATTGTTGGCTTTTTCTGTATTCCTCCAGTTACTTTTCCAATACCCGCAGTAAAAACCTCCTTCCCTGAAAATAAGGTTTTGACCTCTGAGTAGCTCATAGTGGACATTTCCCAGTTGTGGCTAGAATTTGTTTCTCTTTAGTTCTGATTACTTGTTTGCATAGAAGCACAGCCTCCATCCTGGGCTCAAAGCTCTGTCCCTATGTGATTGTCTGGAGCCCCTGTTGTTGAGGCTGAGCGCCTCCTGAGTATGTTCATCTGCTAAGATCCTCCTCTGTGAGCCTGAATCCTGGGTTCCACTGCTGTCACCCACCCAGCTGTTTAGACATCTGGTTACTAAGTCTGCTTGAGCATAAACACCCCAGGCATGGACTTCCCTGGCAGTTCAGAGGTTGAGACTCTGAGCTTCTACTGCAAGGAGTGTTTAAGTTTGATCCCTGATCAAGGAACTGATATCCCACATGCTGCACAGCGTGGCCAACCTCCCCCTCAAAACCCCCCCAAACAAGCAAAATCCACCCAGGTCACTTGGTGTTAATAGCCAACTCCTATACATAGTTCTGAATCCTTCCTGTGTTTACTTAGAGCATCTCTATTCATTTATGGATTATTCCTTAATGTTTAATTCCATGTTTCTGCAGACAGTTGTCATCTCTTGCCTCAGCTGGCTGAAGCTCTGCATCCTTATGTCAGGACACATGTGTTTGTG